>NC_092348.1:92627093-93229276 GCF_963676685.1 Mytilus edulis
AAGTGTATCTGTTGTCTTGACCAATGGTATAGAAGTGTATCTAAGAGCTGGACCAATGGTATAGAAGTGTATATATTGTCTTGACCAATGGTATAGAAGTATATCTATTGTCTTGACCAATGGTATAGAAGTGTATCTATTGTCCTGACCAATGGTATAGAAGTGTATCTATTGTCTTGACCAATGGTATAGAAGTGTATCTATTGAGCTTGACCAATGGTATAGAAGTGTATCTATTGAGCTTGACCAATGGTATATAAGTGTATCTATTGTCTTGACCAATGGTATAGAAGTGTATCTATTGTCTTGACCAATGGTATGGAAGTGTATCTATTGTGTTTTGGTAATGCTGTTCCATTGATGTATACATATCTTCCTTTATTCATACTATGAAATTTGATTTAACATTCAAACAGAACATCACTTCCTACTCAAATTATCACATGTCCATTCTCAGTGAACTTAAAAATTCAGGTTGAAACCTTATTTTCACATATATATATTTAAAACATTTGACATCTGAATGATCTGATAATTAATAATGTGTACTAAGTTTCATGTTTTGTGAGACGTAAAGTAACAAACTACCTTAAACCAAAAATGTAACTTGATTGGGACCAGAAAATATAAAGCCCTTTAGTATCATACTCATAGGCAGGGCATGAAAATTTAAAAAGTACAATCACACTTGAAAAAGGTATATATAAAATTGTATCCTGTAATCGTAGTCTCAATGGCATTTTTACACAATTCTCTTATTTGTCAACTGCTGTCGTTCCAATGATTGAATAAACAATTTAATTGTTGATCTATTTAATTGATTTTCATGTAGTTGATCTTGCAGAACAAGACAGGAAAAACTAGTATATCTGCCAATTGAATTAGTAAGTCAATATATGCTTAAAGAACCTAGTTTTATCCTACATCTCTATAACTTTTGATGCTCTGATGGCCTTAGATAAATTTCATTACAATGATTTTCCCTGTAAACTTCATGTTTTTGCATCCCTCTGATACTTTTAAAGAGTCTGGAGCTTGTATTACTCAATAGTGTACAATAAAAGACTGGAAGAAACATTGATATGTCTATAGATATAAACCCAATGTATGTCTGGAAACTTTCTATCCAGCCAATTTATTGATAACGCAAATAACAGGATTAGTTCCTTAACAAGAAACATGATACATACAGTGAAATACAAATTTCTTAAAACTTTCATAGAATTGCATTGAAAATTTTACATGACTCAAACCAGACTAATAGATATATACAAATTAACAAATTGATATTAAGAATGGAAAAAGGTTATATTCTAATGCTAGGACGTCAATGGCATATTTGAGATTTTCTAACCATCTAACCATATAAAATTGAGAATAGAAATGGGGAATATGTCAAAGAGACAACAACCCCGACCAAAGAGCAGGCAATAGCCTGGGCATTTTTAAAAGGCCACCAATGGCAATATATTTAGTTACAGAAAATTCTTAAATAAGGCTTCTTGCAGAATTTGGCAATCTTTTCAAATAACCAAAAGTTCTGTTTCTCCAAGTTTCAAACCTTCTTCTTCAGTAACTATAAAGTAGAAGAGTACAGATGGCCTCTCATTGTATAGAAAACTGAAAGTTGAAACAAGAGAAAAACCAGCAACTGTATAAACTCATTAGCTCCCATTGTTGCAAATTACTCCTGTCAAACAATTTTGACCGATTCATCAACAAAATTTTGTGAATCTCCTATTTCTTATAACTTCATTACTGTTTTGACTAACTTTCTACATAAAAATAAGCTACATCTGTTTCAACAACCTGGAAAATAATGTTGTATATATACATGTTGTTTTCTCAGCTGAGAGATCAGTGTTAATTATTCTACAAATGTATTGTACTCAAGACCTCTAAGTAGCAAATAAACCAAAACCTATTGGTGTGTTAAAATGGGGTACTGAGTTAGGGGGAATCTAATACAGCCGTCATGCTAAAATAATTATAGGAATTGGATATCATGCTTACAACTATCAAATGATAATCTAGGAATTGTACCTTATTTCTTTGGAGTTTTTTGCTTTTAAAAAATTAACAAATCCTACATCTCAGTGCGATCCCTACATGATCCAGAATAATTATGTGACGGCTTAATCTAATTAGTAACAGTAATTATTTGGTTAAGAACTTTAATTACAACAGAAATACACTGGCGTCAGAAGTCATACAGTTTTTAAAAACATCTCTCATTGTTTTTCCCACAAAACTTTCAATGGAATCTAAATGCAAACTAATATCAAAGAAACAATTGCATGATACAAATTAAAGCTACTTTGATATATTGTTTATATTGGCTTAAAATTATAACTATCACTATATTTTGGAGTGACACTTAACAGTAAGTCAGTAATATTTTTTTTAAAAGAAGAGGCAGAAGAATACCATTGGGACAATCAACTTGAACTAGAGGCTCTAAAGAGTCTGTGTCGCTCACCTTGGTCTTGTGCATATTAAATAATGGACACGGATAAATTCATGACATAATTGTGTTTTGGTGATAGTGATGTGTTTGTAGATCTTACTTTACTGAACATTCTTGTTGCTACAATTATCTCTGTCTATAATGAACTTGGCCCAGTAATTACAGTGGAAAATATTTTCTACAAATTTACAAAAATTTATGAAAAATGTTAAAAATTAACTATAAAGGGCAATAACTCCTTAAGGGGTCAATTGACTATTTTGGTCATGTAAACTTATTTGTAGATCTTATTTTGCTGAACGTTATTGCTGTATACAGTTTATCTCTATCTATAATAATATTCAAGATAACAAAAAACGGCAAAATTTCCTTAAAATTACCAATTCAGGACAGTAACCTAACAACAGGTTGTCCGATCCATGTGAAAACATCAGGGCAGATAGATCTTGACCTGATAAACAATTAAACCCTGTCAGATTTTCTCTTAATGCTTTGGTTTTTGAGTTATAAGCCAAAAACTGCATTTTACCCCTATGTTCTATTATTAGCCGTGGCAGCCATTTTGGTTGATTGGCCAGGTCACGCCACACATTTTTTAAACAAACTACCCCAATGATGATTGTAGCAAAGTTTAGTTTAATTTGGCCCAGTAGTTTCAGAGAAGAAGATTTTTGTAAAAGATTACTAAGATTTACGAAAAATGGTTAAAAATTGACTATAAAGGTCAACAACTCCTAAAGGGGTCAACTGACCATTCTGGCCTTGACCTGATAAACACTTTTACCGCTTGTCAGATTTGCTCTAAATGCTTTGGTTTTTGAGTTATAAGCCAAAAACTGCATTTTACCTCTATGTTCTATTTTTAGCCATGGCGGCCATCTCGGTTGGTTGGCCGGGTCAGGCCACACATTTTTTAAACTAGATATCCCAAAGATGATTGTGGCCAAGTTTGGATTAATTTGGCCCAGTAGTTTCAGAGGAGAAGATTTTTGTAAAAGTTAACGACGCCGGACGCCGGACGCCAAGTGATGGGAAAAGCTCACTTGGCCCTTCGGGCCAGGTGAGCTAAAAATGAATCCATATGAGGAAGTATCCGTTTTTTGTATTTGTTGGTTTGCTGTATCAGACATCATTACAACAGGTGAATCCGACCAAGCTGTGAACAAACCCAACTGAAACAAGACAAGATCTGCCACCAACACCCAAAGTCTGTACAAAGTCAGGAATATGACAGTTGTTGTCCATTCGTTTGATCTGTTTGAGCTTTTAATTTTGCCATTTGATTAGGGACTTTCCGTTTTGAATTTTCCTCAGAAAATAGTTTTTTTTGTGATTTTTCATTTTTCCACATTCTGTACTTTTTATTAAATAAAAATGCTAGAAATAACTTTTTGTAGCCTCAACAGCAAGGTATATTTTTGTCTTAAGCCTTACTCAATCACCCTGACTTTTCTGTTGTTATAAAAATCTCTTCACCACCCATCAATCAATCATTTTTTTAAAGATAAATCTTTCAATTTCGCTCTGATAATCAGTTAAAGTTTATAAAGATAAAAGATGTGCAGTATTTATTCATCAATTTCTTTGATTATATCATGTCAAAGGATGTTTTGTTTATTTTGGTTCTAAATATTATAATCAAATTTTTTATGTTATAATGTACATAGCATCTCATGCAGTTTAAATTACCCTTCCTTCTTATTAAAATTCTACCTAAGAATCGGAACTGCAAAAATCTATATTAAAAATATCATATTAAATCCTATGATTATTAAACATGCTATAACTACAGAAGTTAAACCTATGAGAGCACTATAACGTGTTAAATGTTTCCCTTGAAGCAGGAAACATGTTGAGTAAAGCTTTTATCAAATTAGAGCTAAAGGAAAAGAAAAATGAAAAGTATGGCTTCGATAGTGAAGACTTCTAATGTCTTGTGCTTTCACTAAATAGTTACAGAATTAGATCATTAGCAATCTCACATTAGAACACCATAGTTCTTTGTACCAGTAAAAAATCAAACTTTCTACAGTTTGTTGGTGCTTTATGTCATATTATACTCTTAATGATGACAGCTTCACATGAAGCAGGAAATATAACTTTTATATTCAGGATGACAACGTGTAAAGATAAAGTATGGATAGACCATGCTGAGTACTGGTGAACTGACAGATTGATTCTGGTCCTCACAGGGTACAATCTAGAGGAAGACCAAAGTATGAATGGACCAACTCTCAAAATTTACAGTATGCTTCACCCAAGTAGTTTAACATGCTTGCTCACAGCAATGAATCAAATTTCTCAGACACTCTTGGCTTAATATCTTTGATTGCACAACAAATTTTAATTTGCTTTAATTCACTGTTCTAGATTGTACTGGCTCATACAGTGGCTTTCTTGCTTTGTTACCTCAACAAAATACTTGAAAGACAGTCCTACAAGTTAAAGTTTTTTGGCATAGAAGCCTTTAATTTATGTATACACAACACTAAAATTGAAGAAAATTATTGATATACATCAATACAACAGCACCCCTAAATAGCAAAAAAAGCAATTTTCCGCCTAAAATCTAGTTTCCTCTAAATTTTGCTTGTATTGATGTTTTTAATTCATTTACATTTCTCTTTTTTCCCAAAACATGCATAACTTGTTTTCTATACATACTCCAAGTAATGCATTTCAACTCATTTAACACTATTGCATTTATTTATCTATGCAAAAATGGATCAATTAAAACAAAAATTTGAGCTTGATTAATGCAATTTCAGGAAATGCTGCATATATGAATAAAGCTAACAGCTTGGAGTTATCAGACACCGATTTTACAACTAAAAACATGGCAAAAACATTCTAATTCTAAAATAAACGAAAGAATGACAAAAAATGCAGGAGAAAAACAATTCTAT
Organism: Mytilus edulis; assembly: GCF_963676685.1. Taxonomy (NCBI): domain Eukaryota; kingdom Metazoa; phylum Mollusca; class Bivalvia; order Mytilida; family Mytilidae; genus Mytilus; species Mytilus edulis. The sequence continues at coordinate 92,632,467 of NC_092348.1, forward strand.
GGTCATAAACTTTACTGTGTAAAAACATGATATAATTGTAAAAATATGATCTGTTTTAATTCTATTTTCACACCTGATTCTTTTTTTCCACAGAGAATGACAAATTAATGATGAAATATAATTGACATGCAGACAGCCTTCTCCATGCTTAATTTCCCATTTCACATACAGTTACATCATTTTAACAACTAACTGTTACATATATTTTCATCACTATGAAAACATGGCATGACTTCCATGCAGGTTGCATGTTCTTAATTTACCATGCAAGCTCATTAATGTTTGTGGAACAAGATTTGTTTGCCTTCAGCATGCCTGTTCTTTTCATTACAAGTGATATTGCTTCAATGATCAGACATTACTGTGGTTAGGAAACCTTCATGACAACCTCAAGATTGTCTATTAAAATCTCTGCTTGTTGTTGACATGCTTTTATACTTCAATCATAATTCACTTTGATTATATCTTCCTTTAATATTCAATATAAAAAGGTTATAATAAAAAAATCCTTTGATTAGGACAAAAGGTAAACAATATGCTTGCAGTACTGTTTGCAACTGATTACCATTGAAATATTAGAATTGATTGTGAGAAAGGAGAATAATTATCAAAGAACATCTCAAGGTAGCTTCAATTTTGTTGACAAAAGGGATATTTCCAGTCAACCTTGCTGAGAAAATATTACTATCAAACTTTTAAGATAGGTGGAGCACTTTTAAAATTGTAAAGGGGCATTAACTCTTGAACAGTAAAAATGATGCCACCAACATTTAATTTTCACTTTTGTTTTAATAAGCATTGTGTACAAGTTTCATAACATTTGGCTGAGGAAAGCTAAAGAAAGAGAATGGAAACAAAAAATTCATAACTCTATGCCAGTAAAGTGATGACCAAAATTCAAACTTGATCAGGGTTTTCTGGAAATATAAGCATTGCATACAAGTTTCATAACATCTGGTTGAGGCAAACTACATTAGAGAATGGAAACCAATTTTGAGAAGTATATACGGTCCTAAGGAATTACGGGAAAAATCTTATAATAAATTAACCAATTAATCATTAACCTAGGCTTGCATGGCTTGTAAGTTAAAAAAAAGTTTGGTCTTTCAGTAAAAGAAACTATATGTCATGGTACCAAATGGCTCAGTAACCTTAAACAATAAAGCCATTAAATAATGGAAAAGATAATGTAAATATATAAAACAGATATTGGACAATTATCATACATCTGAGAATTTATCTTCAAATGAAAGCAATGGCTGTTGCCAAATGATGCAAATGCTTAAATTAATATGTACAAATAAAAGCAGAGAGTGACAAAGTAACTTCTTGTGAACTCTTTCATAGCAACACAGCTATGAAATTCTAATGGCTGATTCTCAATGTTAACGTCAGTAGCTGATTATGAACACTTTGTTCTAATTACCTTTATGGATTGTAAAGTTTTGTAAGCATCAAAAGTGTAATTAAGACTTTCAATCAGTATTGTGCTGGCGGTCACGATTTTTTCAATTTCAATTAAATGAAAAGACGATAACTGCTGCAGAGGCAGACTGAAGTATAGATGTTAGCATGCACCATCATCAAGGATATCACATCAACTCTTTTCTCCTAATTACACAAATTTATCTTTAAGACATGTCATGATGCAGCTATTGGGATTTGAAATGCATTCACATTGTACATATTTGAATACACCACAATTCTTACTTGTGGCAGTTTTTAATAAATTGTTCAACTTTTCAATCGATTTGTTGATGTAAGTCATAGATGAATACTGTAAATGAAGATTTTAAAGGAGGGTTATCTTTAATGTGAATCATTTGTGCAACGTTTTTTAATGAAAAGCAAATTATGAGCAAAAATTTGTTTTTTATAAAAATAACACTTCAAAAGACTCTTTGATGTTGACAGGAAAATACAGCACTTGACTTAGAAAAATGCTTAATTGAAATGCATTCAAAATGTAAGTGGGAGAAGACCTATCAACCATAAATTTTATTCTAAAAAGTTCTTTTTTTATTCATGCCTTTTTCTTGGTTTGAGTCAAAATGAGTAAATCTGCTAGAAATTTCACTCCACATTTGTATTTAGTTTATATATAGATGTGGAAACATCAATACTAAATATCCATCTGAAACACTTTCTAGAATCTCAAATTTAAGTAAATTCAATTTAACCAACGCAATGTACCGTTAATCATGAAATATATTGGGGTTCATTTTTGCACTTTTATCAACATTTGCCTGATTTTAATTAATGAATGAAAAAAAATTAAAGAACTATTTTCTTTGCACTATTGTATGACACCTTTTATGTACATTTCATATTTTGCACTTTTTGACATAAAATCGACACCTTTATATTCATTTTACCTGAGTTCAATTATTCGAAACAATCTGCTCTCAGCTCAACACCTACTAAATCAAACAAAAAGTCTATTTTTTTTCCTTCAAATAACATGATGTTCTTATTTGAACTAAGAAATCGTGATATAGTGAAGATGGGATGTTTTGTATTGAGCAAACCTATCATTTTTCTAACAGGAAATTACATATTACAAGCGTCAGTTATAACAATGAAAAAATGTGAAAAGACAGGAAAAACATATATTGATCATGTTTCTTGTATCATTTGTCTTACTTTCTATGTAATGTCTGTCTTCTAAAATCTTTCTATCCATTCGTCTTGATGAAACTTTTTATTTGAAACCCAGAAATGAATATTAATGCCGATTTGACATGTGAGCATTCTTAAAGCAGTTATCATAGACAGACAAGATGTGATGTCAATTGTTTATTTCTAATAAATGTCAGACGACTGGTTTTTTTTCTTGATCTATAGAAACATTATTCAAATGTAATGTAGTATGGTGAATCTTTGTTGATCAGAAACTGTTATCCAGTACACACAGGGTGATTCAGTTAAAGACCATTTTAGTCTTTAGTTTTCTATGTTGTGTCTTGTGTACTTTTATTTGTCTGTACGCCTTTTTTTTAAGCCATGGTATTGTCTGTTTGTTTTTAATCTGTGAGTTTGAATGTCCATCTGGTATCTTTCACTGCTCTTCTAAAGGGATAGATACTATGAAAAGTACAATTTATATCATACATATATATATTTATAGACATAATTTCCAATTTTAAAGTCAAATCTTTTTAGCAACTTATAAAAGACTTATTTGTACTAACTAGTACCTCTTACTCTTGTTTTAAAAATTCAAATAGGGAACATATATTACATTATTGTAGTAATAAATCATTATTTAAGACAATTTTCGGCCATTGGCCTTCTTCAGTTTCTTTCTTTTTCTTGGTAGACATTTTTCCTTTCACAATCATTAAGATGTAATAGATATAATTCTTTGTTTTTCCTTTCACAATCATTAAGATGTAATAGATATAATTCTTTGTTTAATGTGACAAATAGTAGGATACTCTGAACATTTATGCTCTAAAGAAGATAGAAAAGACTCTTACATAGCATTCAACATAAAAGATTCTTTTTACTGATCGGTAAGAACAGATTCTGATGGATCTTTAAGAAGCAATCATCAGAATAAACATAATAATAATAATAACATATGTTGCCAACTTATCTCTTCATTCATAATAACAATTTGTTGATGAAAATGCCTGAAACTTCCCTTCATGTGTATTTTAGGCTCATAGAAAGTTCCAAAAGACCATGTGTACATTAAAATCTTTGTAAAAATCAAAAACAATTTCTGGATTCTCTCAATTCACAATAAAACTTGCAAATAACCTATAACTTTACCCGACAAGCCTCATAAAAAGTTATAGAAAAAGTATATTCATTAAAACTATTGAGGAACTAGAAATTACTTCCTTTGTCAATTAGATTTCTGATGTGTTTGTGATTTTGATTTTGCCATTTGATTGGAGACTTTCAGTTTTGAATTTTCCTCAGAGTTCAGTATTTTTGTGATTTTAATTTTTTTTGGGATAGTTTATAAAGATCTAAAGCACAAAATGACAAAAGGCAGAAGTTGTAGTTACCAAAGACAGCAGTTTAAGTGTAAATGTACATTCCATAAGCATGTAATAAATTTTGCATGCACTATTAAGGTAAAATTGAGAATGTGTCAAAGACACAACCACCCCGCCAAAGAGGGGAAACCAACCAAAAGCCACTAAGGGGTCTTCAATACAGTTAAGACAATCCTGCACCCTGAGACATGTTTCAGCTGGTTCACAAAAATGTGTACTAGTACAGGGATAATGGACTTCATACTAAACTTCAAAACATATAAATGAACTAAAATTAAAAATGCATGTTTAACCTGGACAAGTGATTATTCAGAAAGTTGTCAGAACTTATATAAGTTTTACTGCTTCAAGGAAGTGGATACAGCTAAGTCCACATAAATAAAAAGATATGTGGATTAAGTAGCCAATCATCATACAGTTACTCTCAGACACAATTAATCAAAAGACAACAGAAGTCATTCTACACCCTCAAACAACAGACAGACATCTTTACAATAGAAAAACTCTAAATCATACAAAGTCAATGTTTTGCTGTTAGAAAACATAGTAAGTCATTTAAACGCAGGTGCTAGAAACAATATAATATTTAAAATTCTAAAAAAATCTTTTATCTCTGGAATAGTTATGTAAACAAATTGCAAAAAAACAAACATTCAAATAAGCAGACAAAATCCTTACAAAACAAATCACTTCACTAAAATAGCGTAAGCTAAAAAATATATATAAAAATTGCGGTCTTTATCCAACGCAATCATAGGTTTGAACGTAGTTTTCAATTTAGACTCGTATATATACATATAAAAATATGTATATATATATATAATATATATATACATAATATTAGCTATTATATAAGTTAGACAAGGGGATAAGGCGTTACTGCAATGTTAGAGGGTGTTTTCGTATCAGTGAGAAATAAAAAGTACAGGTTCCAGCAAATGCCTGGGGAGGAAGTAAAGAATCAGATCTACTCTAACATAGTTAATTTTCTAGGCACTTTATAATCTCAGTTTAAATTATGACCAGATGGAAGACAGTATTAGACCAAACAAAAAGACAAAAATACCAAAGAACTAAATGATATTCTACATAGGTGAATAAGTCCATGCTTATATTAGACCTTCATTACATCCATTCTCACCAAACAAGACAAAAAAGAAATTACTGATAGCTTTTTCAACAATTGAGAACTTAAATGTTTAAGGCTTCATCTATTTTGTTACTAAATGAGTCTGTCTGATGACTTTACTAAGAAAATACTTTCAATACCAGTTTTATTCGCGTAGAAGCCAATAAATTACTTTCATACTATAGTCTGCAATTACAGTAAATAAAAGTTTTTCCCCAGGAAAATTTGTATCAAAGCACAATCAAAGATTTAAAGTATTTTTTCTCATCAGCATTTAATCAATTTGGGAAAAGACTTTAAAAATAAATAAGTTCCAAAATGTTTTGTGTTTACTGTAAAAGTAAGTTGTATAAAACATGAGTAGCAGAGCAGGCTTCAAAACTGAAGCTAAGCTATAGCATGTCAACATGAGTTCCACAATTGAAGTTGAATTCTAGTTGGGTTAGGTTGAAATGTGACACATGGAATCACAGCTACTGGGGTAGTGTAAAAAATATTTCAAACACATATCCATACACACACTAGTGTGATAAACTACCAATTGATTTGAATTCTTTCTTGCAACTACATTATAAGTATGACTGATGAAAATTATAAGACACAGGCCGAATAAAATGACTACAGATCAATTTTACCATACTGGTGCTTTTTTCTGAATATTTCAACAAATAAAAAGATTTGTACTGATGAAGAGCATGCAAGTTTAAACAAAATTAAAGGCAATACAATATTCTTCATCACAGATCTGTCTTTAGCATTTAGATAAATTGGAGTTTAAGCTTAAACAATTAGTCTGCAATTATCTTATTAAGTGTGATATTGCCACTGGGAAATATTCAGATTTCTTTAATTATAATTGATGATTAGATGAATTTGACAATCAATTATGCACTGGGTTTGTCATTCCATGTTTTTCTGAAAAAAAGTACAGAGGAATTCCAATATTTTATTGGATTCAGATAATGCGGAAATTTTAAAGTGTCTTAAATGAACAGTTTAGTCATCCTGTGTCATATAATTTCGTCATCAAAGAATTTTTTGGAATGAGAATTGACCTGATGGCTGTATTAATAGCAACGGCAGATATTATCTTATTGCTCAAATTTCAGTAAAGAAAGTTTGCCTGTTTTAATACAAAGAGATAAGTGGACCAAATTCTATCTCTTGTGTGTTCACATTTGAAATTCCACATTTCTCTTTATCATTTGAACTTTTAGTTTTATTTTCAGGTCTTTTTTCAACACTTGTCCAGCACTTTGACTGCAAATACTGAAGTGGATTCCCATTTACATTAAGATTTTAGTATTTATCATAGGCTGATTAAGGGGGTGAGCCCAAACCCCCCATTTGTGGGGAAAATTTGGTTGATTATTTATGGGATCACTAAAGCTTGACTGGAGCGGGTAACTCTCTATTATTGGGTATACAGGGATGTGCCAAAAATATGGGTCATAATTTTGCGAGATTTTATATAAAAATGACCCTCCTTTTTAATGACACCCTATATTAAAATGCATTTACGTTTGATAACTGTATATTGATTTGGGGTATGATCTATATATCATATATAAATATGCTATTAAGAATCTTACATTAATTGTCAATTATTATATTAAATTAAATCAATTCATTTAAAAGTTCACCTTTCAAATAAGTTCCCAAATGAACCCCGGAAATTTGTCTCCTGATTTGATCTTCAATAACGTTTTGACGTCATTTAATCTATGACATCAATGTTCAAGTACACTAACAAAGATAAATATGGAGTTCAGAATTCAGTTTGGTGAACCCATCCAAGTAGTATTCATTGATGAGGATTGCTGTTTATATGAATTAAGACAAATCATTTTTGAAGATGGATTAAAAGTGCCGGTTTTTTATTTTGTGTCAAAGCAAGGAAGAATTATTTCAAGAAGCAAGAAAAATGCTTAAAGGTCACGTCTGTCAGTGACAGTGAAAAAATAAAAGTTGTGGCAACTTTAGATCATCACTGCAGAGGTGATGAACTAAGCAATTCTACTAAGGTAAGTCACCAAACGATGTCAATTCAAATATAAAAACTTAAGGGTAGCTGGTATATTTATGAATTATGAGTGATGATGAGTTAGTGCTTATATAAGCATGGGTCATATTTTAAATATTGTATATAAGTATAGGTCATTCTTTCTTAAATATTTATATAACTATAGGTACTGAATTTCAGTGAATGTTATATTAAAATGGGTATGTTTTTTGAGGCAAAAATGGCACACCCCTACCAAAAAAGTACGAAGTTACCCCCTACCCCCCCTGGGAGGACTTAGTGCTGCCAATATATCTTATTTGAGGGGATTATTTCCACTTGCTTCCCACATACTCTATTTGAGGGGATAAGTGTCAAGAGAAAATATTTCAGTCATTAGAAGTAAGCTATACAGAAATAACATTGTGAGATCCTGTTAAGAAGCCAAATCTATTTTTGATATTACTCTATATATCAGATATATTTACAGGGAAGAAACAAATCCTCTGATACAAGATGAATTAAAAGCTGATAAATCTTCAACATGTAATATTTTTTTTAGACCTGTGGGAAAAATTTGTTTTTATGGTTTTGTTCCAACAAATTATATGGCTGGTACAATGTTTAGTGACAATTATCTGCATGGTTTTGATATATGCTGTAGGATATTGTCATAAATAAGTCAGGGGTTACAACTGATATTTGGTGAACATTATTTTCTTGAAAAAATCATCACTAAAATTCAGTTTGGAGCACAAATAAGCAAACCCTAAATTAAATAGGTTTTGACTTATAACTCAAAACAAACACCCAATTATTGAATAGATTCACAGTTATTTCCCCCTACTTGTCAACCACAATTTATAATCTGTTGGAAGTGTCAATAAAAATTTAATATCAATTAATCTCTAATGCATACCTGTCAACTCACCCGTTTTTTGCGGGTGACACCCGTTATTTTCACCTCTCACCCGGGAGTTTTTCTTTACCCGGCGGGTCCCGGGAATTTCTTACATTACCCGTTTCACCCGGATTTCTGACCAGAATTGTTTCCGGTATTTAGAAGTAATACGACCTTCGGTTTTATCGGTCTTTTTCAATGTAACCAAAAGTCAAAATGTAGGACTGTTTACCTGAGCTACGTAACGATATTTTATTAGATGAACTTCCACTTTGCACTTCCCCTGAAACTGACATTGGTACATTTTGGGGAGAAATGTCCAAGTTGCATGACATTTTTCTTAACAAGCCAAGATTTTTTGTTTTGTCAAAACTTGCTAAAACATTACTGGTTTTGCCAAACAGCAATGCAGACAGTGAGAGGGCATTTTCTTTAGTAAAGAAAATAGCTACAGAGTTTAGGGCTGATCTTAATAAGGATACACTGTGTGCTCTTCTTTCTTGTAAAATGAATACACATTTGCATTGCTATGAACTGAAACCAAGTGCAGTTCTTTTTAAGAATGCCAAGTCTGCTACTATGGAATATAACAATAGTCTGAAATAAACTTGTAAACATGTTCTAACTGTTTCATATACATATTGACTATATAAATTATATGTAAACATATTTTTGTTCTTCAATTGAGCCCGCAAAATGTCGTACGCGTTATGACCTGAGATTTTTTTTCTCAATGCAGGTCATGACCTGACTTTTCATTTTCAGAGGTTGACAGGTATGCTAATGTAGATTTCTAGCAAGAACAAATTAACACTTCAGTAATCATCACAATTTAACCATTAACAGCTAAGGTTGATTTCTCACAACAGCAAAGTCACACTTTACAAATGACCAAAATTAAACCATTAACATTTAAGGTTGTTTTTCTCACTACAGCAAAGTCGCACTTTACTAATGATCAAAATTCAACCACTCCATTGACAAGGAATGGAATCAGAGATGTTTTTCTATACAATTAGTTCATAAAATAGATCTTTTCTTTTGTATGGCTTAATTAGGAAAAAAACCTCAGATTCTTAAATCTAGAGTGAAGAAAGTCATTTGAAGTATATCTCAATTAGGTATTAGTAGAGAAATGAATCAGCTCTTATAACATGGCTTTCAATAACTGATTTTCTTTTTGGTCGGAAGCTGTAGGCAATTCTCATGATAAATTGATGGTTTTAGTGAGAATCTTTTAACCTATATTGTATTACTAAAACCCTCAAAGAATAAAACTATCAACTGTCAATTTATCAAAGAATTGCAAATGAATCATAAACTTGTATAATAACTTCTATAAACATGTTAAGTTTTCTGTGCAAAAAAACTTGAACACAAACAAACAATCACTCTAAGGTAGGAAGATCAAATACAGAATCAAAGGTATACTAAGTGAAGAATGACAGATGCTACAAAATTAAAACAACAAACCCTACAAAGGTTTACATATCCCTTTCCCTTAGATCTTCTCCCCCATATAAAATACATCAAATTACCATTTAAATCACTACAGATTGAAAAGAAACTAGACAACATGACATAACCTTTTTATCAAGAGTCAAGTGGACAAACTAAGTTAGTCTCCAAGCACCAAAAAAACAAGAAATCAAAACAATGTCATCAAAGATCTTTCATCAGAAATACTAAAGGACACATGTATAAATATATAGCTAAGTTCCAAGACAACCACTGACTTTGATCAGAATCATGAGTCTGTTTGATATAAGACTACTATCAACAAGAGTTCAAAGGACAAGGGTTTCACAGCTATATAGTACAGGATAGCATTCAAACCCATACTATATAACAAAAGGCCCAGACATGAAAACAAATTTATAACAATTAAAAAGACAAAACCAACAAGAAAATGTCAATATTCAAATCTATATATCCCCTTTTTCAATTATGGAAATTGTACTCCAAAACCAAGAATTCATAACTGTGTAGCTCTTCTGTCTGTCCTTTCATTGCACTCTAAAATCTATGCTAGAAGATTACTCTGTTTTTTTTCTGACTGTTTGAACTCTAAAATCTCTGGTAGAAGATTACCACCTATTTTTCTGATTGTTTGAAGTCTTTTACTTTTTCTCACAGTACTGAGTCTACTGACAGACATGATTGGGAATCATGTGATCAAAGAATATTCATTATTGGTATAATTATTATAATTATTCCCATCAAGATCAGACCATGACATTATACAGATTAGGACATGTTTCTTGGTATATCTTGACAATACTTCAATATATATATGTATATCTCTATGATGTCTGAATGGCAGATTATAGTCAATATTTCAAATCCTTGAAAACATGCAATGGGTCATGAAGATTATGATATTTAATCAAACTTTCTGTAATGACATTTTTAATTAGATAGGAACAGATTTCATATGCAAGAGTAGTATATCAAAGGGGTTACAATGGATAATAGTTATCAAAAGTACCAGGATTATAATTTTATACGCCAGACGCGCGTTTCGTCTACATAAGACTCATCAGTGACGCTCAGATCGAAATAGTTAAAAAGCCAAATAAATACAAAGTTGAAGAGCATTGAGGATCCAAAATTCCAAAAAGTTGTGCCAAATACGGCTAAGGTAATCTACTCCTGGGGTAAGAAAATCCTTAGTTTTTCGAAAAATTCAAAGTTTTGTAAACAGAAAATTTATAAAAATGACCATATAATTGATATTCATGTCAACACCGAAGTGCTGACTACTGGGCTGGTGATACCCTCGGGGACGTAACGTCCACCAGCAGTGGCATCGACCCAGTGGTGTAAATAGTTATCAAAAGTACCAGGATTATAATTTTATACGCCAGACGCGCGTTTCGTCTACATAAGACTCATCAGTGACGCTCAGATCGAAATAGTTAAAAAGCCAAATAAATACAAAGTTGAAGAGCATTGAGGATCCAAAATTCCAAAAAGTTGTGCCAAATACGGCTAAGGTAATCTACTCCTGGGGTAAGAAAATCCTTAGTTTTTCGAAAAATTCAAAGTTTTGTAAACAGAAAATTATGATAAAACTTTTTCCAATGTAAAAAATGATTTCTTCTTATTTTCAAAAATTACTATTTTTACCTTGCTCTTTTTTTTTCAAATGGTACCAATAATCCATAAGATCTGATAAAAAGGCAGAAATGGTGTAATGATAAATTATAAAATTTTAATAATCTAGCAATAAAGGTTATCTGCATAGTCTTCATATGAAATGAAATAAAAAGCACCTAGAATATCTGAGAGAAAAAATAAATCATTTCACCTGACTTTACTGTTGTGAGAACACTATGATAAAATCAGAGGATTGTTTCATTTGTACTTTTAAATAAAAATAAGCCTACAAAGTGAAATCTTTTTGTCTAAGTTGAAATGTGATGATTTATTAGTCTGAGAAAATCCATTCTTACATATAGAGATGTTCATTTAACTTTTTTTTGTGTCTGTGAATGTTTCTCATTACATTGAGACAGACCTTTTAAAGGAAAACATCTACATCTAGGATTAAAACTCTATCAAACAGTGTCTGACCATATTAGACAAGGCCTGACCGTATAAGACAAGGCCTGATTAACGATAGATTTACAGCCTCTAGGGGACATTTATTACCGACCAAGCAAATTCTTTACATGAAAACAAAAGACAATATAAAACCTAGCAATTTTCTCCTAATTATCTACTAAATTAATGACATTAAATCTGCAGCATGCCTGGCTTCCCTGAAAGACAGAGGCTATAGAGATACAATATATCTAGGGATTGGACTCTGTTTATGGATATATATATATTGTTGAAATTGTAATGGTTCTGTGTAGATTTCAGATTCTTTAATTTCTCATAAAACCAGAGTTATTTTCCCATTCCATGTATATATTGAAGAACAAAAACAATATTTTAACAATTTGGATTTAGCCAATAAAACCAACACTGTTTTGTTTTTATACAACAAACTTAAATTGCTGTCAAATATAGATTTTTTTTTTCAATAGTATATTTGAAATTTACAACTTTACTTTAAAGAAACTTGAAACAATTCAATTTGTCTAGTACATGTCAATCTAAAAAAACAATTTTGAAAATTGTATACGAATCTTAAATGAAAATTATGACTTTAGGATTCAAGAATAATCAGATTTGGACAAATCTGAAAAATTTAATGTCAGACAGAAATCTAATTTTTACAATTTAAAAACATTCAGCTGCATATATTTCTGAGGACTGTGGGCTTAAAATTGACTGACAGAAAACAATGGAGACACCTTTCATGGATAGCCTCCTGATCCAATTTATATCTAGATACTGTTATATCATGGAAAAACAATAAAACTGACCATTAATAATTAATGGAATGGTCATTACTTGATGGTACAAAAGGATAAAAGAAAGATTAGATAATTATGATGATGGAGAATGGATATGAAAAAGATTGCATTTAATCAATGTGAAGTCTAGAGACCAATTAGTTTTTCATTACTTTATGATTCAGGAGATGCTTGTATCAGCAGGTGTGAAATAAGTACCTTCTATATACTGGTATAGGAAAGCTCAATCTACAATTAGACCTGACGATTTATTTATAACAAACGTATCATCAATATTTCATTTCCAATTACTCTGTATAATGCTTCTCACATTATCCTCTCATAATAAAACAAATGTAACCACATTAATTAATATCACTCCTTCTTAAAAGTTTCCAAAGTTTTTTCGAGGGGGAGGGGGGTTGGAATGTTTGCAAATATCTATGAAATTACAATAAATGTAATTTCAACCGTTTGAAGGAACTGAATTAGATTGAAATTAAATTCAGCACGACAGGGCCGACTCCACTAGACATGTTTCTCAGCTATAGTAAATATGGATTCAGAATAGATACACCCCATGAAGAAATATCTTTGAGGACAGTTTTAGACGCAGTTAATCATCAAAAGCAGGATATCGAAGTTCTTGTTGACACAAAGATAAGTGAAAAGATAAATAGTTTGCACGACAAATTTCATGGCACAAACCAGAGTATGAAGTCTCAAGTTAAGAAGTTGAAGTCAGACTCCCAGTACAATTGGCGTTCAGAAGGTAACAAAATTCAGTTCAATTAAAATACAGAAAACCTTGAAGATATAACCCAAGTTATTTGGGCTATTGACAATGGCAAAGTTGATTATGCTAGAGACATTGTTGCATCTTGTACAGATAGGCTTAAACATAGAAATAAGCTCATAAAGATCGAGGATACTTCTGATGGAGGGTGGGATACCGCTCGCCAGTACGAGGCAAACCCAATTGCTAGCTATTCTGAAGATGAGTCCAAGATTATCAGGGCTGAAAACAGGACCATTATGAAGAAAAAGACTAATTGCAAACCAGCAGCTTAACAGCAGCAGATTCCTGCCAACGCTAGCTCTAGCTTCAACTCTCAACAGCCCTTTCGAGGGGGCCAGCTGTCTTGGTATGGAGGTTTCCCGTATGACCAGGACCAGTACGCTGGAAAATCTCAATGGGGACCATGCTTCAACTGTGGGTCGTACAAACACTGGAGAGTTTACTGCCCCTTCCAAAACAACAAGACAGCAGCATCACACAAAAGAAACTGGCCTTGTAATACATGTGTTTTTGAAGGCCTATGAATCTGAGATTAATTTTTTGCCACCAGCTCTGCATACCAATGTTGATGTTCTTATGGATTTACTTTGCGAATCTAAAGCTAACAGTACCGTTAAAACTTTTCATGCAGGATTTATCCGTTGGAAAAAGTGGGCCGTTCATAACGGTATAAATCGTTGTGATATTTTACCGGCAAAATCTTTGCACGTTGCACTATATTTATCATCAATAGTTCAGAACAGTCACACTGCTAGTCCAGTTATTTCAGCATTTTATAGTATACAATGGGCACATCATATGATTGGTCAAATGTCTCCTACTGAAAATTTAGTTGTGAAAAATGTTTTAGAAGGTGCAAAACGGCGATTAGCTACATGAATTGAGAAAAACGAACCAGTTACATTCAGCACATTGGCACTGTCGTGTGGGTATCAATTTGAACTTTAGTTTGGTTTTTATTATTCTTATGTGCAGTGATATTGTTTGCCTCAAATTACAGCCGAAATTCGGCCTTTTCCCCTAGAGAAAATTCCCAATTACTAAAAAAAATGGCTTAAAATTCCTCCCATAAAGTTTCACATTTTCCCCAAACAGTGATGGCATTGGTAGTAATGTTTGTAAATATCGTATTCATGTTATTATTTTGATATTAGAAAGCACTTTTGAGATCCGGTTTTCTGTTCAGAATCATCGTGGTGTTTGTAACACATGTAGTTTTCAATGCATAAAGTACCATCATTGCTTCTGTTTCTTTCCATTCTCCGAAAAGTACCTTTCAGATTGAAAATGTCTGACAACCAAAATATACCAGAAAAAAACAGTGCAAAAAAGACAGCAAAGGTCAGCAAAAAATTGGAGATGTGTTTAGAATAAAATATACAAATTTCCCAATTTCAATAAAAAATATGCATTTTTCCCAATAAAAAACGGTAGAGGTAGTTTTGAAAAAAGACAACAATATCACTGATGTGCTTAGAGTTGGGTAGTCTATGGGCGTAGTAATTGTAGAAGAAGTTAATGTTGAAATGATATAAGAATTGACATTTAGTTTTCACTTTTTAATAAGACATTCCATTTTTACATACGCAAAATGCTTATGAATATACACCTAACTTATAACACTTGAGTGACATGAACAGCTAAAACTGTGAAACAATCATGACTTGCAGGGTTCTAATTCAATTTTTTTTCTCTTTAAGCTGTTCGTTTTTTCCCAATCTTTCAGTTCTTTTCAGTCTTTCCCCATTTCCATATCACCTCTTAATAACTTCAACACTTTGAACTTTTCTGTGTACTCTATTGAACTGTTATAATGTAGTGCAAACCTCAAAGTTTCAATGAATGAATAGAGAACTAAAGCACTGCAGCAAAGCTTCTCTATCATCATAAGAATGATATACATCTGAAAACATTTTACCCCCAGCAAATGTTCTTTTTAGTAGTATACATTATTTGAAATGAGGGTTAAATGTGAAAGTGCTTAATTAGCATGTTATGTTCTATGTTCCATAATTAACAGATTTTATTGTATTCTGGTAATGAATTTGTTTATAGTCACCTGTAATGCATTAGGAAGTCAACCATCTACCTTATAAACAGTCTATTAAAATTCACAAGATATCAGTAAAGTGGGCTTTTCTAATAATAAAACATTGCCATCATGAAAATAGAACATAAATTTCATTATTGGATGAGTAACGTTCTTTAACTTTTATTATGTTCATTACTATCAGTATATATTTCAGGATTTCCTTTCTTTGCTTTGAAGATCAAACAATGAAGATTTCAAGACCTAAGCCATATAGTAAAATGAAGCTTAAAAACAATGTTGATAGTTTTATTTGTCGAACTGTATTAAGCAGAAGCAGAAAAGTATATTATACCACCAGATCTCTTTAATGAAAAATTTTTGTTTCAACGACTTGGTAAATATTGAATATTGCTGATGATGAAAGCGACAGAAAGTAAGTATTGTGAACAACAGGGCTACTAGATTTTGTTTTTGACGGTCAGGCAAAGCAAAGTGACAGAAGGGAAAATGACTTTGTTGTCCCAGTCGCCTGCTAGCTTGAGCCCTGGTACCGCCTCATTTAATACCAATGGCAATGTACACTTCTCTTCTGATTAAATCAACAAAATAATTTCTACACTCATCTCTTCAAAATTAGAAAAGTCTTATACATGAGTTTGGATTGATTCATTTTGAGATTTTCCTAGCAATGGCACTAAAATTGTAAACATTAGATAGAAGACAAATTACAGTGTTCAGACTTAAAAATTTGAATATGTTTTCCATGCACTCCAAACTAGCCAGATCTATAGGAAACCAGCACACACAAACAGGACACCAGTATCTAACAAGAGATTTTCACCACACCATAAATTCAGGTGAACCAATAAATTCAGGTAAAGCGGTAAACCGTGTCAAACTTATTATTTATGATAAGCCTCAGAGACATATATATAAATCAATGATAACCAGCTTCTTTTTACTTGTTATAAATTTGTCAGTCATACATATTGTAAGCGATGTACAAGTGTTTCCAAAACAAACAAAAGCAATTGCTAATCTGTTAATAACTGATTTATTTAACAGTAAATTATGCTCATCTGTAAACATGTGTAGTTGGCATTATTTTTTTTATAGCTGTTTAAATTATATACCCAAACTGCTATTGTGAAATCCCCCTTTTTTATGAATAAAGTATATACCCTACACAAACTTGTACTTGATCTGTGGTACTGATGTATGGACAGACATGGTTATAAATTAATGCCCCCTAAACAGCTGTGAGGGCATAAAAATGCAAATTCCCATGTAAATTCAAAATTCATAAAATTTCAAAAGGAGCAAACATCAATAGATATAAACATTCATCAAAGTTCCATGAAAATTGGTGAAAGCGTTTTTAATTGTTGTCCTAAGTGTTGATGATGGACAGACCAATATTATGGTATACCATTATACGTCCCATAAATAAGCATATCAAAGCATCAATGGACATTAAATACATGTATATGTGATCCTTGTTCTGTTAATTACTACACCTACCTTCACTAAATGCTGTAACAATAAATTTAAACCCTGTCCCTCTTGGTCCTTTAGCATCAGTTCTGAAATATAAAATACCTCAAATAAAACTAATCTTGTTGACTGTTTTAAGAAAAAATATTCCTTTGGCTGCTATTTTTATATTATAAGTCCTTCTACAGGATTTAAATAATAAAGATTTTATCCTTTTCAAGGTGAATGATGCTTCAAGGCATCGACTTAGCCAGTCAGAACAATGCCTTCAGGCATTTTCAATCAAGTGATAAAAAATAATTTTCGTCTTTGAACACATTTTCCCCAGTAAAGCTACCTTTAAGTCAATAAATATATAGGTTTTCAGGAAGCTTGCATATCAGAGTTAAAGAATATATATTCTGACTGAATTTAATACTTATATATACTACAATATAATCAAAGAAAATGTTATTTGGAAGGAAAGTCTTATATAAATGTATGGTTGCTGTACTTTCTGTAAAGTTGTATACTTTCATCAGGGTTTTGCTTATTTTGCAATTGAGATGAAATCGTTAAAATAATTTGAGATATATTCAAATTCATATTTTGCCATTTAACCCTGCATCCATTTATAATGCAAGGAATGTTTTTACACATATTTTAAATACTGTTTACTTAGCACAATTCACACAATCAATAAAAACTGATTTCAAAGACAAAGTTAATTAAGAAAAACATCAAACATTCTGTAGTTTCATTTATCTCCATCAAAAAGTTTTAAGAGAAAAAAATCTGATGTTGTTCTGTAAAGTTGCCGATTTTAAAAGATATTTCACAGGAAATGAGATATAGCTTTTCAGGGCACCTTGTCATAAAACATAATCTTGCTGATAAAAAAGACTTAATATAAACCTATGTATCATGAAATATGATTGTGTCGCTGTGTAGTCTATAAATCAAACTTTTGAAACAATTCTAGAAATTTTACACGTTTCTGTTAGGCAAATTTCCATGCAATTGGTCAATTCTAAAGAAGAGCTTTTTAAAAAATGCCAGATGCTCAAATTGATCAACTGAGAATATGAAAATCTTATGTTAAGTTATCTGAATCAAGCTGTTTTCTAAAAAAGAAGATGTGGTATGACTGCCAATGAGACAACTGTCCACAAGAGACCGAAATGACACAGACATTAACAACTATAGGTCACTGTAAAGCCTTCAACAATGAGCAAGGCCCATACCGCATAGTCAGCTATAAAAGGTCACGATATGACAATGTAAAACAATTCAAACGAGAAAACAAACGGCCTTATTTAAAAAAAAAAATGAAAGAAAAACATATATATGTAACACTAAAACAAACGACAACCACTGAATTGTCAATAAACATTTAAAAAAAAAAAAATTGAAACAGCTTTGACTGATAAATCTGACGGGTACAAGAAAATCGGTTCAAATATGAAAAGTTTATGCTATAAATGGTAAAAAAAAACTCTTTTCCATGTCTTATCTCTTCCATTTATTTCTCAAGTTGAAGATCGTAATGACTTGATAAAGATTCCAGGTTAATGAAGCATTGATCTCTACTGAACCTTGAATTTGTCATCTTGAGGAGATCACTTGATAAGAACTAGGCAACACATTAAACATATGAAAACTTGTTGCATAAACTGAATTTTCAAAAAACAATGAGAGTATAAATGTTCTTGCATTATTATATAATTATACTGCATTCATTCACAGATAGTCTTTTATACAGATTGAAGTTCTAAAGAGAGTGTAAGATGAGGTGTACAAGGAATAGAATTCTTTTTGAGATGGGGATGACTTAGAGGGAGCTGATCATGAATTTGAAGAATGACTCTAAGGTTTATATAGAGTAACATGAAATTTTAAATTTGAAATGATTGGTGACCAGGTCTAAATAAATGTAATGGAGCACCACCATGCTTAAACACTGTAGGGAAACACTCATGGAAGAACATAAAATAAAGGTAGGATTTCATACAGACTGGAAAACTGTAAAAATTTTGAGTGATTCTGTAACAAACTCAACAAAAATAGGTCACTTCAACCTCCTTTCCAGTACAAAAGATCCTACAAACATGCTACATACTAATATAACACTGTTCAAAGCAAACTTAAACAGCTTCATCAAAGATGGATCACTGTATTAATCTCTTCAATTTTTCATGTACAAAAAATGCATCACTATTTTTCCCATTACTATAATTAGTATTTAGTCATAATAAATTAATGGCATCAAGATGGAGATCGGTAAGAGGTATTTACTGGTAGTAGATACTATTTCTAAGAAGACCATTAATTATTTTTTGTAGAAGGCAAAGCTTTCCTGCCATTTCTTTCCTTTTTTCTTCACATTTATTTCAAACATTTTTTTCTTAATTTAGCCTGATCAATTTTTATATCTACTTTCAAATTACTTCCTTGTCTAGATTTGTCTTTTTTTCTTCGTATTTTTTGTACTTTTTTTTTTACAAAAATCAGGAAAAAAAAAGATCTTCATTTCCCTTATACTTCAAATAGTGTGTTAACTTAGACTGGTTCTCTGTCCTTTATCTGTTTGGCTTTGATACCCGTATGTTGCAAGGGAGAGGACCAGCCTATGTGTTAACTATAAAAGAAGTAAAGAACAGAATATTCTCCTATTTGCCTGATGTTTGCACTACATTTATACCGCATCATACATCTACAAACGTATCAATTTGTACATACAAGCTTTTGCTAACCATAGAGTATACAGTTTATGGAAAAACAATGTTCAAATCAGTTTATTGTAAAACAAAAATGTGACCTTTTTCTATTTAAATAAATAATTATCTAAAACATATTATTATTACATGTTGGATGTGTTTCAATAAAGTTGTAAAACCACAATTCTACAAAAAAAAAATCAATTAGTTGTTTGACCTATTTGGTCATTTGACCTATAATTATGTCATCATTTGACACTATTGTATCAAAATTCAGGTCAACTATATTATCTTCAGGCAAAAGGAAAGATTTGGAACAAATATTTGATGTAAGTCACTTCAGGCAAAAGGAAAAGATTCGGGACAAATGTTTGATTTCAGAAAGATTGATGGAACAGCATGGATAACCTGTCACAAACTGGTGGGGGCACAAAATGTTACCTACACGGTGATCTCACCATCACGGATTAGAGACACTATAATTTGTTCTTGTGACCCTATAACTATTTTGAGGACGCTATTTTTTTCTAGTAGTACATGCTAGGAATATTTTCAGTTTTAGGGGGTTACAAGTGGTACCAATACTATGTACTGATTTGTATAATTCTACATGTCTAATGTCTTTTCATGTTATTGTCAAAGGGAAATGTGATGCAAAGTTTTACCCCTATTGACATTTAACACTTGGACAAAACTCAGAAGATGAATTGTCATGATTTCAAAATATTCAATTGGTAAGCACCAATGTCATGTAATAAAATTATTCAACAAGGAAACACTTACAATCTTATTATAGGTAGATGTGACCAGCCACCGAAGCTGCTATGATTCATGCTTCAGGGTGAGTTCAGACCCTTGTTTATGCTTCAATTTTATTAAGCACTACTCAGGAGCTACATATATCTATAAAATGCGCCATTAAACAACAGTAATAAAATTATTTATTTATTGTATCACCAGAGATTGACTTTAATGTTGGCCATTATCACATCTAGTAATATAATTGTCTAAACTTTCATCAGTATTATAAGGTGATGATGATCTTGTATAGTCTGATGATGGGTTAAAAGGTCTGTCAGTCATAAACAGCTAAGTTATATTTGATGTTATACTATAGCTGGTAATAGATATCAGATGTTTGATCAACGTTTTGATTTGTAGCACCTGTACATAAAGGTGTTAATTGTTACATGATATTTCTATTTTGAAATCCACTTTTATTAGAAGGGATAGGTGGTATTCTGTACAGATTCCACATAAATCAATCTACTGATATAATCAACATCTATATTTACTTTTTGTGAAAAGATGAACACATTACAGAGTTATAAACCAGGTGTATTTCAATGGCAGATTTGGAAACAGTAATTTTTGTTTAAAAAAAAACATTTTTTTCCCTTCAGTTCATTTTTTTTTATAAAAGTACCTGACCCCCTAATACTGAGAATAATTCTTTAGTTATATACTTTAAGATTGATATAAGGTGTGGTCTAAGAGGGTGCAGAGAGCCCATATTGTCATTGAGAAAATGTTGTTAAAGCCTGATTTTTTATCTTTTATATGCTTTTTTTAAAGAGCTGTTAAGTTTATTGCCAGATTTCTATATTCAGGACAATTAAGAGCTTGACATAGTAGAGTAGACACTTGTCAATTGTCTATGGACACTTAAAATGTTGGGTTTTTTTTTGTGTTGTTTAATTGCTGTCTCTTTCATGTTTATCTCACTTTTACTTTAACTGTTTTAGTTATCCTTGCTTTTTTCCTATTATTATTGTAATGGCTTTCATGTGAAGAACACATACATGACTTGTTTTTCTAGCTTATCTTCAAGAATCACTAATTCATTTATACAAGAACATTTATCCCAATACCCTAATGACAAAAACAAACAATTTCACCTTATTCTCATTATCAGATCACAATTAATGGGCGAAATCAAGGTCTACTAAATTAATTTTTTATACAAATGACAAAAAAACAAATACGAGCCATCCGTTTTCATACACTAAGCCACAAGAGGTGTGATTCTATCTAATTAATGATGATCTTAATATCATGTATTGCTATTTATATTAAATGTTGCATGACTTTAACACATTAAGTTTTTCATTCTGGGTCATTTGTTACTGATCGATGGGTCATACATTTATCAATATGATATCCCTTTATAGAATAAGAACTTAATTCGAGCACAGAACTGAGTCAAAGTTTATAAATCTAGGCATCAGGTAAACAGTTCAACATTTCAGTTCCTTGTTTTCCTGCATTTTCTAATAGTATTCCCATTCATAAGTTTCCATTTTTGCAAAATGCATTTCAAAATCATCTACGAATATGGAAATAGAAATACATTTAGAGAGTTGTCTGGTATGGAAAGCCAACGGGGTCAAAATTCTTAATTCGTAACTTGTCAATTCGTAATTTGTAACTGTGTAATTTCTAAATTGTTAATTCGTAAATTGTTAATTTGTAACTTGTTACTGTGAAATTCATAATGCTTAATTCGTAAATTGTCAATTTGTAACTTGCACCTTTGTAGTTTCAACATTCTTAATCGGTAAATTGTCAGTTTGTAACTTGTAACTGTGCAATTTCATATAATGCTTCATTCGTAAATTGTCAATTTGTAACTTGTATCTTTGTATCAAAATTCAACATTCTTCATTTGTTAATTGTCAATTTGTAACTTGTAGATTTCAAAATTCTTCATTGGTAAATTGTCTTTTTGTATATTGATGTTTTGTGACTTGTCGATTCGTGATTTGTCGATGTGTGAAATGTCGAAGTGTTAAATGTCATCGTTGTATTATGCTAACGATCATTATGACGACAGATGGCGCTCGGGTTCTTCTTCTGTGTATAATCCTCCTGTAAGTAGGAGCACCGCCATATGGAATATATACCAAAGGAGTTTAAATCAATTATGTACAGCGCATACTTATAAAAGATAACAAATAGATCAATAAATTTAGTTACATCTTCTGACATCAGACTCGGACTTCTCTTGAACTGAATTTTAAATGTGCGTATTGTTATGCGTTTACTTTTCTACATTGGCTAGAGGTATAAAAGGGGGGGGGGGGGGGGGGGGGGGGGGTTGAGATATCATAAACATTTTTG
The DNA here is from genome assembly GCF_963676685.1 of Mytilus edulis. NCBI lineage: Eukaryota > Metazoa > Mollusca > Bivalvia > Mytilida > Mytilidae > Mytilus > Mytilus edulis. The sequence continues at coordinate 92,654,996 of NC_092348.1, forward strand.
CGCCTGTCCCAAGTAAGGAGCCTCTGGCCTTGGTTAGTCTTGTATTATTTTAATTTTAGTTTCTTGTGTACAATTTGGAAATTAGTATGGCGTTCATTATCACTGAACTAGTATAAATTTGTTAAGGGACCAGTTGAAGGACGCCTCCGAGTGCGGGAATTTCTCGCTATATTGAAGACCTGTTGGTGACCTTCTGCTGTTGTTTTTTCTATGGTCGGGTTGTTGTCTCTTTGACACATTCCCCATTTCCATTCTCAATTTTATTGTTTGTTTTATATGGCATGTATAACAAGGACTCGGTTTTATATTGAGGTAAACTCGTATAAACATTTACTGTACTGGTCACCAAACCTGCAATGAGGTGTGTCACTTCCTTTATTAAGGTATATAGATGTGTCGCTGGAACGGACTTCCTTATCAACTTCGCAAATATATTACTGTCACTTGGCAAGAAATTTCTACTTAATATTCAACCGGGTCAAAACAAGACTAAAAGCATGAAATATAAGACGGTGCTGGAAAAATACTAATATTGTCCTGGGCCCGCAAATTTTGGACTCAATGTATAATGGCAGAAATTGTTTGACAACCATCATTCATTAATATTATAATCTCACTATTAAAATTTTAGAAAAGAATGTTATCTAATGATATGTTTTAATACAAGAAACAAATGGACGAACAGTCTTTATTTATTTAGCTCCTGAGTTATGAACATAAATCAGGAATCTGATGTACAGTTGTTGTCGTTTGTTTATGTAATTTATACGTGTTTCTTGATTCTTGTTTTTTTATATAGATTAGACTCACGGTTGGTTTTCCCGTTTGAATGATTTTACACTTAGTCTAGTAATTTTGGGGTCCTTTATAGCTTGTTGCTCGGTGTGAGCCAAGTCTCCGTGTTGAAGACCGTATCTTGACCTATAATGGGTTACTTTTATAAATTGTTATTTGGATTGAGAGTTGTCTCATTGGCGCTCATACCACATCTTCCTATATCTATAAAAAATGATATCATATAAGTACTTTGCAAAACAAACTGAATGATTTTTTTTTAAATAAGTCACTCAGTTAATGTATACTATATATCAAAACTGTGTTGAATATGCACTATTTTGTAATAAAATCTAAAGGAACCAGAAAACTAATCGAGGCCCTAAAATTTGAGATATTGTCAACCGGAATGCGAGAAAACCGCATATATTTAAATGGTCAGGTCAATTATGGGATATCATATCGTCAATAGTATGGGACCAGTTCACATCTACAATCATCAATAAGCTTGAAAGAATACAGCAACAACCTGCGAGATTTATAACAGGAGAGTACAAATCCAGAGAAGTTGGTTGCGTCTCCAACACGCTCACCAAACTGAAACTACAAGACATACAGACAAGACGCTCAAGTCAGAAGCTAATATTTCTGTACGAGGTGGTCGCAGTGCTATAGAACCAGACAGTTTAAAAACAAAAGCTCGTCAAAAAAAGAACACGTAATTGCTGTCAAGGACCCGATTTAACAATTATCAGTCAAGAAATGTTGTGAACAAACATGCAGATAAAAAACTACACGAAGTGTTTTGAGATCTCAACGAGTAAAATACAACAATATTCTAACTCATTTTTCGTAAAAACAGTATTCGAATAGAACCAAATTGAAGAAGCGTAGTGCGTACACCGAGCGTTGACAGCCGTTCAGAAACTACACTCGTGCACCGTCAATACATCGACGGCGCTCTCTCTACCGTTGTATTAAAGCCGGTATTGTATCCACTACGTTCTCCAACAAATACAGATCTAAAATGATCATGGTACAAGATAGAAATATACTAGGAGGTGTCCCCTCTATATATTTTTTAATGACCATAATCGTTTAACTATGAAACTGTTTATTTTTTACTACACGCGTCACCTACATAAATTTGAGAATGGAGATGGGGAATGTGTCAAAGAGACAACAACCCGACCATAGAGCAGACCACAACCGAAGGCCACCAATGGGTCTTCAATGCAACGAGAAACTCCCGGGCCGCACCCGGAGGAGTCCTCCAGTTGGCCCCTAAACAAATATGTATACTAGTTCAGTGATACCGGACGTCATCACTGAACTCCAAATTATACACAAGAAACAAAAAAATAAAATCATACAAGATTAACAAAGGCCAGTGTTTTTTTGAAATCTCAAACCCCCTTCCTAATGCTCCCACTTTTAAACAAATTGACGCCCTCTCCCTCTGACTTGTCAGAAAAAAATATCTGGCCATATCGCCTTTTGCATGAAAAATCAATTATCTCTTATATGCTTACACTAATTATACCCCACGCAACGAAGTTGCGGAGGGTGTAATGTTTTGACCCGTCCGTCCGTACGTCAGTCCGTCGGTCCTGTTTCTTGTCATCGCAACTCCTCTCAAACCACACAACAGAATTTCATGATAATAAGGACATACTACTAAAAAAAGTAAGTAGATTTGCATATCGACAAGAAATTACAATTCAATTTTTTTTCTAGAAGTTACGCCCCTTTGAACTTATGTGCTTCGATATACCTCTGCAACAGTTTATCGTCGCAACTCCTCTGAAACCACACCACAGAATTTCATGAAACCTTGTAGATAATAAAGACATACTATGTAGATGTACATATCGAGAGGAAATTATGAAACAATTTTTTTTTCTTACAGTTATTTTATTTCTCCAGTGACAATGTGGGGACGTGGGGAATGTGAGCGCGCTCACTAAGGTTGTTTAATTTTATTACTCCACGAAAATATTTGCACATTATTTGGGGTTTGGCGAAAGGAGTATGTATTTGGTCATTTTTAGAGTAAAATGATAGCCTGGGATCCTGGCTGACTGCTCGACAGAAGAGCCAGGCGGAATACAACCTGGTTTGTCAATAGGATATTAGAATTATATTGTTACGAGTTCATTGCAAATGATTTTTGTTTATATTTGACATGCAATTTAAAAAAAAAAATATATAGGTGAACAGCGTGAATCATTTCAGTTAATTAACGATTGACAACATGTTAGATTTAGTAAGGTTGCCGGGTTATAAAGAGGTGTGGCACCAGGTGGGGTTTATATCGGAAGTACGGGGCATTAAGCAGCCAGCTGTTGAGATCGAGGGACTCGTGAATATTTTGGTCTCTTTGGTTGTACATTTTTATTGTAGGAAATCTGGTAGCGGCAATTTTTAAGCTTCTTGACCAGAAAAATTCAGTAGGCATATATATTAATACATAAAATTGAGAATGGAAATGGGGAATGTGTCAAAGAGACAACAACCCGACCATATAACCGACAACAGCAGAATAGAATATATATGTCAGCCCTTTCCTGTCAGAATAAAATGGTCCGATAATAGCATTTTATGATTAATAGAAATCGTTTATTACTAGTACCTGCATGGGGTTTTCAGTAATGATGTAGCCTTTTAAAGCGGACTATATGGTATTAGGTTTTGTCATTGATGAAGCCGTAGGTTGCCTATAGTTCACAGTGCTTACGTCGACTTTATTTGTACTTCGCGTTGGTGGATAGTTGTCTCATTGGCAATCATATGGTTTATTACCACATCTCCTTACTGTATATACATGAATAATCCAGTCGCAATATTCCACTGACCAACGACTATTTTATTTACCCCGTAATTAGGAGAGATCAATTACGCCGGTTGAGGGACTGAACTAGTCGGGATGTTTTTTTTATATAGTTTCCGTTCTCGAACGAAAGTCCACGTCAGTAAACAAAATAAAACTGTAATCCTGTAAACCTACAATTTTTGTTTTGCTTTTTTAGACGCATTTGCTGTAATAAATGGATTAAAATTATTTAGGTATATTTTCCACATGGAGGTTCTCCGATTTACAGGAGGATTATACACAGAAGAAGAACCCGAGCGCCATCTGTCGTCATAATGATCGTTAGCATAATACAACGATGACATTTAACACTTCGACATTTCACACATCGACAAATCACGAATCGACAAGTCACATGTTACAAGTCACAAAACATCAATATACAAAAAGACAATTTACCAATGAAGAATTTTGAAATCTACAAGTTACAAATTGACAATTAACAAATGAAGAATGTTGAATTTTGATACAAAGATACAAGTTACAAATTGACAATTTACGAATGAAGCATTATATGAAATTGCACAGTTACAAGTTACAAACTGACAATTTACCGATTAAGAATGTTGAAACTACAAAGGTGCAAGTTACAAATTGACAATTTACGAATTAAGCATTATGAATTTCACAGTAACAAGTTACAAATTAACAATTTACGAATTAACAATTTAGAAATTACACAGTTACAAGTTACGAATTGACAGGTTACGAATTAAGAATTTTGACCCCGTTGGCTTTCCATAGTCTGGGACATTGGAAGGAAAAGTATACAACATCTACGTCATTTAATCCATGGTGAATAGTTGTCTCATTGGCAATCATACCTGACATCTTATTATTTTTCTAATTTACAATCGGCTACAAGAAAATATATGATTTAACTTATATCCTGGTCATTAAATTATTTAGCTTGTCTGAATTCTTGCTTTTTCCATTCTTTAAAATGCCATTCATACATAAGTACATGTATACCTAGCTACCCAAGAAAATTAATGAAATTTTATAATTAATATAACCTTTTAATTGAGATAAAAGTGTACTATACAACCACAGACACTTGTCTCAGATTTTTTCTCCTATATACCTTTATATAACATTAAGGTATATAAGAAATTATTTTTTTCTGAGACCAGTGCCTGTGTATACAACAGATATCTTCAACATAAGGGAGCTACCATTTGATTTTTATGGGGGGGCTAGGATGAAACAGGATTTTGAGTAAAAAAAAAAAGGCAGGATGAGTAACTTGGCAAAAAAGAAAGTCAGGATGACAATTGTTGTAAAAAGTCAGGATAAGCGAAGAAAAAAAAGGCAGGTCCGAATAGACTGAAAAATAAAAAGGCCCCCCCATAAAAATCAAATGGTAGCTCCCTAAGCAAAATTTGTAAGAAATAAGGGGAAAAACTTTAAATTCTGAAATGCTATTTCACTTCAAAATTCAGTCCAGGTATATAAATAACTTTTGCAATCACATGTATAAACAGTAGCCAAGGCTAAACTTAAATTTAGCTAATAATTCATCATTTGCCAGACTTAACATACCTGTCAGTGTCAACTTACACAGAAAAAAAAATATATACCGACTCAGTATATAAGTATACTAAGACTGACATACCACCCTGACAGTATTAGTAGTAAGAATTGAGATTTCTTGTTATACTGCTAATTTATCTGCCATCAAAATCATTATCATTACCGCAGTCTGACAGCTATAAGTCACCACAAATTACTGTAGAATTTATGACAGCAAGCCCTATAACAAGCTTAATGTCACATGGAGAATTAGTCACAAGTCAGAAGTAATTTACTTGTTATTATGTACTGCTTACTTTATATCATCAACAAAACTTGTGCCATATGTAAAGTACTTTCAGAGCTAGGATAAAAAATATAAGAATATTAGGAATATCAATTTCGATTCTCTTGTCTGATCTTCAGCTGGTCAGTTAATGCTATTGACCAGTTTAATATACTCATTTCAAAGTTAAGCCTTAAAGTTTCAAACTCAAACTCTATATGGAAAACCATTTGTAGCAATAAGATTTTCCATATTTTCCTTTGTTATAATTACATTAAAACTTTTTTTAAATATTCTTGGATTACACATTGTCATATTTATAATATGTGCCTTATCCAATGAATACCGCTATTTGATTTGATTTGAAATATCTATCTGAATATAATTTATATCTTTGGGGTTACATATGATATGATTTGACATCATGAAATCTTTTTAAAATTTCAAGAAGAATCAGAAAACAGGGGCAGATAATCCTATTCTAGAAGAACTAAAAGGATTTTTGGTCCGTTGCCTATAATACTATGTTTATGATTTTAACCACTTAAAAGTTAATATACAAATACTTTAACTCAGGATGAGAGATTTCTCTATCACTTTACATTAAACAGTATCAAACTTATTATTAATAATCTGCCGATTTTTTTTATTTTAGAAAGATTGGCACTTTGCTTACTTATCAATGGGTGGGCATGATGAAAGATCATAACTAAGTGATGACAAAAATACAGGTGATGACATACTATACCCAACTGAAATCTGCAGGGAGAGATTGCAGAATAAGATAAAGGCATTCTTATAATTAGTATGCATTAAGGTTTATGTAATCTGTATGGGGCGCAGCATGAAGAACATAAGTTTCCCGTAAAATATCAACTGACAAGATCAAAACAATCTGTAAGAGGATTCACTTAATTCCATTCTCAAAAATCTTGTCTGCCAATACCAGGATGATAGCATTAAAAATATCATAAATCATCTTTTTCTGGTTTTCTGGTGATAGCAAGAAAAAATAGATTCCCATCTTAATCTTCACATATTTTTATATGTCAAATAATATGCACTCCAGATAACATTTTGTTGATAAGACTAACTACAAGTGACAGTTATTGAACATTTTATTCTACTATCTTTAAAAACAAAGGAAATTTAATCCTCATGTTCTTTAAAATGTGTCTTCCTATCAACTTTTTGTCTTAGGTTTTGCAATTAAATTTTCAATTAAATTTTCAAAGCTAAAATAAGCCATTTGGCAAAATGAAAATAAAAACAATCAGTTTCTGTATATTGATGTGTAAAATGTTTTTCAATTTCTTTCAAATTTAAACAAATTATTAATAACGATTCAAAGCAGCACGTAAGATTCTAGGCCAATTTGTACATTTTTTACAATGCATTATTTTGTTGGATTAGAACACATTAAATAATGCATATTTTCATGTTATTTCAATTAAAGAATACTTTAAGCAGCATGTCTGGCACCAACAGTCTGGTACTGACTTTCAACAATAATGTTACCTACATAGTACACACAGTCATTTTGCAAGTTATGCTATATGGTGAATTAGCTCACATGAAACTCACCAAGAAAATAATGAAAAATCAACCTCAAACAAGCTTATAATTGAATCTCTGGTCATTGAGATTTACATGAATATCACACAAAAAAATTTTATATTCATGATTTGAAATAGATGTTACTTGAATAACTTTATTTCAAAAGTCAGGTGGAAAAAAATCCTGATTTTCACATGAAACTCACGTGAAAACGGTGAAAAAGATTTGGAGTTTCATTTACAACCTTGTTTGAGGTGGAATTCATGCGAGTGTTATTTCTATATTTACCTTGTATACTACATGTATTTCTATATTTACTTTGTATACTATTTCTATGTTTACTTTGAGTACTATATGGTACTAACCTGAAATGAACTGTTATAAAAGGCCCACTGGACTGCATTGGTTCTGTTGGTACCTCATTTCCACATAAACCAAAGTTTCCTCCTGCTTCATCCTGGAAAAAACAGTCAGAGAACTGATCACAGTAAAATCTTATTTAATGATCATGGACATGGTTATAATAGAATTAGAAAGAAAAATAAAGAAATTAGAAAACATACAAAAAAGATGACCCAATGAAATATGCATTAGTTTGCACTTACACAATATTATCTTAAAATTTTTAATTTTCATAAAGCTTGCTAGTAGAAATGATATTTCTAATATTTTACATTTTTTTCTTTTCTTTCTTTTGCAATAATTCCTGAGTTTGCATATACATATAAATTGTATACACAAACATTAATGTTTTGACTACTATTGCTAATGAGTGTACCTTTATTTGTTGTGAATATGTGATTCCTGATGATGTATGTATCAACATTCAGAAAAAAACAATAAACTCTACATGTTATCATACAAATATCAGAAAAAAACCAATAAACTCTACATGTTATCATACAAATATCAGAAAAAAAACAATAAACTCTACATGTTATCATACAAATACTTGAAGCAAACATGTATATATGTACAAAAGTGTTTATGTACCTTCAGCCTAGAGATTCCTATACATGTAAATAGCATGAAAGAAATTATAGTATCAGGCCACTTTAGGTTGCTGGACAATATATTTATCAAATCTAATTTCAGGTATCTTGAAACAATACACTTACAGGTTCCCAATCATTAATAACCTGCATATTGTAATGATATGAAATTAATAAGGTAATGAACTGTGAATATTTTGTTTGGACGAGACTCTGCTAAAAGATTTTGTAATCATCTTTCAGTCGAGCTTTCAGTACAACAATATACATGAAACATTTAAATTTTGAACAACAAAACAAAATGCAACCCTTTATTCAAAGAGTAAGAGGATCCCAGATTCTTTAAAAAAAAAGTTGACAAAAAAAATGAGTGGTCACAACAGGTCGCAAACTACTGGTTGACTTTCACTGTATTAATCTATTAATTTTATGTACCGTTTGGTTATACATATAGCTCCTAACATTTTAACATATCTATTCATCACTGCTTTTCAAATGTTGGGGTTAGAGCATTCCTGGGCATAGGGACAGAGCATTGTATGAATTGTTTTATGAAAATTCATAGTAAAAGAGGCATAAAAGCAGTTCCTATCATGGGAAATCAAATTGGTTATTTAATGCAAATACAACCTACATGGCCATTGAAGATTAACTTTATCTTTTTAATAGATACTGATATGCAAGTGGAAAAAGCAACATCTTTCTTAGCTAGTTCAGAATGTGTCAAAGAGACAACAACCTGACCAAAGAGCAGAAAACAGCCAAAGGTCACCAGAGATGCAAACAGTTATTTTTTTTTCCTGTCAGACAATGGGGCCTACAGGGTACCAAGTTTTGCCAGACCCATCAAATTTCTGCCAGACCCATATTTTCACTCAAAAATCAAATGAAATTATGCTATTGAACAAACGTTAATTTTGATTTTGTTGAAGCAATATATAAATCATTTATTGACAAAGGTATTAATATATTTTGCTGGGATTGGTAATGGACACGACTATTAATAAATTCCTGAACTTATCAACTATGCTTAATAGACCTCCTTCCTAGAGAGCGAATTTCTAAAACAAAAAACATGACGGAAATACGAAGAATTGTTCGGGGCGAGATGGACAAGGTACGAAAGACTATTACTGGGCGGAAATACTGGTTCCCGGAGTTAGAAAATGTGGGGGAACAGGACATTTACTTTTATTAAAGATGATCGCAATTTTATAAACAAAATACTCTGCCGGGGCCAACAGGGATTTCAGTTTTGGCGGACCCAAGCGGACTTAAATATTGCCGGCCATCAGGTCCTGCACAGCTACGAGTTTTGCCGGACCTGCATAAATTCTGCCCCTTAGGTCCGACGGGTCCGACGATTAGTTGCATCTCTGGGTCACTGATGGGTCTTTAAGGAGGCTCAAGGGTATAAAAATTTCACAAAAAAATTAAACATTTGTTTTTCATTACGAATTTAATTTATTACTTTTGTAGTTGTTATTTTATCATATGGTACAAAAATCATTCAAAACAATCAATTCGTGTTGGCCCAAGATGACTTTTAAAATGTATACATCATTGAAAAAGTTCCAAATTATCTCCCTTTGGTGGAAAAATGCCATTTTTTGGCTTTAAAATTGAAATATCTTTTTTAACTCATCGGTGACCTATATTTTTTAATATAATTTCCATATAAGCTGTACTTAAACTAAATTATTGTAAAATTTGAGCGAGTTCTGTAATAAATTTCCTTTTTTTATTTCAATATTAACTTTATTTCTCCTATTACTTCAACAGAAAAAAAACACCTTTACAAAAATGTATGCTTCTTTTGAAGGCAGATTGTGAGCGAAAATGAATGGTGACCCCACTTTTTTATTTAATTTTTCTATTAACTATAAGATAAAGTTCATTTATAGAAAAATATAGAGAAATCCTATATAAATGATTTAGACCCGCGAACCCCCTTAACACAGTATCTTTAACACAGTGAGAGTGTACATTTTATGTATATACTTTAAAAGTGTGCATGCAGAAAGTTTATTGTCCTTCTTAAACAATTCCACTACTTCCTCTTTAACATATATCCTTCAGCTGGCAATAAAATATGTAAAACTCCTGGCATCTGGTGTGCTTTATATTGATACCTAATAACCTCACAGTTAGCTACACAACATGAAATCATGTTTTCTTACTTTGGCATGCACCTTTTTAGCAGGTTACAAGCTAAATCCACATGCTTTACCTTATCATTTAGAAGTTTAATAAGTTTTTTTAAACAAAAAATGTCAGATTTTACAACAAATGAGTCTAATCATTTAAAAAATTATGTTTTATCGTGTGAAGCTAGTGCATATTTCTCAAGTTTATCTAATCTGCATATATACTGCCTGTCTTAGCTAACAGGACTATTAAACAAAGTGAAAAATGATGGTATACGTTCTTCTAAACATGCCAGATTTCTGAAAACTTCATTGTAAAGGTCACTTATTTGTCTGCAAGACATGATGCCCAGTCTAAAAAAAATGATTATAGTGAGACATTAAATGTATGCTGCCTTGCTGCATGTTGTACAATACGCAAAATACTACATTTTCTTGGCCAAATACTCCTAACAGCCTTGAGCAGAGCCAAAGTGCAGTGGTTTAGCTCATAGACCTACAGACACAAAGGTTCCTGATTAGATCCCCATTCCAGGGAGAACATTTCAGGGGATGATGATGAATAGCGTGTAAAGAGAGAGCAATATCTCTTGCACATAAAAGACACCCTTGTAGATTTCGAAAAAGAGCAGGCTAATGCCGCTACAAGGCAGCACTCGCACCCGCAAAGTGGAAAGGGATTAATATACAAATGTACGTTGTAATAACTTGTTTCCCAATCCCCTCTAAATTAATATATTTAAACTAAATATTTCTAACAAAAATAATTTACTAATATGGAGTCAGCATATATATAACATAAAATTTAGTTTTAAGTTGAAGAAAACATCCAATAGAAACTATCTACTTTCCATGACAAAGATTCCCTTTTCTTTTTATAATGTAAAACTTATAATTTATAACTAGAAAGAAGCTTTGTGTGCTAGGTCACCTTGTATAAGTTTACATAAAAGTCAATAATGGTGTCAATAATTGGCGATATCAAGAGTTTGCTGTCACCGCTTGACAAGTGAACGTCTGGAATAAAAGATAAAAAATAAAACCAACACTTATAAGCTGTTTACTCAAGCGCCTGTCACATACTGCACTGTATAATTTACAACTCAAATAGCATACAAAAGTTCATATTTCATTTGTAATAGGCTTGGTGAGATGAATAAAAATACGAGATTAATAATCAAAAGATAATTGTCATCTTTCTAAAAGACATTTTATATAATAAATAGGCAAAAGAAAAATTTATTTAAATTGCCATTTAGCCAATGAATCCATATTTATTTTCTTAAACAAGTTTATTTCTTCTGAAAAAAGTATAATACTTTAACAAAGTTAAAGAATTTCAAATGTGTCCTTCCATAGACAATTAATGTATGCATAATTAAAATGTGAAATGTTCATGTACATGTAGGGTCATTAATGGTCAATTTCAGTTAACAGAGACAAGTTTGAAGAAAAAAATACAATGTATGTTTTAAAGAATATCTTATACTACATTTCTACATACAAAAATTATATGTTACAGATGTAATTTTTTATTTATTCCTCTTTAATACATGTATTTCTTTTTTTAAACTCTTATTTTAGGTTGCAATTGACTTGGGGTATAGAAATATGGTCATCCCTGGACTTTTCCCATCCAGTAGTAAACTTACATCAGTGGGTCTTCTGTAGTACTGACTGCATGATGTATAAATATTCAGCCATGTCCAGTGGGAAAGAGATGTTAAATCTAATGCTCTATATAGCATATATAGGGAGAGTGCTGCAGCACAGAAGAGAACTTTTAAAACAGCTCTCTTGTGTCTTCTCAAAATGCAGTCTAAACTTTCTGCTCTTTATTCTACTCTTACATCTTTATTTTATTCTAAAAACTTATGAATCACACAACAAGATTCAGGCTTTCAACTAAATTACAGCAAACACCTTTCTTCCTTTGATACACTTATACATTCTACCCTTACATGTATCACCATGATCATCTAAATATGTGTGAATATTTAACAGGGTTCTCACTAAGGCGAGTCCATGAGTCAAAATCTGTCTGGACTCACCATTTTCAAAACTAGTGAGTCCACAGATGCATTAAGACAGAAATATTTTGTATAAACTAAACACAGTTAAACACAAATATCATTTTATAGCAAAAGTTTAAAAGTAATCTGAATTTAATGTCATTTCATTGCTCTGTTATAATTAGGCCATGGAGACTTAAATATTACATTATATTGCAATAAAATATCTTCTCTTTGCTGTTGGACTCACCATGGCCAAAAATGACAAGTCCCTGGACTCGCCTTCAAAAATCCTTAACGAGAACCCTGAATATAAGTGACAATTAATTCTTTTTCCCTCAGTCCCTCTTCAGATTAAAGTTTTTGGACAAGGTAGATTTTGATGAAGTAGAAGTCCAATCAATTTGAAACTTAGACCGCATGTTCCCTATGATGTAATCTTTCTTATTTATTAAATGCCAAATAATAGTTTTTATCCCAATTGCATGCTCCTCTGAGCATAGAAAATGATTGTGCCTGTCGGGAATTCATGTAATATGGACACAATACATTCTTTTTATTCTCTCAATTAAGTCTCTAAAAACATTGTATCTAATTTCTTCTACTTTAAACCATAGCAGATATTTTTTTGTGCTTTATCTTAAGGCTTTAACACTTACAAATAAATAAGGCAATATCTTTTTTTAGTAAGTAATTTAAGGATCATTATGAGAATACTTGGAAAATCCTTATTTTTGAGATTTTTCAAAATTGGCATATTTAGCATTTAAATAAATGGAAGGCCTATTACATGTATAGGATGATGTGCCTCCTATAGCACTGTTATATTTTTTATTGTTAGGGGAGATAAATCTTACATTATCACCCAAAATTTTAACAAGAATTTAGCTTTAAGATAATAATAATATATTGTCTAATTTGTTTGAAAGGTCTGTTTTGTGCTTTTTTCTTCTTCAATTAATACCCATACAGTATGACTACTTGTAGCTTGAATACTTACAAATGGACGTAAAATCTGATCACTATCAAAAACATAAACAGCATCATTACATATTCTATCTGTCCTGTCAGGAATATCTAGACTGATGAAACGTAACACAAGTTTCCAGTCTTCATTTTCTGCTTTAAAAGTCATTCGACATGAGATCATATGTTCATAATATTCTGTGTATTGTTTATCGTGAGAATATACAGTAGCACCACCTAAATATTTAAATTCTGCACATTCTGGGTTCTTCATATAATCTGAAAATAGAAAATTATATTCTGTATTTCAAATTTTTACAATTTTATTGTTCGATGCATAAAGTTCAGCAACATGCAGTCTAACGAGTCATACTCCAAGTATAAACATGTTGATGGCACCGTGGGTAAATTAGCATGGTGTGATTGGTTTAATGCTATCACATCGTGACCCCTTTGAGACCATAGGAGTTAGTAATTTCATATGGGGTTCATTACACGTTAATGGTGACGTCATAAATGTTGTTGTGTTTCATTGTTTATTTTTCAAAAATACGCAGCAGCAAAAGTCCAGCCTGCGATAAATTTATTATACCATTAACCATGTTAGCTTCTGACCCCCTACAGATCTATAGAGGGTGAATAAAATCTATAGGGGATAAGGCCTTGGGCCTTACCCCTTACAGATTTTACTTACCCTCTATGGATCCATAGGGATCAGTAGCGAACCATATAACTTATAGTATGTATATATTTTTATATGGTAAAGGAGCATCACCTTCCATATACATATGTATATATAGCCCTTTATAGTTTGCTGTTCTGTGTGAGCCAGTGCTCCCTCTTGAAGACCGTACTTTGACCTATAATGGTTTAACTTTTTAAATTGTGACTTTGATGGAGAGTTGTTTCATTGGCACTCATATATATATATATATACCTCATCTTCTTATATCTATATATGTACGTATATACAAACTCGGGGTTTAGGGAACTAAATTTGATACTTTTTCTTAATGTGTTGTTCCATCCATATATGTACAAACTAAATGCATGATATGTAAAGGAATGAAGTTTCAAATTATATAAAAACAATACACAAACTGAACAAGCAAAACCATATAAATGTTAAAGTTTTCTTGCACCTTATCCTTTGAAATTCATATAGATGTCTATAGAGCTAACTTTATGAAACCAGAATGCTCCGTAGAACACAGCTTTATAAGACCGCAGAGTTCGAACCCTGAACAGTTGGGGCAAGTATAGACACAACATTCAAGCTTGATACAGCTCTGAATTTGGATTGTGATTAAATAGTTGACACAACATAGGTTTCTGACACAGAATGAATGTGGTCTAAGAACTTAAACTTTAAAACTTAAAAATTTTAAATTGGACATTTACGTATTATGGTCCAATATCCATGATATCCAAAATCTAAATACATGGTTAGATTCAGCATATCAAAGAACCCCAAGAATTTGATTTTTGATGAAATCAAATAAAGTTCAACTTTGAACCCTTAGACCTCAATGTGGACCAATTTGATAACCGGGCCAAAATATCAAAATCTAAATACATGTTTAACTTTAGCATATCAAAGAACCCCAAGGATTCAATTTTTGTTGATATCAAACAAAGTTTAATTTTGGACACCGATTTGGACCAACTTGAAAACTGGCCCTCAGTCTGCGCCAAAAACTTTTTCATCGACTAGTCTGAACACTAAATATCGAAACTTGTCCCTATATGATTATATAAAATTTGGAAAATTGGAAAATTTTCACTTGTCCAAATCAATATTTACTAGTCTGGGGCATCGGACTAGTGGCTAACGGTGCAGACTGGGCCCTATAAGAAAAAATCTTAATACATGTTTAGATTCAGCATATCAAAGAACCCCAAGGATTCAATTTTTGTTGAAACCAAACAAAGTTTAATTTTGGACCCCGATTTGGACCAACTTGAAAACTGGGCCCATAATCAAAAATCTAAGTACATGTTAAGATTTAGCATATCAAAGAACCCAAAGAATTTCATTTTAGTTGAAATCAAACGAAGTTTAATTTTGGACCCCAATTTTGACTAACTTGAAAACTGGGCCAATAATCAAAAATCTAGGTACATGTTTAGATTCAGCATATCAAAGAACCCAAAGAATTCAATTTTTGTTAAAATCAAACTAAATTTAATTTTGGACCTTTTGGACCTTAATGTAGACCAATTTGAAAACGGGACCAAAAATTAAGAATCTACATACACAGTTAGATTCAGCATATCAAAGAACCCCAATTATTCAATTTTTGATGAAATCAAACAAAGTTTAATTTTGGACCCTTTGGGCCCCTAATTCCTAACCTGTCGGGACCAAAACTCCCAAAATCAATCCAAAACTTCCTTTTATGGTCATGAACCTTGTGTTTTAATTTCATAGATTTCTATTTACTTATTTTATACTAAAGGTATGGTGCGAAACCCAAGAAAAAGGCTCATTTGGGCCTCTTTTTGGCCCTTAATTCCTAAACTGTAGGGACCAAAACTCCCGAAATCAATCCCAACCTTCCTATTGTGTTCATAAACCTTGTGTTTAAATTTCATAGATTTCTATTTACTGATACTAAAGTTATTGTGCGCAAACCAAGAAAAATGTTTATTTGGGCCCTTTTTTGGCCCCTAATAACTAGTTATAGTGCGAAAACCAATGTGTCTTCAGACAACAACGATGACGACAACGATGACGACTACACCAACATCATACAAATATAAGACCTTTGCGGTCATATAAAAATAGAATGATTAACACAATATACATTAGTTGTGTTTGTGGTAAAGCGAATTTAAGAGAATGCAAGTTTTCTTACATAATAATTAAGTAAAATTGACCTCTATAAAATATACATGTACATGTATACCTTAGTGTGAGCCATTATACTGACACCTGCAGAGATAAAAGGCAGTTCAGTATGTTTGTTGCTTTAAATTTACATAACATTTTGTAAAGGGATTATATCTTCAGCACAGGGCTTAAATATGAAACTAAGAAGATGTGGTATGATTACAAATGAGACAATTCTCCACAAGATACCAAATGACACAGTATAACGTAATTAACAACAATGGGTCAACACATAACCTTCAACAATGAGTAAAACCCATAAGCATTCATACAAAAGCGAAACCATAATCACATAATAATATGACATCATTGATATATTCAGTTGGAGAGAGAAGTTAAAAAGCCAAATGTGCACTTCCTGCTGCATCAAAGACCAATTGATGGACTTCTGTTGTTATCTGCTCTTTGGTAGGGGTTGCTGTCTTTGACATATTCCCCATTTCCATTCTCAATTCAACTTACAAATATGTTTTCCTACTGTTATAAGCAGCTTTGTATATCATAAATTGTTCCTTTCATATAAACCATATGCTTCCTGATTCCGTACTAAAATTATTTTTGCATGTCTTGCAAGACATCTTTTTTTCAAACACCACATGCTGAGATGAATAATTTGTTAATGAGTTTTAATTTGGTCTTTAATTGATAAAAAGTTGAATTGCTGCGATCAACTTTGATCTAATGTAAGCGTGGGTATCTATCTGTATAGTGCATCTTCTGCCTAACTGTGTTTAACTCATTATAAATACATCAGTTTAATTGGTTACATTACTTCAGGAATGAATGAATGCAAAGTGTTGACCTTGATGTAAAACTCAATGTAAAGTGTTAATGTACTGAAGCAAAGAGTAACATTGAATTTGATGGATTTTGGTTTGATATCAATACTAATGGTACTTTCAAGTTGTTTATAAATTTCCCTGTCAGATGATATTTGTAAACAACTGAGGTCTGATTTTTCAATATCTTTATTTCACAGAGTGCTACTCTGTTAAAAAATAACAAGCTTTTTAAAAGACTATTATGAATTGATAGTATATTAATAAAGAAACTCAAAAAGTAGAAAAAAATGGAGGGTCCGTGTGCTAATTTTCGAGATATAAGCCATTGAAAATTTTGCGGGAAATAATTCTCTCTAGATTTTTCATATATTTAACATTGGCACCTTATTCGTTTCAAAAACTACGAAAAAATAACAAGAATTTTATAAAATTTTGAAATATAGCTTTTTAAACTTTATGTAATAAAATTATGAAAAGAAAAGTAGGGGTTAGTGGGCAAAATTTTTTAATGACAATACATGGATAAAACCAGAGGATTCCGAAAATCTGGCAAAAAATCAAAAAATGGAGGAGCAAACATCCTTAAAAATAAATGTATATTTGTCTGCTCTGATTCAAATGATCTAATGCAAAAAAAAGCAACCAATTTCTTGAAGATAAAAAACAATATGTTCCTTACACTTAATAATCGTTATGCACATGTATGCATGTCCCTTTTATAAATCATTTATAAAAGACACATACATTCAAATAAGTCTTACAGCATTTTTTTTTAAATCAGGACCTGAACCACTGTTATATATATACAAGCTGTAATCTTTAAGTGAATTTTAAAGGTCTAACATGTCATTTTGTATGTATAATAATTGTTTAAATTGTACTTCTATACAAATATAAGTGACAGTTTACATTAAGCCAGGGTGGCCTTATCTAATGTTCTTGTTGACATATGTGACACTACTCTTTACTTTATCTGATTAGGTCTAATATTCAATAATTATTTTCTGTATTATTCATAAATAAGTTGACCTGAACAAACACCTGTCTAGGACTAATACTATATAGCAATATTTAAATTCCTTGTACATGTAGTCAAATATTGTGCCCACTAAAAGTTTGAATGCAACTGTTTCTGAATTGACCTTAATGCAAGAAGATTTATTAACCAATATTATCATTTTACATTTATTCAATTAACACATGGACTTTTAGTTAAAAACAATATGCATTTAGCAAATTCAGCATGTTTGACACCCCAGCAATCTCTATTCAAAAACAATAATGTTCAGTATTCTTGTAAACAACTGTTCTGTCCTTGATTTATATATAATATAATATTCCTGTAAACTTATTTCTGTCAACCTTTATTTCACCTTCTTAAGACAAATCAGTGGATATAGTATTACATGTAATTAGCTTTCATGGCATGTTATTGGCAATAGAGCTTAAAATCGATGCTGATGAAAGTTGGTGATGAGATTAAACTGTAGATGTTGTATATACCTGTGGAGGTTGACAATTATAACAGCTGATCATCACTTTATCATAAATCTTTAGTCATTTACACAATTTTATTTAGGGGCCAACTAAGGACCTGTTGTGACCTCAGAGTGCAGGATTTTCTTTCTGCATTGAAGACCCATTAGTAGTAGCCTTCGACTGTTATCTGCTCTTTGGTCGGGTTGTTGTCTCTTGACATATTTCCATTCTCAATTTTATTTATTTTATTTTTTTAAGACCCACATCATTGACATGTATACATGTATGATTATGCTGTATGTGATAAGCATTGGTGTCAGATACATATTTATATGCATATGGACATGAACTTATAGATTTATAACCACTTTTACATGATTAATCCAGCTTACAGCATACAGTTAGTTTTCTCGTTTGAATTGTTTTACATTGTCTTATCGGGGCCTTTTATAGCTGACTATGCGGTATGGGCTTTGCTCATTGTTAAAGGCCGTACAGTGACCTATAGTTGTTAATGTCTGTGTCATTTTGGTCTTTTGTGGATAGTTGTCTCATTGGCAATCATACCACATCTTCTTTTTTATAAGTTCTGACCATAAACTTACAAGAATGGATACAGGACACATTACATGTATAATGCTCTTATAAAAATAAGATGTAGCATGATATTGCAGTTTTATAATTAGTAACTGTATATTGACATAATATGTACTCATGATGCTGTATGTCATTATATGGCCTTAACAATGAGCATAGCCAGCTGTAAAGGGTCTATATATCTTTTTCCTTTATTATACAATTGTCACCTACTGTGATTGTATATATAATTATGTAGACTTGTTTGGATCTTATAAAAATATAGGTGTATGTACATGTATATTTTTAATGGTGATATCCTCAACAAACTATGAATTTTGGATATCTTTATACATGTAATAAGGAACATTTATAAACAACACTAATGACCTCAAAATGGTGAAGTATCTTTGTCCCTGTACACCCATACATTTGTTCAGACCTGTGTCAATGCCTAATAACATTCATTAACTTTATAACACACTGGTGTAAAATGTCTTGTGAAATAATGGGCCCCCCAGAACAATTTATGGAACTGCATGTACAAAATAGGAATATGGGGTGAATATACTGTGAATTCATTTATTTTTGTAGGTACCATTTTTCATTGATTCAGCAATATTTGCATTTTAGTAGATATTCAATTTCCAGCTGGTTTTTCCAAATAAGAGATTCAACTTCATTAAAATTTGTATCCCAAGAATATGTAGACTGAATTCACAGTACATGAAAAATAATGTTCCCAAGAAAATACTGCAAAAATACTGCTACATTTGATTATACATTGTATATAAGAAGAAATGTACATGAACTTTTATTCATTCCTCATTTCTGTTAGCTTGTCCTGAACATGCATGAAATATTTGCCACTGGATGTTAAGCAACCAACAATCATCAATCATTTCTGTTTGTGATAGGAACATGTGTACAGACCAAATTTACATATGTGGAAGAAAGGAGATGTGGAATAGACAACAATAAGATGATAAGTCATCATCAAGGACACCTTTAAACCAGAAAACATCTAGACCAGTCCACAGTTTTGTTTTTTGTTCCCACCATACATGTACATTTAAAGAATTTCATTTTCTTCCTAAAGGTAAAGACCTTGGACTTGTCAAAGTCATGAATAACCTTAAAGTCAAAAACATGTCATGGAGACCCAAAATTTACATAAGAATTAACTTATTGTGTTCTTTCGAAAATATATGAAAATATATAAATTATATTAAATTTTGCCTAATACAAGTGACAAACAATTTAAAACTATATTAAGGAGGCTCACGGGTACAAAAATTTCAGCAAAAAATTAAACATTTGTTTTTTCATTACATATTTTATTTATAACACTATTAGTTATTACTTTATGATATGGTACAAAAATTAACAACAAAAATCGATTTGGTTTGGCCCCAGAATTGACTTTTAAAATGTTTATATCATTGAAAAAGCTCCAATTTATCTCCCTTTGTTGCAAAAATGCCATTTTTTGGCATTAAAATTGAAATATCTTTTTTAACTCATCGGTGACCTATATTTTTTATTATTGTTTTCAAATAAGCTTTACAAAAACTAAATAATTGTAAAATTTTAGCGATTTCTGTAATTTAGTTTTTTTTTATTTCGAATTTACCTTTATTTCACCTATTAGTTCAACAGAGAAATAGGACACTAACAAAAATATATGCTTCTTTCGGAGGCAGATTGTGAGCTTACGAATGTAAATGAACGGTGACCCCATTTTTCTATTTCATTTGAATATGATAAAGTTCATTTATGAAAAAATATAGAGAAATCCTATATTAGGGAAAAAAAATTGATTTAGACCCACGAGCCCCCTTAATTCTAATTATTATAATTAAATCATTAATGATTGCATATTTTGTTTATTCTACTTAATTATTTCATTTATTTTTCCTACAAATGCCTGGAAATGTGTTTTCTCCCAAACATTTGTATATATATATGCATGTTCATTTGTATACCATTGGTAATGACCCTTTTCAATATTATAGTACTGTGCCAAACTATGTTTGTGCAATGTTCATTTATTGTGAAACTACATTTTATGCATGTGTACAATGGATATCTAACATTTATACAATCTATAACACCCTTCAACATTTCTTATTTTGGCATGTGTTTATATACATTTTTGTATTAATACACACATAGTAGTTATGAATGTAAAATTTAAAGGCTTGTGTTATTTATTATCTGTGAAATCAACCTTACAGGGGAAAAAAATAAAGGTTTATACAGATTACAAGCATTTAAATTCTGACACTTCATTTTTCCTTTATGAAAAGATTGTTCCATAATAGTTTCTCCTCCCAAATACCCATAAAAGATGGGAGTTAAATGTGATAATTTGTTCTCTTTACAACATAATCCAACCTTTATTCAATGAATGATGGTCACACAATTTCTCAAATTTCCTGGGGTTTTACACATTTAATTGGACAAAACTGCTTGCTACAGTGGTCAGCAACAAAACATCTGTGTTCCATTTTATTTTTGCACATCACATTAAAGAAGCATGCCACATAAATTACACATTAAGCACCAATAGACTTTCTATCCATGTCAGATGTATTAATTTGAAGCTCATTAACAAGTTACAGGTTATAAGATGCTGTGCTTTATAGCACTCACTGCAAACTTTCAGGTTATATATCTATTATTAAAGGGCTTGATGTTTTCAGTTGGTATAAAAGCATTGTTAATTAACCTGAAGAGAATAGTGAATGAATTTTAAAATATGCTAATTTAATTTACAATATACATTGTTACATGCAAAGAATTTGAATGGAACTTGTTTATTGTGAAATAATGATCTCTATACATGCAATTACTCAATTTTCACTGTATCATATGAACCATAAAGTACTCTAGATAATAAAAGTAGACAAAATAATACAATGTTAAATTTAATTTGAATTATCTATGTTTTTTAGAAACATACAATGTACATGGTTTTATATATCTCTGGTTTTCCAGATGCATGTGCACGGACTTTATTTGATAAGAATATTTTAAAGAATTAAAGGCTGCTATATTGTAATTAAATTGTGGTGTACATGTTAAAGCATGGAAAAAAGTGCATTTGGTATCAAGAGCTTCCGTGTGCACAGTAAACGCTTATACAACCCTATAAAATTGAAAATAAAGCATACAATTGTAATGATGCTACAACCATGAAATTCTTTAATTTTCATTGAGAGTTTTATGTATGTAAAGCTTATCATTGGTTTTATTTTGATACTGTTTTGGCATTGTCATTGATAAAACTGCTGTCATAGCCATACTTAGTGTTTTTAGGGGGACTGCTGTCATAGCCGTACTTAGTGTTTTTAGGGGAACTGCTGTCATAGCCATACTTAGTGTTTTTAGGGGGGGGGGGGGGGGGGGGGAATTGACATTGGTTTTACTTTGATACTGTTTTAGCATTGTCATTGATAGAACGATAGAACTGCTGTCAAAGCCATACTTAGTGTTTTAGGGGGGGGGGGATTGACATTGGTTTTACTTTGATACTGTTTTAGCATTGTCATTGATAGAACTGCTGTTAAAGCCATACTTAGTGTTTTTAGGGGGGGAATTGACATTGGTTTTACTTTGATACTGTTTTAGCATTGTCATTGATAGAACTGCTGTCATAGCCATACTTAATGTTTTTAGGGGGGGGGGGGGGGGGGGGGGAATTGACATTGGTTTTACTTTGATACTGTTTTAGCATTGTCATTGACAGAACTGCTGTCATAGCCATACTTAGTGTTTTAAGGGGGGGAAATTGACATTGGATTTACTTGTAATTGTTGTCAGCATATCAAAATTACAGATTTTACTTGAAAAAAACATACATGTCATGTAATAATACATTGTTACAAAAGTTAAATTAATTTCAATTTTTTCCCCCTTAATCATACAAGATAAATAAAATTTGTGTCATAAGTTTGGCCTACTTTATATATGTGCATGTAGAGAAATGCATTTTGTATATCTTTTTCATAACAACATTTTCAAAGAATAAAAAAGTTAAAACAAAAATAAACAAATTAATTCTATTTATAAAAAATGTCAGTCAAATGTAATTTTAATAGATAAATGCAATGCATTTTTTTCTATCTATTCAAAATTTTATTTGGATGTCAAAGGTCAACTACATGTACATGTAGCTAGAATCAAATTTGAAATTGCATCTTCATGGAAAAAGTTAAACATGATAAAAAGAGTATTCTTTTAAATACAAATTTCTAATTTCTAACACCGATCCCTACATCTAAAAAAATTAATCTGTAAAATGATTGTCATTTCTAAAATATAAAAAAGAAAATTTTAAAAACATTTTTTTTTTTTATAGTTTAGAAAATAAAATACAGAAATAACATGATAAATATCAACACATTTTTTAAAATGACAAATATTTAATTTTAAAAATTGTGACTATTTTGTGATAATACATATTACACGCTTGGTACCACTATGACACATGCAGTGCATTGTTAATTAATTCTAATCGATATAAAAGATGTGCCATCCATTGTCAAACTCGAGTCAGATAAGGCATAATTTAAACGAATTCATTATAGCTTCAGTGAACGTAAAAAATGGTAATTATTAGCCAGTCATAAAGATACAGTTTAGTACTTACAGACAGAAGTTTTTTTCGTTTGAGATTCACTCAGAAGTAAAGTAAAAATCCAAACTAAAAACCATGACTGACTTATCCAGTCTGGCCCTAACGCCATGTTGAGTTACCACTGAAACAAACCACTTCCGGGCACAGCGCCATCTGTAAACAATGGACATGCAACAGGTGCGACAGTCAACCTGTGAGGCCTATCATAGGGTTATATTCGTACCTGTCGTCACATGACTTATCAATTACGCATTATTGGGCGATTGGGTGTTCTATATTTAATACAATTTCTTCATTAACATTTTCTGCAATATTTGTAATGATTTTGGGATTGTAGGCTTATAATTTTTTTCTAACTATACAAATCCTTGCATGATCGTATTGATTGATGGAATATATCGCTGAGATAGCACTAGCACGAGGATGGGGCTCTCTTAAAAGAAAAAAATTAAACAAAACTAAATAAATTAATTCTTGAAGTTTTATTTTAATAAAAATGTTAGTCAAATCAGAGACATATATGTCTCTACATATATGTCTCTGGTCAAATGTAGGGTTTTTTTAAAGATGAAATGCAATGCATTTTTTTTTTCTATCTCTTAAACTGAATTTTTATTTTGATGTCAAAGGTTAACTAGAATCGAAAAATTTATAATTGCTTTTTAAAAAGTTAAACATGATAATAAGAGTATTGATCAGTATTCTATATTGTTCAATTAAATTTTATGAAATTTCCTCGTTTTTTCTTTATCATTGTTTCGCTTGTGTTATAGTAGTCTCATCTTTATAGCATCTCTTCATTCTCCAGTTTTTTGGGGTTTTTTTGGTTGCCTATTTAGAACTCAGTTGTTTTGCCCCTTTTCTTGTGTTTTGCTCCCAGGACCCTCACCAATAACCAACAATAATAATTGGAGTAACTTCGAAAAGCAGTACCGTGCTAGAATCATATCATGTTATGTTTCACAGGAGGGTGCTGCGGTGCAAATAACGTGATTTTTTTTAGGATTCTTAGGGGGTTCCTCCTTGTAAAGGCCAGGGTTTCAATATAATTTACGTAATATTTTTTTTTTTTTCAAGATTTCTCCGCTCAAACTACTATATTATATATAAATGCCTCTTGGTTTTTTTATAGTGAAAATACACTAACCTGGTGCACTTGATTCAATGTAAACATCATATTTTTCAGGGAATTATAATATATTGTCCACACATCGATGGGCCTTCACACTGCATCACTAGGGCCCTTTTTGCTTCAAAATCCCCAAGAAGTTCAGCCTGACCTTGAGAGATGTCAGTTTATACAGGGTTTCCAGCTCGGAGGCTACTGCTGGAGTCTTGGTAATGTAGACTAGAGGCTGTATACTGACACGAAAGAATTTTATACACATGGATCTCCGTTCACACAAAAACCTCACAGATAAAAATGTAATATCATGCCGTCGATGATAAATGTCAGCACATGTATACATACAATTTACGTTGAAGTCGGTAAAAAGGTACAAGTATTTAGAAGACAGGTACACATACATACAATTTACGTTGAAGTCGGTAAAAAGGTACAAGTATTTAGAAGACATGTACAAATGCATACAATTTACGTTGAAATCGGTAAAAAACACATGCACACAATTTACGTTGACGTCGGTAATAAGGTACAAGTATTTAGAAAACAGGTACACATACATACAATTTACGCTGAAGTCGGTAAACAGGTACAAGTATTTAGAAGACAGGTACACATACATACAATTTACGTTGAAGTCGGTAAAAAGGTACAAGTATTTAGAAGACAGGTACACATACCTACAATTTACGTTGAAGTCGGTAAAAAGGTACAGGTATTTAGAAGACAGGTACACATACATACAATTAACGTTGAAGTCGGTAAAAAGGTACAAGTATTTAGAAGACAGGTACACATACCTACAATTTACGCTGAAGTCGGTAAAAAGGTACTTAGACAATATACGTATAGTGTCTTGAAATATTAAATTTGTTTGTATGAGGCTTTGAAACGGAAAAATGCGAGGTTCTATATATTTACTGTTAGCTGTTATTGTCTTATTCTTTGTTAGCTGTTATAGGACTATTATCTATTTTGTATTGTTATTGTGAGAATCTATTTGCTGTTAACTTAACTGTTATTGAAAATTGGAATGTTAGCATTTTGACAGCCAATCTTCCGTCAAAATTGAAGATAATTGAAAATTGTGATTTGAACGGATAATAGTCTCGTTGGCACGCTTACAGCATCTTCTTACAATGTATATCTATTGGGGTCTTTCTACCGGTAATATCGGGTGGCCCTGTATTTGCAGAAGAATTTCAGTATTTACATCACATAAACATATAAAATCAATTGGACCCAGGACCATTCCAGTATATATTATTATTATCCTTTGTAATAAATTACATTGTCTGTGAACATGTAGCAGTTTGTACAAATTATAATTCACTTATATTACTTGTGCAATAACTTATAGTATGGATTTTGTTATAAAAAAGATTGGTACACCCTATACGGACTTTTTTATTCAATGACCACATAATAATCTTTATGTTGTACTATTACATCACTGTACCTGATTAGGGGAGGATTGGACACCAACTGGCATGCTAAAGTTGACACAGTCACATTCTGTATGTGCCTATTTCCAAGTCAGGAGCCTGGATTCAGTGGTTGTAGTTTGTTACTGTTGTTACTAAGTTTCTCGTTCACTATTTTGTGGATAAATTAGGCAGTTAGCTTTCTCCTTTGAATTGTTTTATATTACTAATTGGTGTGGGTTTGAATTATGGCTTTGGGAATTATACAACATCTTTTTCTTTTAGCATATATATTATAAGTGCTACTCCCTCTCTTTTCATTTACATGAAAGAGAACCCTGATCACCATATTTTTAAAAGCTTTTTAGCTGCTTCACATGGCGAAAAGTGAAGCTCAGAAACCATTGATGCAAATACAGATGTGTCTTCAGTTTAATTTTTCGACAAATACCCTTTTTAAAATCCTACAGCTTCTCCAATGCTGTACCCAAATTTTCCATATTCTATAATTTCACATAAGATACATGATTGGTGTTTCAATTGGTGTCATCCAAATTTTCACTAGGTCCAATTTCTATTATACTATCCGAATTCTCACTTGAGTCAATTTCTATTATCAGAATAACCACAACTGGCATGCGTGTTTCAGTTACAAGTCCTGTCTCCAATGATCTGGGTATTTTTGTATTTTATAAGTAAGTTTTATCATGAGGTCATTAAATTAAAAAAATATATTGTGCATCAATGTTTTTTTTATTACTTGTAAATTATATATATTGCTTTTCTGATTTTTTTTTATCTAAAAATCAAATTGATAATAAAGTGTCACTGGCTGCACTACTTTCAAAAATTAAATAAAAAAACCTGAATCATTAAAAATTGATCCCTCAAATGTCCTAGATTAAAAAAATCCCTATATCAAAAACAGAAACTAGTAATTTCGTTCAGAAAAATTCAACATCCATACTATAACTTATTGTACAAGTTAGGGAAAAAAATCAACCAAGGCAGAACTGCCTCAACGGCCGAAACCTCTTGTTTACACAAATTTTCTAGGTCCATACCACAAGTTATATACTAAGATCTACGAGTCATCTACTGGATTGGTCCTGGACAGATTCATTTTCATATTTCATTACTGTTATCTGTTATTATCCCTTTTCAATTCCTTGTTATCTATTTTTCACCAAATCAATTCACTGTTTTGCTGTTATGGGGACCCCCCTTGCCCCCTCCTACAATTAACGTTGAAGTCGGTAAAAAGGTACAAGTATTTAGAAGACAGGTACACATACCTACAATTTACGTTGAAGTCGGTAAAAAGGTACAGGTATTTAGAAGACAGGTACACATACATACAGTTTACGTTGAAGTCGGTAAAAAGGTACAGGTATTTAGAAGACAGGTACACATACCTACAATTTACGTTGAAGTCGGTAAAAAGGTACAGGTATTTAGAAGACAGGTACACATACATACAGTTGACGTTGAAGTCGGTAAAAAGGTACAAGTATTTAGAAGACAGGTACACATACATACAGTTTACGTTGAAGTCGGTAAAAAGGTACAAGTATTTAGAAGACAGGTACACATACATACAGTTTACGTTAAAGTCGGTAAAAAGGTACAAGTATTTAGAAGACAGGTACACATACATACAATTTACGTTGAAGTCGGTAAAAAGGTACAAGTATTTAGAAGACAGGTACACATACATACAGTTTACGTTGAAGTCGGTAAAAAGGTACAAGTATTTAGAAGACAGGTACACATACATACAGTTTACGTTGAAGTCGGTAAAATGTACAAGTATTTAGAAGACTGGTAAACATACATACAATTTACGCTGAAGTCGGTAAAAAGGTACAAGTATTTAGAAGACAGGTACACATACATACAGTTTACGTTGAAGTCGGTAAAAAGGTACAAGTATTTAGAAGACAGGTACACATACATACAGTTTACGTTGAAGTCGGTAAAAAGGTACAAGTATTTAGAAGACAGGTACACATACATACAGTTTACGTTGCAGTCGGTAATAAGGTACAAGTATTTAGAAGACAGGTACACATACATGCAGTTTACGTTGAAGTCGGTAATAAGGTACAAGTATTTAGAAGACAGGTACACATACATACAGTTTACGTTGAAGTCGGTAAAAAGGTACAAGTATTTAGAAGACAGGTACACATACCTACAATTTACGCTGAAGTCGGTAAAAAGGTACAGGTATTTAGAAGACAGGTACACGTACTTACAATTTACGTTGAAGTCGGTAAAAAGGTACAAGTATTTAGAAGACAGGTACACATACATACAGTTTACGTTGAAGTCGGTAAAAAGGTACAAGTATTTAGAAGACAGGTACACATACATACAGTTTACGTTGAAGTCGGTAAAAAGGTACAAGTATTTAGAAGACAGGTACACATACCTACAATTTACGTTGAAGTCGGTGAAAAGGTACAGGTATTTAGAAGACAGGTACACATACATACAATTTACGTTGAAGTCGGTAAAAATGTACAAGTATTTAGAAGACAGGTACACATACCTACAATTTACGTTAAAGTCGGTAATAAGATACAAGTATTTAGAAGACAGGTTCACATACCTACAATTTACGTTGAAGTCGGTAAAAAGGTACAAGTATTTAGAAGACAGGTACACATACATACAGTTTACGTTGAAGTCGGTAAAAAGGTACAAGTATTTAGAAGACAGGTACACATACATACAATTAACGTTGAGGTCGGTAAAAAGGTATAAGTATTTAGAAGACAGGTACACATACCTACAATTTACGTTGAAGTCGGTAAAAAGGTACAAGTATTTAGAAGACAGGTACACATACATACAATTAACGTTGAAGTCGGCAAAAAGGTACAAGTATTTAGAAGACAGGTACACATACCTACAATTTACGTTGAAGTCGGTAAAAAGGTACAGGTATTTAGAAGACAGGTACACATACATACAATTTACGTTGAGGTCGGTAAAAAGGTACAAGTATTTAGAAGACAGGTACACATACCTACAATTTACGTTGAAGTCGGTAAAAAGGTACAAGTATTTAGAAGACAGGTACACATACATACAATTTACGTTGAGGTCGGTAAAAAGGTACAAGTATTTAGAAGACAGGTACACATACCTACAATTTACGTTGAAGTCGGTACCTACAATTTACGTTGAAGTCGGTAAAAAAGTACAGGTATTTAGAAGACAGGTACACGTACTTACAATTTACGTTGAAGTCGGTAAAAAGGTACAAGTATTTAGAAGACAGGTACACATACATACAATTTACGTTGAAGTCGGTAAAAAGGTACAAGTATTTAGAAGACAGGTACACATACCTACAATTTACGCTGAAGTCGGTAAAAAGGTACAAGTATTTAGAAGACAGGTACACATACCTACAATTTACGCTGAAGTCGGTAAAAAGGTACAGGTATTTAGAAGACAGGTACACGTACTTACAATTTACGTTGAAGTCGGTAAAAAGGTACAAGTATTTAGAAGACAGGTACACATACCTACAATTTACGCTGAAGTCGGTAAAAAGGTACAAGTATTTAGAAGACAGGTACACATACCTACAACTTACGTTGAAGTCGGTAAAAAGGTACAGGTATTTAGAAGACAGGTACACATGCATACAATTTACGTTGAGGTCGGTAAAAAGGTACAAGTATTTAGAAGACAGGTACACATACATACAATTTACGTTGAAGTCGGTAGAAAGGTACAAGTATT
This sequence comes from Mytilus edulis, assembly GCF_963676685.1. NCBI lineage: Eukaryota > Metazoa > Mollusca > Bivalvia > Mytilida > Mytilidae > Mytilus > Mytilus edulis. Next base: position 92,684,792 of record NC_092348.1, read on the forward strand.
TAGAAGACAGGTACACATACGTACAATTTACGTTGAAGTCGGTAAAAAGGTACAGGTATTTAGAAGACAGGTACACATACGTACAATTTACGTTGAAGTCGGTAAAAAGGTACAGGTATTTAGAAGACAGGTACACGTACTTACAATTTACGTTGAAGTCGGTAAAAAGGTACAAGTATTTAGAAGACAGGTACACATAGAAACTTAAAAATAAAAATTGAAAGACGAAAGAAAAGGAGAGAACAACAAATTATATCAAACCCATTCTGTTTCAGGTTAAAGTTTTTGGTCAAGGTAGTTTTTGATGAAGTTGAACTCCAATCAACTTGAAACTTAGTACACATGTTCCCTATGATATTATCTTTCTAATTTTAATGCTTAATTATATTTTTTATCCAATTTCACGGTCCATTGAACATGGAAAATGATAGTGCGAGTGGGGCATCCGTGTTCTTTGCCGACACATTCTTGTTTTTATATAATTCCCATTGATTGTGTAATGCGAACGACCCCTTGTACAGAAAGTAATGCTGGACTCCGACAGAGATGAATGCAATGTACCACGCTAAATTGTGAATACAGACTATGCTGACGATTGAATAACCAATGAAGGTTACACGGCTGAAAACACATATTTAATTCATACTGATTACTCTCAATATAGGTCATTGAAATGTCTTGTTAGTGCTATTGTGTTTTTCGGAGGAAACGGACGTGCTGGATGTTGTCTGACACAACAGTCTGTTGTACTGTCCGACATTGTTTTTGTAATTCCTGGGATCCTTTCTATATGTTTTGAAATATTTGCAACTGGTGGTTAAGCAAACAACTATCAATAAAAAATAATTAATAAAATTCAAACATAAATGTTCTTGTACATATATATACGGTAAATCGTGATCATTATTGTTAGATAATCCAACTGGTATATTTCATCTATCTAGTACAAAACGACCACGGTCTAAATGATTATTATTGTTAGATAATCCAACTGGTATATTGCATCCAGGGGGAAATTCTGCTAACATTTCACGGAAGTACAGAAGGACACGGTGTAAATAGGCCAAAAATATTTCTCCAAGGGATAAGCGTTCCGCATCCATCAATTTTATGCAATAATTCCTATAAATACACTTACATTTGTAAAAACAAGTTAAACATCATTAGTAAATGTATGGAATTATATGTGTTTCATTTCACTCGAATTTATAAGGTATAATAATCTTTTTAGCTTTTTAAATTATATTGAAACTTGGGCCGAAAGTGTGGTAACTAACGTTAAAGAGTACACATGTGGTATAAGGGATCACGAGAGTGCATGCTATGACAAACTTCAGAGAGTGTGATATGACTCGAGGGACTTACGAGAGTGCAAGATATATATGAGGAACTTGAGAGAGTGTGTGATATTAGGAACTCATCACATCTCCCATATACAGACGTTAAAACATTCAATTTCTCTTGAAACCTAAACTTTCATGTACGTAATTCTCATTTTTTTTTTTTTTACGCTATGATCAAATATGTTGACTCTGGCATGTGCCTGGGTGCTATTAAATAAAATTGAGAATGGGAATAAGGAATATGTCGAAGAGACAACAATCCGACCAAAGAGCGGATTATTGGTTGTTTATTAGATGAAAACACGGTTCGGGACAAAGATTTAATATTTTAATAAACTAAATAAATGAGATGTTACCTTTGTTTTCGTCCTTCCTTTAAACTGAACATCAACATTTTTGTTCATAAAGGAAGTATATAAAGCTATGACAATAGAGATATACTTAAACGTAACTACAGATTAAGCACTAAGTGTCCATTGTTTAGAAAAATCTGCTCTTTAGAAAGATAAAGACTAAGCAACACGAATTCCATCACAATTTGGGGTGATCGCATGTGTTCCGGAAGGGAAAGCACATCGAAAAAAAAAACAGAAGAAAAGCCGAATCATGCTCCACTAAGGGCTCCAGTCGTGTTAATTATGGTAAGTATTCAATGATGATGAGTCTCATTCAATAGTGTCACAGTAGATGATAAGAGGACAGGATTGTGGTAATGTTGGTACTTCGTGGTTAAAACCAGAGGATTTCGAATATCTGGTTGAAAAGTTGAAAACAAGAAGAGCGAACATCCTTAAAAAAATGAGCGACCCATTTATCCGAACTTAAATATTGTTTTACATACATAAATGGACTGTGAAAAATGCTCTTTTTTTGGAATGAAAACTTTATTGTTCATGTTAAAATAATTACATTTCATGTATGTTTCGGAAGAATCCGCTATTTTGATTGCCGGATAACAAGACTTGTGCGTCATACTAAAATTCACCGTCATATCCCAATGAAGACTAACTGATATTCATGATGACCGTGACGTGCTATCACAAAAAATTGCATAGGTTTTGTAAAGAAATAAATGATAAAAATCGATGTTTCATTATTTTAATGAAAAAATGTAATTATAAGTATCAAGTTGAATACTAATTTCATAGGGTTGTAAAAGCGTTGACCGTGCGCACATTTTTACTGAATGAACGAGCGCTTCATACAAAATGGACTTCGGTCAACGCTTTTACACCCCAATGAATATACAAAAGAAGCATTCAATTCTTAATAAATAAATGATTTTATAATCATTTATAAAACGATGGCTTTTTTAAAATACGCATAAAGCCGGACTGTATGCGTACGGTACGGTCTGCATAATTTTGGAAAAAAAAGTGTATTACGTGAAGATACAAATGTATAACATAACTGAAATCCCGAATTAATATAAAAAGTTCAGTTATTTATGAAATAAAAACTTCATAGTTTAACTATTAAAAATTCACGTTAATCTCCTGTATTCAGCACGGCAGTCAATTCATAGACAAGTTGAGTTAAGCTAATTGAATTTGCAGTTATTGGAATTAAACATATTAACAGTTTCAAGAATATTTAGGATTTTTATTATAAAAAAAACTGTCAAACCAGCTGTTTACTGTCTGGGTTTAAAATGTTTTGATAAACAGGAAAAGTGATCCAGCGAGTTTCCGACAATATGCCCAGGAAAAGAAGTGTACATTGGTTAATTGTCCTGAGTTTGGAATGGAATTGATTCGGAATATTCACCTATTCATTAAATATTAATATGTAAAACTCAGTAAAAGATTTTGATAAATGTTTGTCTAATATTATCCCATGTGGTCCAAATACATGTATGGTCCACCTCGTACTAGACCGTATGAATATAGTCTAAGTCTACATTAATGATCGAAAGTATTTGATGCCTTCAAATACGCGGGCCATTTTTTGTGCAGCTCATTGTGTAAACTAACGCATTCATCCCATATTTATTTTCATAGACGGCACATGCACAAATGAACCTTTTCAACAAATGATGAAACAAAACGCCTTATACAACGCTATTAACATAAAAAATGAATAACACAATTTAGCTTTATACACCATTGTAACGATTGAAGATCCAAAGGTTTACACAATTTGATGAAGGAAGCACAAATCGTATAAAGTTTGATTTAATACTTTGAGAGGAAATTATCATAATATATCCTCTACAGTTATATTATAACGTAGAAAATGTCAAAAGCAAACTAAGACATATATATGCATCAATGTAAAAAAAATAATGACTAAAACGTTATATTTCGACTCAGTAACATGATGGGGAGATACGAGTAACTCGGTGGGAATTAATTATTTTTAGCGATTCCGGGAAGCTGAAGGTTTTATTACAGCTATTAAACAAAGTGACATTTTGGACCGCAACATTTGCTTTTACATTTTATTTTATCTGTCACAAATTTGAACTATCCTACTAAGAATGATTACTGAAAACTTTAGTAACAATAAAGGGAGGCATGAAAATGTAGAATAAAATTAATCTGTTGTGTGATATATGTTAAATATATATTGATATGAATAGACCTAGAACTGTTCAAAAAGTTCTTCCATGTGTGACTGTGCTGAACATTTGCTCTGGTATGATGGAAGGTTTGCCAATCATTTTTTTTTTTTGAAAGATTGTTGTTCATAACTTCATGATTGCGAAGAAGAAAGCTATTGAAAATAGCAACATTGCTGTACACGTAAAGATAGAAGAATCATATATCTATATCTGAAAAAAAAAGGTGAAAATTCACTAGCCAAAAAATAAGTATACTTTGGGGCATCATTACGGTGGCACTTTACTATACTGGGCGCAGCGGGCTAAAGAACTTCGGACTGTGACTAATACAATTACAAATTTATTTATTTTCCACAGGTAGTTGTGACGAAAACTATTTCAAACCACTCAAAAGAATATCTTTCTGTTTAATCTTAAATAAAGATTTATTTTTGTCTGACTTTTTTTCATTTTTCAGTAGACAAAAACTATAATAGAGACATAGTGAATTATTGGTTTGGTTAGTTGGCATCTGCATCTAAGGTAGCGCTTTCCTCGCATTACATGTAATTATTATATTACATTACGCAAAGATTTGTATTTGTATAACTTGATTTAAAAAAAAAGGGAATTCAAATTCAAACTTTGACGTAGGTAGGCCTATCTTTATTCCTAATCAAAGGGCCCATATAAAAGAGCTTATAAATCAACACAAATCAAAAAGTTCATACAATATCAAACAACGCATGCAATCTAACATCGTAAGTTTCACAAATTATGTCAGAATGTAGGGACTATATAAATCCTTGATTAACGTTACGTATTTAAAGCCACTTTCTTACTGACTCGCATGTGAATGAATACTGAGGGGGGATAGGAGGGGTCTTGATCCCGAAATCCCGGACTTGAAAAAACGAAATCCCGAGGTCCCGAATTTAAATAAAGCAAATCCCGACATCCCGAAATCCGAAAAAAATGATTCCCGGATCCCGAAAGGGTCAATCCCGAAATCCCGAGCTTAAAAACACCCGATCCCGGAGTCCCGATAAAGGTCCTATCCCCCCTCAATACTGTATTGTCTTAAAACATTTTTTTTTTTTTGTGGAACCTGTCGTGTTGCTCGTGTAAAGTACAACTCAATAAAATAACATTAAAAACAAACAAAAAACTTTTTTTTGATTAGTTAATATATTTGTAATTTGTTTGTTTGATTCTTTCTTGTTTTTCAGGATATTTTTCTGAACTGACATGTACAAGGCAACGAAAGATAACTCTTTGCATTTTTTTCTAACGTTGTAAGCGGTTGTTAATATCATCAGCGACATTTGGTGATCGGACCGAAACGGACACGGACAGGCTTGGGCGTAGCAGTCAACACACGAGAGACAACACCTGGCTGGGCATTACAGGTTTCTATGACGATGAGAGCAAGCTAATCTGTAATGCTAATTAAAATATGTCATTATTGCAACGAGGAAAATTTGTAAACCAACATTTGCGGTCCACTTTTTGACACCTTCCCGTGTCCGGAGTCATAACATTTTACTTAGCAACAAACAAAATTACATTTTCTTATTTTAGAGAATCAGCACTTTCCCTGACGAATGTAAACATAATGTCAAGTTATCCCAAAAATTAAGGACGATTTGAAAATGACATCAATCAGTTAAATAGGACGAAACGTTGATATTAATTGGACTTTGTATCTGTAAATATCTTCTCTGACATGAACATGGCCGAGGAAAATACACCGGATTTTGCACATAGACTCTCACAAAGACTACATTTGAATGATATTCATGTAAAACCACAACTTATTCTTGGTGAATCTTCAGAATTTGATGATATTTTCTTATCGAAGTCAAAGCAGCACCTCTCGGTCAAAGAGTATAAATTGAACCATGGTGAGGACATTGAATGCAGAAGTACAGACTCTGAAAGTTCAAGTGAAGTGGGAGATTTATTTAACACGGAAGTCAGTTGCTATCAAGTATCCGTCACATCTTTTATTGTGATATCATTAACATGTTTAGCTGTTGTATTTTGTCACCAGTACATCAAGAAACTTTTGATCTGGTTGGAAGATGTAGATCTCGTTGTAGGTTTCCTGATATTTATTTTACTGTTTACTCTAGTTTCCTTTCCTGTGGCTTGGGGCTACATGTTACTGATGCTAGCATGTGGATATCTATATGGTTATATTTATGGACCATTGGTTGTGACATTTTTTGGTGCTGTAGGAATTTTAATTGCACATTTGACAATGAAACATTGTTGTAGAGATTGGATTTTGACAAAGTTTTACAACAGACAAATAGAAGCCTTTATTACTGTAGTGGAGAGTAAACAAGGATTTAAAATAGTTGCACTTTCCAGGCTGACACCAATTCCATTTGGTCTACAGAATGGTATATTCTCAGTAAGTGTAAACATATGGTGCTTAAGGTTTAAATGCAAAAACAATTTTGTAAATTAGTAAATAAATTATCAATGATATCATGAGTATCAACCCCAACTTCTCATATTCAGGACCCCCCTTTTATCTTGATCTGTAGAATAAAAACTGTACATGCTCTTTATTTGCCAATTCACAATTAATGTCACAGCAGTAAATTTGTAAAGCATTTCAAAATACAATTGGATGTTGTTTACTACATTGTAAGAGTAATCATTTTGATTTAGTCAATTACATGTAATTGATATCAATAAATAAAAGATTCAATGAATTAAAATCCATTACATTTTTTTGTACATTGTATTAGTACACAATGTATATATCATGTATGTAATGTTTACAAACAAGTCCAGATGTTACCTCAATATAATTGAAAAACTAAATGTAAAGTGTAATTGATTATTTGAAAGAACAAATGTAAATAAGATATTTATAACTACATATTAATAAAAGTTCAAACAATATAAATTGTACATACTGTTAGTGTACATAAAAGACTTGACAACAAATTTGCACTGCTTAAAGTGAAATCTTCCAACAGTTGCTTTGAAAAAAAACATTTGTGAAGAAACAGTTAAATGCAAAAAGTTGTATGAAGTTATACTACCATGGCCAGTACATGAATACTTCTATTCAAATTTGAAAATGAATGTTCTTTTTGTTATCATGCTTTTTGGTTATCACTGAACCAATATCGGAGTCTGACATCAAGGTTTAAGGACATGTACATTGAGACAAAATTGGCATTGTCAGAATTAGCATTCAAAGGAGAGCAGTCCATTGGGAAAATGACTTGAATGTAGGTTGGGTGCATTGAAAAAAGACACAAGACATGATAGTGGAACTATTACATTCATTTTTATTTGACGAATAGTTTCCACTTTAACAATCTACTTTTTAAAAATGTTCAAATGTACTTCATATCAGCTTTTATTAAAATATTTCTTTTACAGTTAACAAATATTCCAATGTTAAAATACTCCGCAGCATCAGCCATAGGATTAGGTCCAACAGCTGTATTGAATTGTTACATGGGATCAACTTTAAGGTCCATGGAGGATGTCTTGTCTGATGGATCCAGTGCAACCACAGGTTACATCATTTTTGCAATACAGGTTAATATATTAACATGTTAGTTACTAAAGTCTTTCTACTTACATAATGCACATTGTAAATGCAGAAATGTAATTTTTGGATACCACAGCTGTGACATTATAAGTGCTATGATTGAAGTTTACACAATGGTAGATTTTAATTTATAAATATAGGTTTTTGGGGTAAAATCAAAAATCAGCAGCAACCTACAGTGTACATGTATCTTCATTAAAATTACACAGTGGCACTAAAAATGTAGTTCAACTTCTTTATTCATTTTGTTGCAGAATGTCATTTTGAAAGTTTAAAAAAAAACATGTATGACAAAATTTGAGATTTGTTATCTCTCATGTTAAACAGACTAGTGTACTGTACATGTCTTTTGAATATCTGAATGCTTTTATCATGTTTATCATAGTTTAGAGTTAGGTTTATGATGCATTTTGTACTTGGATGATTCATTAATTCAATGGAGCAAAAAATGGAATGATTTCTCAATTCAATGGGCAAAAAATGGGATGAGTTATTAATTCAATGGGGCAAAAAGTGGAATGATTTATCATAACCTTTTCTTAAGAACTTTTTTAATAAGATTTTACTTTGCATGTCTTGTAAGATTCCTCCTATAAATTGATGAGTATAAGACATTGTACACCATAACATGTACATATGATGTAAATAAGCCTTTGTAAGTCCTTATAATTATCGTTGTTATTTAATGTATATGAAATGTTTAGTTTTGGTGGTAATAAAAATATCCTATAAAAATACAATAACATGTTATAATAATTTTGGTAGTTCCTTACTGCTAATAGTTTGATTTTTCTTTAACTATTTTAAAAGGTTTTCACTTGGAGAATTTTTTCAGCATTTCATTTATTCCCAAAGTCAAGGCAAGGCATCAGATTGTTTGTAAATAATCATGAATTACCTCAAAATTCCACTATTCTGAAATGAATCTTCATATACATTTTGTACATTAATACATGTACTTTTGACAAATGTTGATAAATAGAACGAAAAATTATGAAATGAATGACATTTGAGTGATATTTACATTCAAATGTTATCATTGTATCATTAGAAATAGGCTATCATTATCTAATTACATAATAGTACAAACAAAAAGCCAGACATATAATAGTTATATCAATACTTGATCATACATATATTGTAGTACATGTATAATGATATAAATATAGAATTTGATTTATCAAAATGCTTCTCTTCCCCCCCCCCCCCCCCCCCCCCCCCCCCCCCCCCCCCCCCCCCCCAAAGAATTACACCTTATTTCAAATGTAAGCGATTACCGGTACATTAGATTACTTTTTTTTTTATATGTATGTATATTTTTGTAGTGTTGTAACCAATATTAGGGTTTATGAGAATAAAGATTATAAGGAAATTTCAATACCTGGCCATGGAATGCTTAAATTTTGATATTTAAATTATAAAAAAAATAATTCGATTCTAAATTCCACTATTATTTTAACAGGCTCCTTTTTATCCAGCATCAAAGTAAAAACTGGATTAAACAAATTGAGATGCTCTTTTACATTTGCAATTGTCATTTCTGGGCTTTTTATACTGACTATGTGGTATGGGCTTTGTTCGTTGTTGAAGGCCATATGTTTCTTAGAATTGTCTGAATTGATTATACTTTTTCCTGTGCAAGTCAACAACTTCGGGTTCAAATGTTATATATATGTCAAATCTAACTGTAACCTTATTGATAACAGAAGATCAATGGTTCCTGTGCAAGTCAACAACTTAGGGTTAAAATGCTATATATATGTCAAATCTAACTGTAACCTTATTGATAACAGAAGATCAATGGTCAAGTTGAATCTCTCAACAACACAAAGCTAAAGCTGTGAATTTAGGTCAAATGTTGACATTATTGACAATGGATTGGAAGGTCATTGATGGTCATGTTAAACCTTACAAAACCACAAAGTTTGAACAAAATGACAAAAAAGAAGGGAAAGGTTGAAGAATTTCTTATTTACCTAAGCAAAAAACTTCCCATGTATATTATGCAAAACTTTATATTTTAAGCTTATAACTTATATTTATCTATTTTCAGATCATTATAACAGTGATCTTGCTGACCTTTGTAGTACGTAAAGCACGTGCAGAGTTAAAGAAAGCAGTTGAAGGAGATAAATCTAAAGCACAGATAGTGCCTTTAACAATAGATGATGAGACTGTTGTCTTGGTAACACCAGAAATATTAAAGTCACAAGGAAGTTGAATGTAGGGGAGATAATTCTGTAGAAATGGAAAGGGAGACAATTTGTAGTGCCTTTATGAAAAGAGAGCTACAAGAATTAGAGATTGATTGACAAGTCTATTGATTTATATGCATGCTTAAGTCTTTCTTCTGTAGTGTAGGAATATTGTTATACATTTCTACCTCCTGCAAACCATTCCTTTCTATCAGGTCTTACCAACAGTCTATTTTCCATTTGAATATTAAATAAGATAAGATGCAAGAACAATGATTTTTTTTTCATGATCTGTCAAGCTGAAAATTTTGGTCACACATCTACTTCAGTTAACATTCAAATATAATAAGCCTTTATTAAGTTTTATTTTTAGAAAAAAATTAGGATATTTACAATTTATTAGAATAGTTTCAAAATTTAGGATTTTAAATCAAAAGCAATATATTCAATGATAGATTATTTTTTGGGGGGATTCTTCATAAATCTTATCCTTTTTTTTTGCAATATCAAAAATTTATCTATGTTTTCTTTTAATTAACTTTGTTTGATTTACATTAACACAATGCAATTTTATACTTGTAAATATTGTTAAATTTTGAGGTTTTTTTGTACAAATTATGAGTTGTATGGAAAAATGGGCATTTTCATTTATTTCTATATAATGTTTGATTTTAGATTTTGTTGTATCCAATGGAATGTGAAATATGAAAGGTTATTCTCATACAGGATTTCATCTTATTGTGGAAAAACTTGTACTTAACTTTTTGGTGTATGGTACTTTTCTTTAAAAAAAAATATAGCATCAGCATTATATCGTAGATTAAATGGTTACCACATGTGATCTGGTGATAACATGGCTGAGGTTTAAAAGTCTATAAAATGGTGATTTTATTTTAAATCCTTATTACTATTGACGGCAAGTGATAATACTCTAAATCTTGGTCATATATATGTATCAAATCACCATAATCATCACCATTTACTCTCAAATATCACTTTTAAAAATATCCTATTATGAGTCCTTGTTGTATGTCAAAACTTAGTGCTTCTGTTTAAATGAAATCCAGATCTTATTAACTACATGTATATATATTACCTTATCTTATCTTACCAAGTACTAGAAAAATTTGAAATGTTAATACCACTTTCAATATCTGGTCATTTTAGGCTTTAATTGTTAAAAAAAAAAGATACATTCAAATTTTTATTTGAGTTATCGATACCCTCAGGAACCTATATATTAATGTGCATATGTGCAATTTGTATGCATGACTTAAATGCTCAAATTGAAACATTCCATTTTTGACAATCAATATTTTAGCAAAATAATAATAGTCTATATAGCTAAGACACACTATGTAAATTTGTTGTACATGAATACATGTATAATGTATATATTTATGATATCCAGACAGTATTGAAGTTTGAAGAGATTATGATATATATATATATATTGAGCAAGGCTAAAATAGAAACATTTAGATGCATATAACAATTTAAAATATATCTATAGCTATAAGTTTTATGATAAAAGACAAGTTTGAAAGATCAGGTTTAAAGAAATGAAACCTATCACTTACATTTGCATCATTTGGTCTGGGGTTTGATTGTCTTCTCAATGGCAATTTTACCTTTTTTCAAATATCCTTATTTTTATGATGGTCACCCTCTTAATGTTGTCATCTTTCATAGGCTTTACAAAGTGCAGTGTTTACATAACATTCAAACAAGGGTTTGTCTGATATCCATTGGCTCATAAGGTATAAACATTGTCATGAAATCTTAGATCATGTGATTAAGGTTGTGTGATTGATTATCTTATAAATATTGTAAAAGTTATTTTGATTTGTAGTAGATTTACAAAATTATATTTTTTCTATGCAATACTCATGCTTGTTTCTTTACCGCTTTTAAGTTTTCTGATGCAATTTCTGTTTTTTGTTTGAAGTGTTTTTATTATCAATGTCATTATGAATGTTCAAGAAACCCTTTGTATTTATTCCTAATTATTCAAATTGTTGTTACTGTAAAGGTCAAAAACAAGTACTTTCAAATCTCTGTTTATCTTAAAACAGTTTCTGTATACAGCCATTAATTTAAGTCCAAAGAATATTTCTCCTCCTGAAAAAAAAATTTAATAGCAGTCCTCCAAAAATCATTTTAACTATGCTACTATTGATCCGAGTATTTTTTTGGATATTTTCAAGTGAAATATTAATTAGAATATTACATGTACATTTAATTGGCCTTTCAGTTGTTCAGATACTTGTCATAAGTGCTATATTGAATTCAATTACAATGTAACTATTTATATTTTGTAGTGATTATGTCAACCAGATCCTTGACTGTTTATTTGTCATGCTTGATTGAATGTATATACTTGTATATCTATATCCTTAATTTATTTTCCTTAATCATTATCCATTGTATATATATAAGTTTTGATCTCCCCAGCTTAACTGTATTTATAGAGCAATAGGCTATTTGCCACTTACCGCTTTGATTCTGTTATTACACACTTTTTTAACAAATTACTTCCCTTTGTCAATCCTAGACTGGTTCTATACGGACAAAATTGGCTTTTGCTAATGCAAAGTATGATGAATTGAAAGTGAATGTACCGGCGGTATAACTAATTGTTCATAAAAAATAATTTCTGATGTCAAAAGTATTTAGATTAACAACAAATTAATGTAATTAAAAGTTTTGAAAACCTTAAAGATTACTCACATTACCCACAGGTAAATTTGCTCGTTCAGCTACATTTTTTTAGCTCTCCATTATGAATGAAAATAAATGCCCTGTAAGGGAGACAACTGAAAGAGCGATCTCTAATTACAGGGTCAATTACGGGAATTGGCAAATAGCCTATTGGAGCAATTCTTTTGTTTTTCACGACGCCTCAATAAATTCTTTGAAACTTTTCACTGATTAGAATATGTTAACCAGTAAATTCAATGATACTCCATTTTTCCTCCCTTTTTCATTGCCTTTATTTATATAGTATGTTTAGGCCCTTTAATCTTACATTTTGACTCAAAATAATGACCTTCACATTATCCTAAGTATTGCATGTTTTTGAACTTATCTCAATTCCGTTAATTCAGCATTTTTTGTGTGTTATTTTTATTGTAATTGTTGAACAAATGACAATAATTGAATTCTTATTGCAGTTTACTGTATTCAAATGATGCTTTCAAATTTACCCATGTCTGTTCATATTTTTGCTTGAACTATCCAGTTAGAATTTTATATGTTCTCCTGTTTGTTTGTGTTGTGGTCCTGTGGTGTTGTGTTGTCGTTTCGGTGTTGTATTTAACTTTGCCATTAAAGTGCGAGGTTTGGCATGCCTTAAAACCAGGTTCAACCCACCACTTTTATTCCCCTTTAAAAGTGTCCTGTACCAAGTCAGGAAGATGGTCATTGTTATAATATTGTTCGTTTCTCTTTGTGTTGCATTTTAACGTTGAGTCGTTTGTGTTTTCTCTTATTTTTGAGATATTGAGATAAGACGTGGCACGGTACTTGTCTATCCCAAATTCATGTATTTGGTTTTCATGTTACATTTGTTATTCTCGTGGTGTTTTGTCTGATGATTGGTCTGTTTCTGTGTGTGTTGCGTTTCGGTGTTGTGTCGTTGTTCTCCTCTTATATTTAATGCGTTTCGCTCGGTTTTGGTTTGTTACCCCGATTTTGTTTTTTGTCCATGGATTTATGAGTTTTGAACAGCGGTATACTACTGTTGCCTTTATTTAACAATAATGAAAACCATAACTATTTCTGATTAAACAGTATTTTTGACTTTATCTAAATTGAAATTTCATCAGCATTTGCTATGGTACTGGTGCATAGCACTTACATAATGTATTTAAAGGATGTGTTCATTCATAATTGCACTCATTAGTTTATAGCATGTGATTTTCATTGTAACTGCAGTTTAAATGGCCAGCTTTGCACAGTCTAAAATGATAGCTGCCAAAAGTAACTTTGTTTTGTTTTAGTTTTGACATTTGTTTGCAGTTGAGTGTCACTTTAGATATTTGTTTTTAAACAAGATTTAGATAACTGGCGTTATTCTTATGATTTTTTAATAATTTTTTAACAACTCTGGCATCATTTAATCAGCATTGAAGTATACTTCTGAAGGTCAGACCTTCTGCAAACCTGCCAACTTTTTAATATGGGTGCTTTTAAGCCAAAGAGGACATAAAACCTCTAATGACATATCATAAGTGTTCTAGTATATATTCAATATACTTTTGAGTGAATAAGTTGGTGCTTTAATGCTCTTTAAGGTGGTACCCAACACCTTCACTTAAACTAATTTGGCTCGTTTAATTTTCTTAAAATTTTGACAAAGTATTTCTTTTGACCCTTTGACAAAAATATAAAAATTTCAAAAAATTTGAACCAACCATTTTGTCAGAAAAATTAAACTGGTTATATAGCAGTTTGACAAACACTAATTTTGATCATTGAGAAGTTTAATATTCCCTTAACAGCACAACGTAATTAAAACGTTTAGCTGATTTTACAGAGTTGTCTCCCTGTAGTGTTAGGTACCACTTTAAACTACTTAGAGTTCCTTTTTTGCATGAAGATTTAGTAATAAGTCAACACCTCTTATTGAGTAAATCCCTCAAAAATTCTGAAAGTTGGCACTTTTGGCAGGTCTGCATTTGTCTTCTGATGCTGTTAACAGAAATCAATGACGTACCAGTGGCATCAAAAGCCAGTGGCACAGATGATTTCAATAATGTCACTCAAGTTGTAGTATTTGTTGTAATTTTTAATGTAATTATTTCCATCTGTTTTATTTTTGTCCAGTTATTATTTGATAAATTATGCTTGCTAATGATACTTTAAAAGAAGACAAAAATAATGACACAGATAATGATGTTGATAATTTGAATGAGAAATTAATGATATACTATGGCCAAACCATAGCATTGATGATTTCTACTATTTTTCACAAATTCAACAAAAGATTCAGAAATACAATTATAAAATCACTATTTGATACATATTTTTATTTGTATGCCCAATCAGATATAATAAGATAAATATAACATTCAAATAATGTATTCAAATTAAGCAGAAATTAATGACACATAATAAAATGATGTTGATAATTTCAATGAGAAATTAATGATTTACTATGGCCTAACCATAGTATTGATGATTTCAATAATATTTTTGTTGTGCATTGTAATAAAAAAAAATCAGAAGGTTGGCAAAATAACGAGAGAATCACTTAACACATTAGAAATACAAGGTCACATTAAGATTTAAAACATATCTTTTCTATCCAAACTAACATGTTCAAAGCAAGGTTTAACTAGATGCTGGCATAACACATTTTCAGCATTTAAAAGATCCCTACTTATAATGCTTTAAATACTTTAATCTTTTACTTTATTCAATAATTGACATTCATTATACATTACCTCTCTAAAAGGCATTATTTATGATAAGTATCATAAACAATTTATGATTATTTTAATTCCTTCACCTCCTTAAGTCACCTATATTAAAACAATTCAGCTATGCTTACAGCTATCACAACATGCATGACTTATAGTAAGAGCTGTCTCATTGGCACTCATACCAAATCTTCTTATATGTGATAAGTTAATCAATTGTTTATAGTCAGTACGATTTACCAAAAGATTGAATCATGGATTTTTTTAAATGATATCAGGTATGCACATGTTACATAGTTTAAATCATTTCATCTAACCTAACCTCAGATATTCCAAAATTCTACTTAAGCAGTTTTGGTTCCAACACTTAACATTTTTTTTAAATAGCTCTTAAATGTAAGAAAATTGGTGAACATCTGCATAGTTTATGTTTTAAAGAATAAGTCTAGTTGAGAACCAGACAGGGATTAATGAAACTAGGACATCAACTCAGAATATTTATATTTTTTTTAAACTCTCATTTACTCAGGCTTCAACTATAAAATTATGAAATCCATGTTTTTGTAATTTAGGAAATGGTGTATATTGTTTCAAAATAAATCAATTAATTTCATTTAGAACGTCATATAAGTGAAATTTGTTTGTGT
The DNA here is from genome assembly GCF_963676685.1 of Mytilus edulis. Lineage (NCBI taxonomy): Eukaryota > Metazoa > Mollusca > Bivalvia > Mytilida > Mytilidae > Mytilus > Mytilus edulis. Next base: position 92,700,525 of record NC_092348.1, read on the forward strand.
CTTCTTTCCTGTGATTGTAGATATGCCCTGGAAACCAAAAATAGAGATCAGGTACAAAATGTTGACCTTTTCATTCAGAGTTAAATAGACTACTGATTAACTGTAGTTAAAACCACTGCCACATCACAATAGTGTTGGTCAATCGTGTTGTATGATTTTTTTTTAATTATCTAATTTTTGTGCAAACACTGACTATATTTCATTGTCTATTAAATTATGCAAGATATTTTTAGATATTTATTTGAGTAAGAATTTATGCATGTTCAGTTATTTTCTTTGACTATTTTACAACTCATAGCATTTACTTATGTATCGTGCATGTGTTTATTAATGAAAAAATATATTGTTACATGCTATATATTTATTTCATGCAAGAGATATTTTCCATTCTGAGGGAAATTAATAAACATATTTTGTCAGATATTAAGCCTTGGTTTTTTTTATACCATTTTCTGAATAAAAAAGGATGTTGGGTTATTTCAATGAAACAGCAACCCCAAAAATAATATGAAAGGTCAGGAATTTTAAACCAATGTAGATTATGTCAAGCTATTCAAGCTATTCAAGCTAGTGTTGGTTGGCTCAAGCTATTCAAGGAAGTGTTGGTTGGCACCAAACAAAACAACAATCCACTGAAATATTGAATACAAATATAAACAGTGGCATAGTTTACTCTCTGTCATTCCTGAGGCTGTGACTGCTCCATAGCTATAAAGGTTGTTCTAACAGCGGCATAGTTTACTCTCTGTCATTCCTGAGGCTGTGACTGCTCCATAGCTATAAAGGTTGTTCTAACAGTGGCAAAGTTTACTCTCTGTCATTCCTGAGGCTGTGACTGCTCCATAGCTATAAAGGTTGTTCTAACAGTGGCATAGTTTACTCTCTGTCATTCCTGAGGCTGTGACTGCTCCATAGCTATAAAGGTTGTTCTAACAGTGGCATAGTTTACTCTCTGTCATTCCTGAGGCTGTGACTGCTCCATAGCTATAAAGGTTGTTCTAACAGTGGCAAAGTTTACTCTCTGTCATTCCTGAGGCTCTGACTGCTCCATAGCTATAAAGGTTGTTCTAACAGTGGCATAGTTTACTCTCTGTCATTCCTGAGGCTGTGACTGCACCATAGCTATAAAGGTTGTTCTAACACTGGCATAGTTTACTCTCTGTCATTCCCGAGGCTGTGACCGCTCCATAGCTATAAAGGTTGTTCTAACAGTGGCATAGTTTACTCTCTGTCATTCCTGAGGCTGTGACTGCACCATAGCTATAAAGGTTGTTCTAACAGTGGCATAGTTTACTCTCTGTCATTCCTGAGGCTGTGACTGCACCATAGCTATAAAGATTGTTCTAACACTGGCATAGTTTACTCTCTGTCATTCCTGAGGCTGTGACCGCTCCATAGCTATAAAGGTTGTATTAACAGTGGCATAGTTTACTCTCTGTCATTCCTGAGGCTGTGACCGCTCCATAGCTATAAAGGTGGTTCTAAATCTTCTCCAAAGCATGATTTTGCTTGAATATAAAAAAGATGTGATATAATTGCCAATTCGACATCTCTCCACAAGAGTATAAATGACACAGAAATTAAGACTTCAAAAATGATCAAAGCCCACAACACCACAAAGTCAGCTATAAAGGCCCCCCAAATGACAAATGTAAAACAATTCAAACAAAAAAACTAATGGCCTAATTTATGTACAAAAAAAGAATTAAAAAATATAGGTTACACATCAACAAACGACAAACATTGAATTACAGGCTCTTGACTTGGGACGGGCACATTCATACAAAATGTTAGCGGGATCCCAACCCTCCCCTAACCTGGAACAGTGGTGCAACATTACAACATAAGAACTAACTATAAAAATCTCATCAGAAGAATATATTTAAAAATACTACACAGAGTGGACGTGGTACTCTGTATGTATATCAAAGCAACAAAAAGACACTAAGTACAGATCTGAGGGTACTGACAAGTTGTTCAAAGCCACGAACAACTAATAAAAATCATGCATCTAAGACTGAAGTTCACTACCTCTATGGACTATTATCTCTAACAATATTTTCTGTCTGTTTCAAGTGACTTCAATCAGCAGAAAATGTTTTTAAAGCTTAAATGTTGGACTATATTTTTATTGAATGCAGCTGGATAAGATTGACAGGCATATGTTCCTGTTGTAATTTGGTAGGAATCCTTACAATGTCTCTTTTACTTACTGTCTGCGGTAATCAAATGAATGGATTTTCCCAATGCTTTATTGACAATTCATATATTGGAGAGTTGAGTACATCTTGGAGTCACCAATAATCGTCTTTGAAAAGAGTTGGTATTGCTTTGTTTCATAAAAAAGAATAGCCTACGTAGATACAAGTATCTTTTCTTAGGGAGGGATAAATCCTACTTTGTAAAGAATCACTGTGATTGAAACAAAAAAATCTGAAATTGACATTATCAAGATGCTTGATTTCTTGATTGACAACATATGTGTTACGTTTGAAGGACGTGTTTTTCAAAAGATTGTCGGCATTCCAATGGGAACAAATTTGCCCCTCATCTTGCCGACTTGTTCATTTATTATTACGAGGCTGACTTCTTACAGGAACTTCTTAAAAAGACAGATGTTAGCTATATCACGTAACTTTACTTTCAGCTGATGATGATGTTCTCTGATTAAATTATTCAAAATTTGATGACTTTGTTGAACGCATCTATCCCATCAAACTAGAGATAAAGGTACAACGTACAACAGATACAGTTAAGTCTGCCTCATATCTAGACTTACATCTAGAAATTGACAATGATTGAGGGTCGGTTGAAAACTAAACTTTTAGACAAAAGAGATGATTTCAGCTTCCCAATTGTAAACTTTTTATTTCTATGTAGCAAAGTTCCAAAAGCGCCTGCATACGGAGTACATATCTCCCAATTGATACGATATTCATAGGCTTGTATTTCTTACCATGATTACATTGATAGATGGTTGCTGCTCACAAGGAAGCTATTAAACCAAGAGTTCCAAAAGGTGAAGTTGAAATCATCCAGTCGTAAATTTTACGGACTGTTTACCGGGTTTGTAATGACGGGTGCCACATGTGGAACAGGATCTACTTACTTTCCCGGAGCACCTGAGATCACCCCCATGATTTGGTGGGATTCGTGTTGCTAAAGTCTTTAATTTCCTATGTTGCGCCTTGTGTACTTTATTTTTTATAAAAAAGAAGATGTGGTATGATTGCCAATGAGACAACTCTCCACAAGAGACTAAAATGACACAGAAATTAACAAATATAGGTCATCGTCTTCAACAATGAGCAAAGCCCATACCGCATAGTCAGCAATAAAAGGCCCCGAAATGACAAATGTATAACAACTCAAACGAGAAAACTAACGGCCTAATTTATGTACAAAACATGAACGAAAAACAAATACTAGTATGTAAAATTGAGAACGGAAATGGGGAATGTGCGAAAGAGACAACAACCCGACCATAGAAAAAAAAAACAACAGCAGAAGGTCACCAACAGGTCGTCGATGTAGCGAGAAATTCCCGCACCCGGAGGCGTCCTTCAGCTGGCCCCTAAACAAATATACTAGTTCAGTGATAATGAACGCCATACTAATTTCCAAATTGTACACAAGAAACTAAAGTTAAAATAATACAAGACTAACAAAGGCGAGAGGCTCCTGACTTGGGACAGGCGCAAAAATGCGGCGGGGTTAAACATGTTTGTGAGATCTTAACCCTCCCCCTATACCTCTATCCAATGTAGAAATGTAACACATCAACAAACGGCAACCAATGAATTACAGGCTCCTGACTTTGGACAGGCACATACATACAGAATGTGGCGGGGTTAAACATGTTAGCGGGATCCCAACCCTCCCCTAACCTGGGACAGTGGTGTAACAGTACAACATAAGAACGAACTATAAAAATCAGTTGAAAAAGCTCAACTCATAAGCTGGATGAAATACAAATACTACAAATACAAGTGGACGTGGTAGGGTACTTGTACATCCCAACAACCAAAAAGACACTTAGTACAGATCCGAGAGTACTCGCAGTTACTGACAGCTGGTGCAAAGCCACTAACAACTAATAAAATAAATCATGCATCTAAGACTAAATTATCAAACAGTACACATCCAACATCCAATGGATTTAGTGTAAAGACGTCATAAACAGTCAGAGAAAACATGACCTCGTGCAATGCCAAGATACATGAATCGACTGTAGATCCATGAATGTGTATATGTATGTAACAATACCATATAGTTTGCTTTTAGTTTACTGATAACAAAATCAATATTTTTACCAATAAAAACAATATTCAATGAGCTGATTACCGTATTGAGTTTGTAACCTTTAAGAATAAACTATTGAGCCTGAATCTTTATAAATATTTTTTTATTAAAAAAAACTTGATCTCATAGGAAATACAAAATGATAAATAAACAAAGGTGAGAAATAAATATTCACAATAAACAAACAAATAAATGAAACTGTTCAACAAATATGATTGGAGCAGGTTTTGACTAAAGGTTTTAATGTCTGATCCAAACGAATCCAAGAAGGCTTCTGACAAAATCCACCAGCTTTGGTTTATTCACTGGTTTTGCCTCACCTACAAAATAAATATAGTAAATAATTATTAACAGCAATGTAGTCATATGTTTTCTAAAATGTCCCAAAAAAAATCCTTATTATTTGAAACGAGCTATTCATATTACTATGGTCCGTTTAAAGTCGACAATAGCGATAATTGGCAGCAATGGTGTCAATAAATGTTCAAAGTCACAACTATTTCAAAAATACAATTTTCAACCGATAGTTTTGAGAGTGTGGGCAAAAGTATTTTCTTTTGTTAGCTTGCTTGCTAGATGAACTGTAAAGACTTTAATATGTACAGTAGACTTCCCTCCTTTCGAAGTAGCCTAGTCCTACAGACAGAAAGATGTATCTGTTGGACTAGTCTCAGTCTTAAAGGAGGGTAAATTACCTAACTTCACGTTTCAGCTAGCAAGTAACCTAACCAAAAGACAAAACCTTTACATGCACACGCCATGCAATCGGCTGTAAAATACTGCATTTCACAGTTTTATATATTACCTGTAACAATTTTCTCTTTAAATTCCTTTGATTTAAGTTTTTCTTTGATCTTAGTTTCTTTTGCTCCAGGTTTGCCCTTCCCATCAAATTCACTGGTTTCAGTTAATCTTGTCTCGTGTAATTTGTTTGTTTTCAACTTTTCTTGCTCAGTGGTTTTTTTAGCTTTCAGTTCCTTTTTCTCCTTTACTACCTTGCCATTACGTTCCTTTATTTCAATTATAAGTTTTTCGCGAATAGATTTATGTTCTCCTTTTTTTTTAGATTCATTTTGATCAATTTTCTTTTTCTGCTTAGATTGCTTAGCCTCCGATATATTTTTTTCCTGTGATGATTTTGTTTCTTCTTTCCATCTTTGCTTTGAGTCGTATTCTTCTCCCTTAGATACACATCTCTCATATTTCTTCTGGTTCTTAGCTTTCTTTTTATCAATTTTTCTTTTCTTCTTTATTTCCTTTTCTTCTCGTGCTTTTTTCTCCTTAGATTCCTGAGCCTCCATTTTCATTTTCTTTTTTGATTCAATTTCTTCTAGTTTTCTTTTCCTTTCAGTCTCCCGGGCTTCCATTTTTCTTCTCTTCTTTTCTTCTTTTTCTTTCAGTTTTCTTTTCTTCTCAGATTCCTTTGCTTCCCTTTTTGCTGTTTTCTTTGCTGCTTTGAAGAGATCTTTGAATCCAACTTTGTAATCATTTTCAGCAGATACGTTTTTGTTATCCGTTTCATTTATTTCAAGTTTGTCTTCTGTCAACTGAAATCAATAAAGGTTCCATCACTGATTTGTTACTAACTTCATGCAGTATCAAGAATAATGCAACTTACATACTGAAAACGTTTTCGTTATAGAAACAAGGTCATGTTTTTCTCTGACTGTCTTTATACTAAATCCATTGGATGTTGGATGTGTACGGATTGATAATTTAGTCTTCATAGATTAATTATTTTTTTATTAGTTGTTCTTTAAACTATAGCAGTCAGTTAACTGCGAGTACATATCTGTACATAGTGTATTTTAGTTGTTGGGGTGTACACGTACCCGACCACGTCCACTTGTTTTTTTGTCCATCTGATTAGTTAAGCCTTTTTAAACTGATTTTTATAAGTCTTATTATTATATTGATGTTATGGGAGGCGACTTTCCTGGTATGGAACTTGCGCCCTGTAGTTTGTTCTTATGTTGTACTGCTATACAACTGTCCCAGGTTAGGGGAGGGTTGGCTCTCGCTAACATGTTTAACCCCGCCACATTCTGTATGCATGTGTCTGTCCCAAATCAGGAGCCTGTAATTCGGTGGCTGTCGTTTGTTTATGTGTTACATATTTGTTTTTCGTTTATTTTTTTATATAAATAAGGCCGTTAGTTTTCTTGTTTGAATTGTTTTACATTGTCATTTTGGGGCCTTTTATAGCTGACTATGCGGTATGGGCTTTGTTCATTGTTGTAGGTCGTACGGGGACCTATAGTTGCTAATTTGTTTGTCATTTTAGTTTCTTGTGGAGAGTTGTCTCATTGGCAATCATACCACATCTTCTTTTTTTTTATATTAAATGTTAATGCAAATCATGAACGGTTGTCTTAACATTTGAGTTTATTCAATTAATGAAGAGAAATAATCTAGAAATAAGAATAATATCAAAATGTTCGAATGAGATGTACAAAATATGTGTAAGTTTAAGATACATAAAAACGTTTCCAGTATTAGCATCATAATCTTAAGCACGTCCATGAAATTATCGAGATCAAGGCCTGTTTAGACACATTTTTAACAATTATATATCATTCCGTAATTTCATAAGAAGCATGGTTCATAGCTATTTTCAATACCGTATTGAAGATAGCTATGAACCATGTTTCTTCTGAATAAGATGTAGCATAATTGCACATGTGGCAACTATCCATCCGAGACAAAAGAGCAAAGATGTAAACAATTATAAGGCACTACTGCATTGTCTTCAATAATGAGCAACCTATTAGTTTTTTTATTGTGTTGTGGGGTTAATGTCTTATTAAACTTAGGCACACATCTTTTATGACCATATTACATACCTGTAAAGCTCCCAGTCCATTGTCATCTTTATTTTCAAATAAATTGATCAGGGATTCACCTTCTTAAAAAAATTTAAAAAATACATGTATGAGTAAATATAATTCTTTAAAGTTTTTTTTAAATTTTAGTTCGATCTTTCAGATAGTCGAGTATCAATTAAGATATCACATTGGAAATAGGTAAGATTGCCAAGCAGATATCTACTAGTTTCCACCAGCGACCAAAAGTCGATGACATAAGCTACTAGAGCCCCAGGCAAAACAACCCAATACAGCATTGTAAGAAATAAAAGGTAAATCCATGATAAGATGTGAATAATACAGAAGAGTGAACAAACGATATGCTAAAGATAAACGGAAAACAAAAAAAAATGGCAGTCGGAGAAAAAAAATTTAAGATCAAATATTGGGTCCATGGTAATTTAAAATTAAAACTATCACTTGAAATTATAGCGGTATACCCTTCTACATTGAAAAAGAATGGTGTTTACGTGTTCTACAAATTATTTAGATGATGTTTGTTATTCCTGGCTGTTATTAACTCTATCACATAATTGGATTTTTTCTATAACTTACTGGTAGCGTTTTGACTGAAGTCATGCTCCATGCCATCATTCTGGAATATAAAATCCTTTTGAGGCAAAGATGTATCATCCCCTGCTCCATGTTCCATCTCAGGTATTTGGAATTTTACTGTAGGTTCTGTTAACCCCTTTTCTTCGTCTGCTCTTTCGCCGGCTGCTGACTTATTTTGTTTGTTCTTTTCTAAATTAAAAAATAATGTATATGGCATTATATATACACAGAAAACAACACAAGCAGTAAAAACCCGGTTCATTAGTGGTTAGGTTTTAATAGTTATTTGTGAGGACTGCCTTACCGTCTTTTTTTTTTTACATAGTTCTATTGGGATGTCTCTAAATTAAATCAATTTTTGTTGTATCTTCCGACTCCTATTTTAGAAAAAAAAGACTTTCTAGTAATGGGGGAAAAGCATTTGAGAATCCTCGGTAGGATCCGCTACCCTCCTTCTATCTATTCGGCAATCCTCGGTAGAACCAACTACTCTCCTAGATGAGGGTACGGAATCGGCCGAGTTGAGATGAATGTAGGGGGGAGAAGTTTTATAAACCTAAAAGTAAAAGAAACAGAACAAACATTCTATTAAACACTTGAACAGGAAAAGTAAATTTCATAATACACTTTCAACTGGTCATTCATGCCTCTCAATACATGTCCTGTTATCCAAAACAGAAGTAGTGCTAAATGGATATGGGATGTAAATTCGTGACACAAAATTACCACATAAACATAAAAAGCAAAGTATTATCGCCATTATTACCGCTCTATAAACTTTACCACAATGAATTATTGTGTACATACCATCTGAAGTATCTGGTACCTTTTCATCTGTTTTCTTGCCTTTATTCAGATTCTCTCCGTCTACTTGCTCTTCGTCTGTAAAGTTTTTTGAAATAACAATAAAAAAGGTTAAGTAAAACTTACTTTTTTATGCTTCTAAAATTAATATTAGTTTCATTTACAGCCAATTGCATTGAGTGTGTAGGCAAAAGTATTTTCTTTGCTTGCTAGCTGAACTGTGAAGTCATTATCAGGTAAAGTATACTACCCTCCTTTCGAAGTAGCCTAGTCCTACAGACAAATAGATTGGTTATCTGTCGGACTAGTCTATTCTTAAAGTAGTTTACCTAACTTCACATTTCAGATAGCAAGCAAGCTATCCAAAGATAATACCTTTGCCTACACACTCAATGCAATTGGCTGTAAAAAAAAATCTCAAATATAGATAAAATAAAGAAGGAAATACAAATAATTTTGGTAGAAGCATGTCTGAACAGCCAAGTACACATTAATTTTGTGTGTAACAATTGTAAATTGCCCTTTTAGTATTTCATTTATGAAACTAATATTAAAAACTCAAAAAGTGGTACATTTAACATAAAGTCACCAATGACTTAAACTTATAAATATATATATATGCTCAAATTATCTTATTAACAAAGACTCCTACTCCATGGCATCTGTGTATTAACTTATCTCACCTGTCGTATCTCCTGATGAACTGTCCTCTTGTGAATTTGGATAATTATCTCTTACAATTTCCATTCTATTCCAAAATTCCCATTCTTGGGCCGACTTAGCATTTTCTTTGAACTCCATAATAAGCTGCTTTTTTGCAGCCTCTAACTGCTGGAACGGATTGTCCACGTCATCCATAGCTACAATAACGGTTTAACACGTGTGAATTGAATTAAAGGAAATGGGTATAAAAAAGACAAATGGAACAAGATTCCTTCCTTTTACACTTTAATGTTTATAAGATCCGTTTCGGTTGGTAAACGTGTAGGCTTTATACAACGAATGTGCACGCTGGATCACGTATATAAAGCAATGAACAACGTTGAGATTAATTCGTGTGGTTTCCCTGTTTAAACTTTTGCTTTACTTTTTTACTGTCTTCTGATGTAATGCAATTAAATATTGACTGATTTAGCGTTAAAAAAGTATTGTATGGACAACATTAAAGATCACTAAAATATTGACAGAACAAAAAAAAAATCCAACAACTACAAACTAAATCCTTTTATGCAGTTTACAATTCATTTTTAAAGTAACATATCATATTAAAATTAAAAAGTGTTTCGTAAATTCTCCTTTCCTTCGCATTTGTACAAAGCCATGAGATTGCGATATGTAATGAAAATATTTTTTTCAAGAATAAAAAATATATAATATTTAACTTGATACACAAATTTCATACTGTAAAATCGAGAGAGAACATCAGACTCAGTATTTTTTATTTGTTTTCTTACCTTCCTCGGATAATTTCTCTCTTTAATTCTGTTTTATAAACAAGAATGAAACAATTTTTATATATCGGTCTATGAGTATATCGATGAGATTCTTTCCTCAACGACGATCTGTAGTTAACGATCGAACTATGACGTTGTCATCATTGTTACAGCGATACCGTGACTTCCGGTTTTTTTCGATGCCCACTATAAAGTCACAATTTTCCAATTTACGAAAGTCAGTGGTAAAACTGACTGTTGGATGCCTTGATGTATTTCAAAATGTGATATTGGGGGAAAAAAAGATGCCGGGTTTACGACAGTGCGACAGCAACTCAACAACAACAAAAATAAAAATACACCCAATACCTACAATAGGCAAATATTTATGATCTATACATTTCATTTTAAAAAAAAAAGCGGTTGAAGATTGGAACCAAGCAAAATAAACAAAACTGAACCAAAAAAAGCACTGGCCGATCTTAGAGTACTCGGCGTAGTTATTAAAAACTAGTTCAAATCATTGGCCATTTCCAGTGATAGAACGGCACTCATGATAAATGTAAAGCACAAAATCTGTTATGTTTAGTATTTCATAAAACAGAAACTACTGTATAATTAGGATACATGTTCAGTCTGACATGTGACTCTTGTTTGCCATAAACCAGGAACTACTGTATAACTATATGATAAATGTTCAGTCTGACATGAGACTCTTGTTTGCCATAAACCAGGAACTACTGTATAACTATATGATAAATGTTCAGTCTGACCACCGTGGTCTGACATATGACTCTTGTTTGCCATAAACCATACATGCTGCAAATGGAAGTTTTGTAACCAAAAATTTCAAATAAATCTTGTGACGCTAAGGTCGAAACTATTAAATACTGTTTAGATTAATGTCAATATAACCAGGATTAGTTCGTTATTTCGATAAATAATGCCTCATAAATAAATAAATACCCAGCCGAACGATTAATACAAATTAATTATTTACTTTTTTTTGATAAAACAAATCTCTATTGAATTATGATCAAGTTAGCACCATTGGGAGGTTAACATTTATCATATAATTTAAGTGAAAAGAAACATATATTCTTATACAATTTAACAATTTGGATAATATCAAAACTTGGTTTGGCATTTTTTTCTTTGCAATGTAGACCCTTGAAAAAATTCAGTGTATAGGAATGTATTACCTAAGCCTGGGACTATCATATACAAACTATAACAGTCCGAGGCAGCCTTGGGCAATCTATATTTGGCACAGTTTTTAGTATTTTGCGTTCTCAGAGCTCTTTAATTTAAATGGTTGATTCGAGAAGGCGTCGCTGATCATCTGATGAGCATTTTTTTTAGATGAAGCGCTTGTCTGGCGTACAAAGATTTGCATTCGTATCCAAAGGCGTTTCCAGATCTTTTAAAATCCTGTTTAAATTCCGAGAAAAATTAATTATTCATAAAAATGCACGTCACACAGTACATAAATATTACCACAGCTAAAGAAAAAACACAAAAATGATACTCATGTGACAAGAAAGTATGATGTATCATTTGACAGAAATTTGCCATAAGTTTGAAATTAGACAGGGGTGATAGAAAGGAGTGTTTTATAAATAATACATAATGTCTTTTTTAATTTCAGGGTTTTTTTTATGAACATTTCACGCGATGGTATAATTCAAGCACTGGTTGTTATGAAAATAATTGGTATATTATACAACACTTTTCCTGAGAAGATAGTGCGTAGATGCCGGTAGATATTATAAGCATTATTTGAACCCCGCTGCATTTGTTTACACCTTTCCTAAGTCTGAGTCCCTGATGTTCAGTGGTTGCCGTTTGTTGAGGTTGTTCATAAGTGTTTCTCGTTTCTCGTTTTTTTATGTAGATTAGACCGTTGTTTTCCTTTTTGCCAATGGTTTGACACTAGTCATTTTTCCTGAGAAGATAGGATAATAAATGAAACACGTAAATATTTTTTGACATTGAACTTTTAATTGCCTTAAGCTAGTATTATAAGTGCGGTTAAACTATACGTTATTCTCATAACAAATGCCTATTTAATGAAATATCTGGATTTACATTCGATGATGTTGTGAAGACAGGAACTATCAGAATGAGAATACTGTCATGTTGTAGTCTGATATTTGTATCTTTGTTATTAGTCCCAGTATGCTATTCGCAAAAATACACAGGTAAGATCTATTGCAAAATATTTGTTTTTAAAGAAAAGTTCAAAAAAAAAGAAGTTGAAATATGTTTTTTTTTATACCTGAGCTTCTATAAGTTTTACTATAAAACACCTTTTTAAAAGGAAATCATAAATATTTAACAAAATATTGGATTGTTCTATCTTTTCAAACTTACAATAAACCACGAGTACTATTTGATGTCCATGCCATAACCACATTTATTGCCTTTTATTTTCTTTTGAAGTTTTAACGAAATAATTTGCTTTAAAAGTGTGTTCATGGAAAACCATGAAATGATATATCTGCAATTTGATGTTGTATCATACTTTGATATCTAAATATATATATAACATAACTGGAATCTATACTAGGAAAGAAAGCGGAGTATAACTGTTGTACAAAATGTTCCTTTCGTGTTATTCAATGACCGAAGCTCCAACTCATTTTTTGAAAGATAGAAAACAGCTAAAAAGTGAAAAGTCATGAGGATTTATTTGTTTCATTTTAATATAACAAAAATAAATGAAAAACTCCATTTTGATTATAAGCAACTGAGGGAATTTTATGAAATTCAAAAGCAGCGAGATTGAGAACGTTTTAACAGAGTAAGAGTCAGTGTCATTCGTTTTTTAAAAGCATATTATTACATCTACAAGTGTGGACACATATCAGTGTCGATGGTAGGTTTGGATGTTTGACATTTAGTTTTCTAACAAATGGAGTTCTCTGGTGTTTTTCCAATAGGGTTCCATATTATTAACTGGGATGCGCAATGATAGCCAACTTGAGCATAAGGAGTATTGTTTATTTAATATTAAGGTTTTGTATGTTCAAGACTGTCATGGAAGAGACACTTACTGCATTGCCTACCTATGGCAAGTCGTTTTGCTATTTATTTTTACTTCAAGATATCTCATAAACTTTATAAGATATCTTATATAGTTTATAAGATATCTTATATAGTTTATAAGATATCTTATATAGTTTATAAGATATCTTATAAAGTTTATAAGATATCTCATATAGTTTTTAAGATATCTTATATAGCTTACAAGTGTGGACACAGATGAGTGTGGATAGTATGTTTGGATGCCGGTTTGACAGTGTCTAAAGACAAATGGAGTTCTATGTTTTTCCTATATGGTGTTATTAACTGTGTTGCACGATGACAACCAATCTGAGCATGAGGAGTGTTATTTATTCAATTTTTTTTTTCATGTTCAAGACGGACATGGAGGAGACAGTAATTGTATTAACGTGACGGTACCCAGATTGCACCTATTTTGACAGTTTTTTCAACTACGTTTTTTTATGATCAAGACAAACATTTCCATTTTGTGTTTATTTTGTAGCTGCATCCTTCTTTATTATATAGGTACACCAATTTGATTTTCAATTCATATGGAATCATAGAAAAATTGGTCTGAACTAACCTCCAAACCATCAATGATTCTGTAATGAGGAGTACCCAAATTGCATCCATGCTTAAATTCGCATCGTCAAAAGTCGAATAACAGTGCTTTTGTTTAATTTTTTTTCAAATATTTTGAACAATTGGATATTTGTCCATGCTTACTTTTCTTTTTGTAAGAAATGGATACTTAAAACATATTGTATTTGCTAATTTTAAAAAGATGACGTTTTGATGAGGTCGCATGTCCACGTTTTGGTACATTTTGCTTTTTCAGTAAACACTTCCACTTCTGTTGATAAATACTGTGAACGTTTTGTGTATATATACTAAATATATTTACCTATGTTGAAAGACATGCATTGTATCAAATCATAAAAATACAAATTGTTCAGTCTCTACGAGATCTTGTAAGATTTCCGCTGTTATTTTTGATAAATAGGTGCAATTTGGGTACCGTTACGTTAGTTACCACATGATTATGATAGAATATGTTTTACATCTTTGATTTTTGGATACATTTTGTGGCTAGCAGAGCAACACATAATAGGTTAATTTTTTCACGTGTTTTTTTACTAAATGGGCGATGATATATGATATGAGGAGCCTGTAATTCAGTGGTTGTCGTTTGTTTATGTGTTACATATTAGTTTTTTCTTTATTTTTTTAAACATAAATAAGGCCATTAGTCTTCTCGTTTGAATTGATTTTCATTGTCATTTCGGGGCCTTTTATAGCTGATATGCGGTATTGGCTTTGCTCATTGTTTATGACCTGTAGTTGTTAATTTCTGTGTAGATTTGGTCTCTTGTGGAGAATTGTCTCATTGGCAATCATACCACATCTTTTTTATATGTATTTGTGGTGGATCGTCAGTATCATTAGTAAACATTTTTGTTAAAATGTCGAATTGTTCCTCAGATTAGAATACATTTATTGGTCTTTAGTAATGACAATGCCTGACATGATGCTTGGGGCTAGATGAGCTAGGAAGTAAACTTCTGTGCTGATTTATATCAATTCTTTGATTATATCTCCTCCAAAGCTGGTCGAGGCAAAGAAATATTTTGACCAATATGAAAATTATTTCACCAAAAAAACCTTTGTGAGCATGTTTCAAAGACTCATAACTGCTCCAAAGAAATCTGATAGAATTTCAAGCATGTCAAGCATATATTATTAACATCTACTTAATAAGTCTTAATATGTCTAAATATCTAAAAAGTTATAGTATTCAAAAGGTATTGCAACATTATTCCTATTCATTTGTTTTGGTTATATAGATACAAATATAAGTGATACATGTACCACCAATACAATATTTGTTGTGGTATGAAAGTGTAGTAATTTTAAAACATTTACTGTAACAAAGTTAATTCACACAAATTAAGAAGTAAACAAATGAATGAACCAGATGCTCTACAGGGCGCAGCTTTATATGGCCGCAGAGGTCGAACCCTGAACAGTTGGGGCTAGTATGGACACAACATTCAAGCTGGATACAGCTCTGAATTTGAATTGTGATTAAATAGTTGACACAGCTTAGGTTTCTGACACAGAATGAATGTGGTCTTATGAACTTAAAATATTTGTTTTGCTCTTTAGCAATTCACTATGCTGTTGAATATCAATCCTTTCAAAAAAAAAAAAATTTGAAGAAATTTTCTTTTTAATTTCTGAAATCTGAAATGAGAAAAATTGACCCCCTTTCCCTTATTCCAAAAATGATCTCAATTAAAATTTCAAATGGAGTTTGCAACAATAACTACTCATTTAAATACATCATAGAATATTGAAATATAAAATGTCATACAGTCGTGGTTAAAATTAATATTAATTAATAGTAACTTCTAAAAAAGTTAATGGGGAATGTATCCAAAGGGACAAAGATAATGCCCCCGCTAGCATATAACGTTATAAAGGGACATAAGTCAAGAACTGTAAAAGTGAAGCTGCCAAAAATTGAACTTAAACTGAGTTTAGAGGTAATAAGCATTATATACACATTTCATCAAATTTAGTTGAGACAAACTTAACTTAATTATAAGGGAACAGAAACTAAAAAAATCTTCAATTTTTCCATTTGTAAAAGGGCATAACCCTAGAATGATAATCAAAGTGCTTGTAATCACTGAATGGTTATTAAAGACTGCTTTAATTTATCAGTTGGTAGTAAAGTGAATATTGCATTGTATATTGTATATAGCATTGATTTAAGTTGATTCAACTACTATTCTGGACAAAGAAAGATCACTCCAATTTTCAAAGAAGATTGCATAAAGCATTTGTTTTAGGTAATTTAACAACCATTCTGGACACAGAAAGATAACTTCAATTTATTGTCTTGAATCTACAAAAATGCTCGTTTTTTACCCCTTTTTGGCCCTTTATTCCTAGACTATTTTCCCCATTAACCACAAATTATATCCCAACCTTCTACTTATGGTATTAAACATTGTGGTACAACTTCAGAACAATTGAAATACTTATACACAATTTTTTGTACTGACACTAGATAAATGCTTGTTTTGGGCACCTTTGGACATCTTATTCCTAAACCTTAGGGACCATAACCACCAAAATCAATCCCAAGCTTTCTTTAGTGGTTATAAGCATTGTGTTAAAATTTAATTGATTTCTATTTACTTATCTAAAGTTATTATCCGGAAACCATTCGTCTTCAGACGATGCTGAAGAGGACGACATGATAGGGTTTTTGTATATTTAATAAGATATGTCATATAATTTATCAGATATCTTATATAATTGTCTTTATAAGATATCTCATAAACTATATAAGATATTTTATAAACTATATGAGATATCATATAAACTTTATGAGATATCTTATATAACATTAAAGATATCTTATATAATATATGAGATATCTTATAAAAATGAAATTATATAAGATATCTTATATATTAAAGGAAATATCTTATATATTATATAAGATATCTTATATAAAAATGAAATTATATAAGATATCTTATATATTAAAGGAGATGTCTTATATATTATATAAGATATCTTATACACAATGTATTTTATAGGAGATATCTTGAAATTCGAATAAATAGTAAAACGGCTTGCCATACCTACCATATTATTACATCTATTATAATGATTGATCAGCACTAATACATACAAATTTTGTATTGTAGGAAGAAGCGTTCAACCTGTCAAACTCGAAAATAAAGATCCAGTTATTGTTATAGATAAATTAACAAACATGTTGTGTTCAATGTGTTGCAAAATACAGGACACAACAAAACAGATGTTCAAGAAATGCATCGGGAAATTCTGTTTACGTAATGTAAAGTGGACCGAACAAGCACCATGCAGAACTGGAATTGACAGCTTAAAACGTCTTCATTAAAGATCAATGTTGATATAACATATCCTATTGTTAATTACTTTAGTACAAGCAGAAAGATTTTTTTTAGCAATATTATAATTTTGCGCCTAGCATTAACATTAAAGTTAACTTTGTATAAAAATAACGCTATTTGGTATGATTACCAATGAGACAAGTATCAACTAAAGTTCAAATGAAGTGGATGTAACCAAGAATTATAAGAGAGCCGTGGTCTAGTGGTTAGTGCTGTAAATTGATGTAGAAGCTGATATCTATATATGTGAAATAAAATGTTATCAAGAGAAAAAAGTACATCGGACTACTAACACAAAGGTTCCTGGTTCGATCCCCGTTTCGGGGAGAACATTTTTAGAGAGTCATATATCTTGCACGTTAAAGACACCCTTGTAGATTTCGAAAAAGAGCAGACAAGACAGCACTAGCACACGCAAAGTGGAGTTGGATTAATAAAAGTTGCAATAACTTGTTTCCCAACCCACTGTTAAGGTAGCACAATACAAAGATTTTATAACTCCAACTCCCAAGTTTTAAAATGCTGTAACTTTCTTAATAATGCTTGGAAATTTATAAAATTGGTAGTTTTGGATAGCTAACAGATTACTCTTTGAAATAAATGCAATGTTAGTATTATGCAACAATTATGTAACCAATTAAAATGTTAACTGTGTCTAAAATATTTTTCACCAAATTTCCTCTTTCAAATGAAATAAGCTTCTGCATAGGTATCCCTAGAGGGTTGATTTCATTATATGTTGTTCCTATGGCCATTATCTACAAAAGGGTGTCTCAGATTTCAGATAGTATGTATAGAACAAATTTTACACCTAATTGAACATTATCTTCTTTTATGTGGTTAGGATGTTTACACGAATTAGAGATTTATGA
Organism: Mytilus edulis; assembly: GCF_963676685.1. Taxonomy (NCBI): domain Eukaryota; kingdom Metazoa; phylum Mollusca; class Bivalvia; order Mytilida; family Mytilidae; genus Mytilus; species Mytilus edulis. Next base: position 92,718,356 of record NC_092348.1, read on the forward strand.
GAGAATGGAACACCATAGAGACAATCTGAGACACCCTTTTGAAGCCTATAATGTGTTGATTAAGATTCCGTTAAAATTTTCTGTATAGTTAAAGAGATGATAGAGCTAAATTCATTCAAGTGAACTTACCCAGATTTTGCCACTAATTACATAATAATTGATTACATAATGATTGCATAATAAAAATATTGCATTCATTTAAAAGATTAATCTTTTATCTATCTATACATACCTCTTTTATTATTTTCTATGCATTCATAAGAAAGTTACAGCATTTCAAAGGTTAGTGATTGGAAGTAAAAAAATCTTTGTATTGTGCTACCTTAATAAATATGTTTTAACTAATAATTCTAGGTTACCGAGCGGCCTTCAGAAAAAAACCATACCGTATAGTTGAATATATAAAAGACATATCAGCTTATCAAAGTTGTTTAAATGAGTAATTTGTTTTCGTTTCGACGAGTCGGCTAAGTCGTTATAATGATGACTTAAAAATACCCCCCCCCCCCTCTTTCCACCGACCCTACCGGAGGCTTCCGTATATTTCAGGTTTAATTGGAGAGTCTACTTGTAATTTTACTAGGTCACCTGAAATTCTCCCTGGCGGCAAATAAAATCAAATCAATGCTTGGAGGGTCGCATTATAGCTGAGTCACGTCATTTAAAGTCATATGAAACGAGTGAGTGGTGAAAAATAATATTTATCCAATTCTTGAACCAATGCATGTATATATCATAAACTTAGTCCTCTGTGCACGATTTTGTCATTTTTTAAGCAAATATATCGTATAATAGTCATTTTTTTTCTCTCTGTCTGTTATGATTTAACAACTATGGCTGCTCATTAAATGCCGTGTTTTGAAGCCGAAGTTTACCGATTGTCACCTTATAGTAAACAAATAACAAAAAGCATGGGTATTGAGCACGTGTTTAACATGTACAATTAGATCATAATTGTTTATTTTAATGACGGATCCATGCGTATTGCGATCACCGGATTTTTACGAGAAGGGTTACGCTCAGGTCACTATGCATACGGAAAATATGTCGGCGAATTGATTCCTGGAAGCAAGCAATTAAAAATAAGCAAACTTCTTCTAAATGTGGACAAATTAAAGATGTTCCTCAAAAAAAAAGTATATGTACATAAGTTGTATAATGAAAACTATCCATTTAGTTATAAAAAACACATGCATAATTTTTGTTTAATTTGAGGTTTCTTATGACTTTAAGACTATAGTAATGTCAAATCTAGAGAGAGTAGCACGCCTTCTGCTAATTATATAACACAAGCACACTTTTATGTTCTTTATGCGAAATGTCTGTCTATCCCTTTCATACCATATTTCCTCAGTTGAAATGTAACGCCCTACATCCATGCCGATCCACTTAAAAGAAGAACATACAAATTGGTTCTATTTTTTATGTGTTCTCGTTCGGAATATCCATTGCATATGAGATTTGAAGTTACGGAGAATTTAACTAATTAATCAACCACTGAATCTTCTTTATTCCTACTCGGACAATGAGTGCTAAAGTGCAGTTCAAGAGCTCAATGTGAAACCGCTCCCAAATTACGCTAAGCGATTATTCTTGGAAAACCTTGTGTTTTTTGTGCTGTTTACATCATGTAAACTGACAACCTTTGCTAGGATGATAAATTATACATGGGAACATCTAGGTTTAATTTTTTCATCTGATTCGCATGTTTCTGTCACTAAAACTTTAATTGCTTCAAGCTATTTATCCATGTTAAACTATACACAGTTTTCATAATAATAATTTCATTTCAATCATATAGTTGGATTTATCTTGGAGTATCTGTTTACCAGGGGGAATCACAATGATAATATTATCTAGTTGTATACTTGTATCTATATCTTTGTCCATAGTATATTGCAGTACTGGTAAATCAAAAAATACAGGTAAGAATTAATACAGGTAAGAACACTGTGTCTAAACCACACCGGATAAATTTGCTCGGACTCGATGGTATCTAACATCCGGCACAATGACGGAACACCAATAGACAAAAGAAAGGTAGGTTTCTCCTTATTTTTTTTTTATTTTTTTTATGATATCGAAGAATATATATACATATACAACTATTTTCTATTGTGAGATGCAATATTTTCTACAACCGTTCTATATTAACGGAGAAATAAGTCAAAATGCATGTCAAAATGACGAATTGAGTGAACCTTGCCTCGAAATTGTTTAATTTCTCGTTAAATTGTTCACATTGTACGGAATGAAAGGTACGGGAAGAAAGATATTGACATGAAGATTGCAAATTTATTTATTATGAGCATCTCAATAATTGTATTTCTGTGTATGAAACGAAAGAAAAGGGTCATGTCAAATTAAAATAAACCGGTTTCGTCAATGAGGGGGGCAAGGGGGGTCCCAATAACAGCATAACAGCAAATTGATTTGGCTTATAACAGATAACAAGGAATTAAAATGGACAAAAACAGATAACAGTAAATGAAATATTGAAATAAGTCGGGACCTTGACAAATCCAGTATTTCTTATTACGGGTATAATCCTTTGTAATGAATTCCATTTTCTATGAACATGTTTTTAAAATTATGTATCTAGAATGTGTTTACTACTCAATATATTTTTATACGCTCGTTTACAGGAAGTATCATGGAATACTGTTGTCCGTCTGTCGTCAACATGTCGAATATTAACTCCAACACACTTTAACCAATTTGCATAAAACTTTTGGAAATTGTTTATATCTATTGACGTGAGCTCCCCTACGTATTTAGTAAATTTCAGATTTTAAGTTTCTGAGTAATGGGGTTTTATTCAATAAAAATGGTGTTTTTTTCAGTTTTCTGATAATATCTCAAAAATCCTTTCACAAATTTGCAAGGAATTTTGATGAATTGTTACTAACTATTGACATGAGCTCCCTTTCAATTTTTATAAATTTTAGATTTTACGTTTCCGAGTTGAGGGGTTTTGTTAATTAAAAAGGGGGGATTTTCCAGTTTTCGGACATTAACACAAAAACGTTTTCAGCAGTTCTCATGAAACTTTGCTGAATTGTTTATAGCTATTGTTGTAAGCGCCCTTTCTATTTTCATTCATTTTTGATTTTATGTTATTGAGTTAAGGGGTTTTATTAATTAAAAAAGGTGGTATTTTCCAGTTTTCGGTCTATAACTCAAAAATGTTTTCAGCAGTTCGCATGAAACTTTGGTGTATTGTTTATATATATTGACTGAAGCTCCCTTTTAATTTTTATAAATATCTGATATGAGATAAAGACGTTATCGAATATTTCAAAAAGGGCGACGGACGTATCATGCGCTCATGGCGTAGCTGTTTATTTGTTATAGAATACTTTTTTCAGCATGTATTTTTATACAGTTATAGAAACTCACACATGCTTGTAATTTAAATAGTGTGTAATAAAATAGAATGGAAATGAGGAATATGTCAAAGAGACGAAAATGATATCTAGTAAAAATTCAAGGGCTGTTATGGTATTCAATTCACATAGTTCTCGTGTTTGTTGCTACTAAAAAATGACCTAAGAGAGTTTGAATATATATATTCGCATTCTGACTTTTTCTAAATGCCCATTAAATGAGGTGTGTGAATTTTTCTTAATAAATAAGACTATGAGGCAAAGTGGTCAGTATATAGGGCAGAAAAATCAAAAGCACCAATTAAAAAAGCATGCAATTTATCAAGTACCTCGAACCAATTTTGACACTCCAAAAGTAACTTATTATTTTCAAAGGCTCAATTTTTTATCAGGCTATTGATCGGACCAAGTGTACTAGTAAGTAGAATACATAGTTTAGTAGGGGAGCAATGGCTTAAAGACGAAATAAATCTTTGTTTGTAATGAGCTATGTGCTGCTTCGGTACTCAGTACATGGTTGGAACTTTCATTGTACAATGTGTTTGGTTCTGCTTTGAAAAGAATCACAGAGCTGAGTCAATGTACCATATTATGTAAAAGGTTAACTGGCAGTAAGGACCTAGTCCTTAATTGAGATGCTTGTCAGATATTCCTGGCCATATGTTTTCCTTTTTGTCATATTAATAATTGTTCTGCTTTAATATGTTGGTACGGGAAACAAGGAACATTGTCCTCATACAAAAAAATAGGATAATTCTAAATACATGTTCCAAATAAAATGGAATTTATTACAAAGGATAATCATAAGATATACTGGAATTGTCCTGGACCTCACTTCTGTAATGGGTATATGTTAATGGAATCCTTCTCCGAATACGGGACCAACATATTACTAGTGGTAGACCCCAATGTCCAATGATCTTCAATTTCTACCGAATATTGGCTGTCAAAAAAATGCTAACATTCCAATTTTCAATAACAGTTAACAGCAAATCCATTATCACAATAACAGATAACAAAAAAACTAAAAGCCCAATAACAGCTAACAATGAATAAGACAATAACAGCTAACAGCAAATATATTTTCAGAATAACAGATAACAAAGAATTAAATTGCCCCATAACAGCATAACAGTTAAACCCCTTGCCCCCCCCTCGTCAATGTTGTTACTACACAATCACCCGGTTTCGTCTATATATATCACCCGGCTTTGTTTGTTTTTTTGAACAAACAATTTATGAAAAGAAACTTTGGCACGGATCTGAACATTGTCTTTCGAGAATTTAAATAAATATTTATTGTAAAGTAAACTTGGCGTGTTAAAATCTATTTTAAACGGGCACTTTTGGACATAGTTAATTATGATAATACACATTTTCCTAATGAAAGGCGTATCCCTTATTTCACTTAACTTCAAACTAATTTTAAATGGAATATAAATAGTTTTTGAGATATGGCGCGACATGTTAAAAAACCCCACATTCCTGTTTCACTTACATTTTCTGTAACTCAAAAAGATTTAATTTGATTTTCACTAAAAGGTTTGCAGATCGTTTGACCATTATAAGAAATAACTATGTTAAATTTTAAGAAAATAAGATAAGCTGTCCTGAAGTTACGGTGCGACATGTTTATGCTGGACAGACGGATAGATAGACGGACAGACGGACGGACCGAATGACTGATAGATGGAGGAAGGGACTGATGGAAGGACGGACGGACAGACGGGTGTATACAATAATGCGTCCTGTCAAAATTAGGGCGGGCGTGTAAAAACGTAAAGAAATGAAAAAAAACTCGTAATTAAAGGTCAATAAGTTTTATTAGGATATCGGCCAAGTCGATTTATTTGTATACTTGTCTGCCTTATCATTTTTGCTATATAACTTTTAAATATATTTGAAAAAAATGTATAGAAATCGATAAAAAGAACTTGGTATTCGGCATTTATTATAATAAACATAATCCAACTCACATAATCCGATTTCCCGGGTGTCCCTGTTTTCTCATTTCTTACAATATTTTAATTCGGTATACACTTTATAAGATAAGTGGCGAATCTAGATGACGTATAGGTTGCATGCCCCGACCCCACCTTTGGTTGCCAAAACTATATTGATTCCTGTATTTAACGATTTTGTAAAGCAAAAAATAATCAAAATATTGTTCGACTCGCTACGCTCGGCGGTATGTAAAAGTTGTTCGAATTACGTCCACTTTGAAATAAACTGAATCCGTCTGTCCGTATATATTGTCAAAATATATTGACCAACGACAGTGTACGATCATCATAACACAACGGCGACAGTACAGACTCGTTTTTTTTTAGTAATGTTAACAAAATAATTATTATTGAATTTTGTTGATGACCTGAGACTATTATACTAATTTGTACATAGCAGTATAGTTACAATAAGGGATAAAAAAAATTATTTTAATGCATGGTAGTTGTAATCCTACATTCATTTTCTATGTCGATTATGCATGCATATACAGTTGTCTTATTATCAACGTTTATCCTTAAAAAGATTTATTTTTAACGATTGTAGAAAAGATAACATACATAGAATGATTGGATTACTTATAAAGGTGTCCATCCTTTTGTGCGAGAAAATCACATATCAATTGTGTGTTTCGATTTTTAAGACCGTAAACTTTAATTTCAAGTTTAAACATGTTCAACATATTTTCCCATAACTCATATAGAAAACGCATATTTAGAGAGCTTTAATCTCAATCTGCTGTTAAAAAATTTCGAAATGCAAAGTAAATTAAAATATTTGTGTTCTATAAGAGTAGGAATTCAAGTTTTTGCTTATTATTTATTTGAATCTGAGACTCATATAAATAATAAGCCATTGTCCGGTGAACGAACTTGTTTTCCAACGACCCACAAAACTCCTTTTGAACGCTGAAGTTAAATCTATAATACTAAAATTACGAGGTCCAATTTGTCAGCCGTCATCACGTAAAAACGACGAATCAAAGAATTCAACTTTATATATAACTAATGTAGTACAAAGGTGTAGATTAAAAATTACACCACTCCAGACCCTTTTGTTTTCCACGTAATTAATATTGCCAATAATTAAGAAGTTCCGGATCGAGTCCGATACCGATACCAATAGTATATTCACCTGTTACCTATTACCTTATCTGTACGTTCCGCATCTGACAGGCGCACCCCCAAACGGTGTATTCAGGATTAATATGCTATATACACGGGTCTTAATCACAGGGTTGACACTACTAAATTGTCAAATTGTTACCTATTCTATTGTAGTATTTTAATCAGTAAGAATTTCTAAGATAACAATACGAATACTAAAAATCTGTGACTAAAAATAAGGCGTATAGGTACAGTTTTCAATTTGTTAACGGGCATGACGTAAAACAGCGAATTAAAGAATTCAACTTAGTTTATAACTAATATAGGACAATGCTGTTGATTAAAAAATACTCCATTCCAGGACCTTTTGTTTTCCAAATAATTAATATTACCAATAATTGATAATTTCCAGGTCGACGGGTTTAAACAGAAAGATTTGAAAGAAAAAAAAAACTGTGTATCTTATAATTGGCATGACTTTATCAGATGACAATACTAATACTAAAATAATTAAGGCTTGCGCATAGTTATATACTTTAATTCAGTCATGGACCCGCGATATCACGGGTGTGTTCTAGTAATCAATTATAATGTAATGCGATTATGATTTTTTTTATTTGACCAAACCGGGTTATGCATTTTGAAATCTATGACGAAACCGGGTTGTATACATTGACGAAACCGGCCAGTTCCATTTTGACATGACCCATTTCTTTCGTTCCATACACAGAGATACAATTATTGAGATGCTCATAATAACTAAATTTGAAATCTCCGTGTCAATATCTATCTTTCCATATCTTTCTTTCCGTACAATGTGAACAATTTAACGAGAAATTAAACAATTTCGAGGCAAGGTTCACTCAATTCGTCATTTTGACATGCATTTTGACTTATTTCTCCGTTAATATAGAACGGTTGTAGAAAATATTGCATCTCACAATAGAAAATAGTTGTATATGTATATATATTCTTCGATATCATAAAAAAAAAAGGAGAAACCTACCTTTCTTTTGTCTATTGGTGTTCCGTCATTGTGCCGGATGTTAGATACCATCGAGTCCGAGCAAATTTTGCCGGTGTGGTTTAGACACAGTGAAGAATTGTAGTCTTATATTTGTTTTTTATTGTGTACTAAACTACGTGAAACAACAGTAAGGTGCAGAGAAAATAAAAGAAGCTAGCAATACTCTTTAACTCCCTTGTTTTATAAAGAATTAATAGATAGTAGTTAAGTCTGCCTCACTTCTTGGTGTAGACATCTAGATCTGACAATGAGGATTGGTTGATGAAAAAACCTAACACCAACCACCAACTCAAAATATTTATTTCAGCCATATATACGAGTTATAACTTTACAAAATGCACACCCTGAATATCACGAGCTCTGAAGCTATATAAAAAAAAAGAGATGTTGCCAATGACACAACTATCCATCAAAGTTCAAATGAAGAGGATGTAAGCAATTATAGGCAACCATACAGCCTTCAACAATGAAATGAGAAAAACTTATACTGCATGCATGGTCGGCTATAAAATGCATCCGACATGAAAAGTATGAAACAGGTCAATTGAAAAAACTAACGGACTAACATCCCGAACAACAAAATAGTCAAAAAGAACATATCTGAGAGTTCTCACAGCTACTGACAGCTAGTTCAAAGCCAATAACAACAAAAAGGAAAAATCATATATATATACATACAAGGCTAAAAGATCAATTAGTTTACATTCAGCATCCAATGGATTAGACGTCATAAACAGTTAGAGAAAAACATGACCTTGTGCAATTTCAAAAAGTATTGACAGATTGTTGAACCGTGAAAGTGTGAAAAAATAATATTTAATATAGTTTTAATTTACTGATAACAAAATCAATATGTGTACCAATAAAAACAATACTCTAACTACAGTTTTAAATTAGTAACCTTTTAGAATAAGTTTTTTTTAAAAGGATTGATTAGTTTGTCAGGTTCGTATCTTAATTTCTGGTCTCGGTAAACAACATGTTAGTCTAGATGAATGTAGCACGATAGTCTATTTAAAGATACAAATGTCTCGCTTGTAATCTCCTTGAAATATAGTAAAGCTTCATACCTTTCGCTAAAAGTACCAATAGGACCCCACTAAAAAAAAACCTGTATAGTTGAAATATTTTTTTGAAGTAAGACCATGCATATGTCAATTGGTGACTGATGTACACACTAAAAATTAATAAACATACGTTTTTATTGTAGAAGTAAGCAGCCAATTGAATTATGTCAAACTCCGGGAAGATTTTACGAATTGGAAAAGAATAATTGGTCCAGAATCAGTCATTCCAATTTTATCAGACATGGCATGTAAAGCATGTAGCAAAATTTCCGACACAAATAAACGAAAACAGTGCACTAAGAAATTTTGTCAATCGACCGGAAACAAGAACGCCCCAATGTCGGCTGCTGCATCAGCTGTCAAAACAAAGCTCCAAAATGAGCTGTTCGGAAACAAAAGATATTCTGATGATAAAATTCCTGGTATTTTGAGTGAATTAACAAATATGCTGTGTTCGTTGTGTAGCAACATGTCGGATCCAGTAAAAAAGAAGAAATGCACCACGAAATTTTGTTTACAGAAATCAAAAGTGACTGAAAAAACATCAGGACTTCAGTTGAAACCTTAAACATCATTCATCATTATTAAATATCTACTTGTAATATCCAAGAATCTATAAACTTTTATTCGGGTTCAAATACTTTTACAAATTATGACTTGGATGGAGAGTTTTTTCATTGGCACTCATACCATATCTGCTTACGTCTATTTAAAAAGAAATGGTATCAAAATATGTTTCCAATCAAAGTGAATCAATTTTTATCCAAAAGACATTCGTATATTGCATCCCCTTCATCAGAATTTTGGTTTTTGGCTAAGAATACCCGTCTGAGGAAATTATTGGATGAATATAAGGCGTTTATACATCTTGGTCATCTGTTTTACTTTATTGCTAATATTGTTAGAACCCCTAAGAACACACATGGATTCATGATACTGTGTTTTTAAGAAGGAAGATTGAAAAGAAATGTCAAAAATTATGTAAATACCGAATTCCGAGAGAAACTCAAAACGGAAAGTCCGTACTCAAATGATAATTCAAAACCACTAACACATCAAAACAAACGAATGGATAATAACGGCCATATTCCTGAATTCGTGCAGGTATTTTTGTTGCCAAAACGATCCATATGTTAAAAAAAACAGGTAAATTTGGCTCTATCTCTGACGGTAAATTGCTCTCCTGTCACTTCGGCTTTTCACACCAATCGTGACAAACTGAAATAGCACAAATATGCTGAAAGTGGCGATAAATGAAGGAGTTGTTTGGTGTTAGTTGTTCATAACTCATATTTTTTTCAACTTTTAAATATGCTAGTCGGGAATCATGCTGAATTACTTATATACAGAGACAGTCACACACATAGAGACATTAAAGAAATAGAAATAAGAGTAGAGAAAAAGGGGGGCATAGATATTAAAAATATAGAAAAAAAAGGGATAATCTTAATCTACTCATTGGTCAGGCTATTGTTTCTGACATGTTTCCATTCTCAATTTTTTTCATTGATATTTTTTTTATTAGATATTCCTCGTTGTTATATTTTTCCATCCACTTTAGATTTCCCGTGATAAATTCCATTGCTATGGCTCCTCTATTTTTAATTATATGTTACTAGTATATGTTTACATAACAATTTTAAATATATGACACAGATTTAGTTTCTTCATTTTATGGTTTTACTGACTAAATCAGAATTAGGGATGAACTTACAATTACAACTTTGGTCTGCATGGATTAAAAGTGCCTTTCTTTTGCAAATTGACCAAAATAACTAAACTATTCTGAAGCTCTATGTTTGGATTCTTCTAAGAATCCATGGTTTCAGCATGTCTCAACAAAGTCTTTTTAACATCGAGACACTTTCTGCACTATCCTGTAACATTCATGGTCACCATAAATGTGTCGGAAATTTGTATTTAATTCTCTTTTTTTAAAAGGTTCAGAGCAAATTTTCAAAAAATGGTTTTGACCCAAATTTTCAACCGAGTATGACTAGATAAAACACTTGATCGTGTTAAGGGGGCTTGCGGGTATAAATCTTTTTTTTAAAGATAGGATTTCGCTATATTTGTTTTACAAATGAACTTTATCATACTATTATATCTAATAGAATTTGTGGCCGTGAGAAACCAAGGATTTGTATAGTAAGATCTTACTATACGAATCCTTGGAGAAACTCAGTTCAAGTACTTTAAATAAAAAAAAAATCGAAGAGGAAGCATGAACTATTAATCCAATCCCAAATGTTGTTTATATACAACAAATTATCACACGGCCTTCAACATAACGCCTTTCGTTAACACATGATGTATTTCTTTTTATTATAGGTGTCAGACCACCAATTACTCCCTCCAATTTAGAACGTATGAAAAAGTAGCCCTACTCTGACACAAAATAGTGCTTTTGATGTCCTTGTTTACTTAAACTAACCAACAAATTTGCAGAAATGAAACTTTTGGTGAAAGAGAAATAAATCATTTTGAGCCAAAATTTACTTGTCTATGAGTTTGCATTAAAAATTGAGGATTAATGCGCTCCATAGTATACTAATTTTAGATTTCCAGAAAACCATGTGTTTTTTTTTGGAGTACCTCTGTTTGAAGGTTAGTTATTTTGTTAGAAGGCTTTAAAGGTATGGTGAAAATTGGCATGTAGAAAGCTGATACATGTACAATTAAGGATATACCTGGTTTCTATGAAGTTAAACTTAAGGTAAAATATTTAGAAAGCTGTGAAAATTGCAAAATTTGGTTGAAGAGATAGGGATTTTTAATTGGTGGTCTGACACCTATAAACATTGAAAACGAAACTAGTTTTCTCCGCGACCATCCATACTGATCTGTGTCCACACTTGTTACATTAAAATCATGAAATTTTTTCGGAATCCCTGAAATATCCATTGATGTATCCTGTAATGTAAAAGTTTTAATACTTGACTATTTTATTTAATATGCAATAGTTTAGGCCGAGTAGAGAATTGACCGAAATATTTTTCTATTTTCGGAAAGTCATGTGCGTGTCGGATTACGTAATACATTACTTTCGGTTTCAGTTTCAGAAGCAGAGAAGTTCCGAAAGAATTTAATCTTGGCGGCAGAAAAAAACATGATAACAGATAACTAACAGACACATGAAATCGAGATTTAAGCAAAATTTATGATTTGAAGATCATAGTTTAATAATGAAGGTATGATAAATATGTGAATAGTCAAATTTCAAATTCATTTAGTGTGACTTCGTGAGGCTGAATGTTTCTTCACAGGAATCGGAAGTTCTATCAATAAATTCTGTAAATAATAAGGTCGACTATCAATAGAGCTTCTCTATTCTCTACGAGAAGCTCTATTGATAGTCGACCTTATTATTTACAGAATTTATTGATAGAACTTCCGATTCCTGTGGTTTCTTTTATGCATCATCAGATATTGGTAAATTTGTTATTTTTTTCCCGCCATTATTATGATCGTTTTTGCAAATGTTTCATATTTTTTTCAGTGTATCAATGTATAAGCTCTGGTCTACATTGTACTTGGCAATACTTGTTAAATTGACCAAAGTGACCGTTTAATAGGCTAGGTATTGAACTGTTAAAGTCATAATTGAAATATTTGGTCCCACTTGTGCAAAAGTGGGTTAACTTAATCCTCGTGTGATGTGTGTTTTTGAATCATCTCGTATTGTGTTTTCGATTGTCTTACGCTTTCGACCTAATTCTACTTTCACTTCCCCTTCCCGTATGATGCGCATGCCCGTGTGACGTCATATTGGGCTGCTATATTAAGTAACAATAGCAAATGATACCACGTGTGTAGTCCAAATAATTATGACGTCTTGAAAGGCTATTATAATTTTTTTCTTTGACGCCTTACTTCGACGTCATAATGCTGAAGCCGCCATTTTCGGTTGGACTTTGAGCGCATATTTTGCTCTCAACTTTGAGACCCAATTTAGCCATCAAATTTTCAAAGAAGGCTAAAACAAAATGCATATATAAAAATTCTTACCTTTTATGTGTTTGTTTTACGAAAATATTTCCAATTAATCCCTACAGAAATAATAATATAAGTAACAATTCCATCCGAGGCGGGAACATGTCGACTGCATTTTTTAAAACGTTTGTCGGATTTCTTTTTAGGAGATTATAAAATAATTTTTACACCAAACTCGGTAAAACCCGAATTTCTGGAACCATTGTTTTACATTATCCGGAAATTCAGGTTGGTCAAAATGTACCGAGTTTGGTGTAAAAATATATTTTATACACCTTAAATGAAGCATCTTGAGGAGAAATGAGCTAAACGTTTTTATAAAGCAGTAAATTCCCTATCAAAGTCCAACTGAATATATGAGTTTGGCGTTATGACGTTGATGTAAGGCGTCAAAGAAAAAAATTATAATAGCCTTTCAAGACGTCATAATTATTTGGACTACCACGTGTGGTGAAGATTTTCCAAATTAATTTATAATAATCAAGTATATATGATTTTTATTTGATATCACATTTTTGTACTCTCCCACTAATACTAGTATAACATCTAAAATAAACAAATTTTCTAAAAATATGGCAGAGGTCTTTTATCATGCAAAGTTAACTTCAAGGTCATTAAGTCACATGACTGTCATATTGTCAGTTGTAATACTTACTGGTAATTTGCATATGGAAATGTGCATGCTCCTTACAGGTTTTTACCGAAAAATGAAATATCAGTTAATTTTTATTTACAGAAAAAACAGTCTGTCAGTGAAAATTACAGACAATACTCACCAACCTCACTTCACAATGCATTAACTAAAGTATTTAACAAAAACATGAATATATACAAGACCATACAAGGCTTCCAATGTGCCTCATTTTGAAATGTGTACAACTTGTCCAAAAAAGATATCAAAATAATATTTTATATCTTAATGTTGTATATGTAACCATTTAATTCATTAAGTCATAAGTTTGATCGCCTCTTTTACTTTGTTATAAACTTTGATATCAAATTTATAACCAATTCCTGATTTGTACGACATGTCATTTCCGACTTCAGACCCGTTTTTTAAATAGGTTGAAAACACTAGACGCTTGTTTTTGTCAACAAAGGTGTCATCGATCCAATAAATTCAAATAAAAAAATTAATTAAAGATCGAAATGTATTTCAAATACATCGGAAATAAGTATTTTCCAAAGTGTTGGTTCTGGTTATTGTTTAAATCATAAAAACAGTTGTTTAATTCTTTTTCAGTACTAAAACTAAGTGATAAATAGTTTTAGAGTACTAAAACTAAGTGATAAATAGTTTTAGAGTACTAAAACTAAGTGGTAAATAGTTTTAGTACTAAATAGTTTTAGAGTACTAAAACTAAGTGGTAAATAGTTTTAGGTTGATGTTTCATGTTCTGAAATTATAACATTGTAAAAATATTTCAGACACTGGGTTTCTACAAAAAACATTATTTTTATGAATTTTAAATGCAGTTTTCAAAATGTAAAAGCTAAGACTGTTTTTCATCTTTATGTATTTAGATGTTTAAAAAGAATTGTCTGTAGAATATTGAATTAATGGAGTTTGAACAACAATTTTATATAAGAACCCTGTTAATTTTAACTAGCTGGTTTGTAATAAAAACGACAAAAAAAACACATGACACTCACATGTCTTGAAGATCCAGTGTCAGACAGGCATACGACATAGCTGTACTTCATGTCACTCTTTAGAAAATTTCTCAACAACTATTCTAGTAATGCATATTTTGACATTAAATAAAAATGGCTTAGGCCCAATAAAAATATATGTGTGGTTCCAGTTACATACTTTTTAAAAATAGGGTCGGTAGGTCGGCAAAATTACATGTGTTTGGTTGTAAAATAAACAGTCATGATACGTTTTTAGTTAATATTGTTGCATTCTGTTATGAATTGTTGCATTTTAGCCATAACAGATACTTGTGAAGGAAATTCAGATGACAGAAATCTATGAATTTAATTATTTTAATTCACAATCCTCAAAATTTTATCGTTTGAAAATTAATTTTTCGGAAATGAAAAAAAAAGTTCTAGGGTCGGGGGGGTTTTAACTAGGGTCGGTCGGGTTACTTGAACCACACATATATTTTTATTTGGCCTTATCATGTCAGTTTTATGAAATTTGTTCTAACATCTTTTGAAGGGACTTGAATATGTTTTAAATTTGTCAAGTTGTAGTGTTTTGGTGGTTGCAAATATAGAAACCCAAAAAAATGCCACAATATATGAGTTTCAAATGGCAACTGATGAAATGTGGATGATACGAAAACATATGACATACCAAAACATATGACACGACAATAATTGGGGTTGGTTGAGACATATAGCGCTTTTAATTGGCTGTTTCTGTATTTTCCCTGTGATAGATTTGAGGTTAGCTGTATTATATTGGACCCAATACTTGACAGTCGAGGTCTAGTACAGCTGATTGAGAATCTATAACAGGGCCAAATAATAATGACGCCTTGAAAGGCTATTTTAAATTTTTTCTGTGACCCCTTCCTACGACGTAATAACACTGATGCTGTTTTTTTCCGTCTGGACTTTTATAGCAAATTTTGACACCCATTGGCCAATTTTGACTTGAAATTTTCATTGCCAGCTTGACCTTCTTACATAGTTTTAAAGTCCTACCTTTTTTGTGCTTATTGATGCAAAATATTTCCAGAAATATCCAAAAGAAATAATTAATTAGATAAGATTCCATTTGAGGTGAACAAATATTTACTTTTAACTTGAAAATGGTTTCCCAGAATTTCCAAAAAAAGTCACTTCCAGAGAGAATAACATATCAAACTGTAAAATTTGACAGACCTTGATATTATAAATCGAATTCAGGTCCATAAAATTTCACGGATTTTGATATTTGTCAGTGATCAATATTGTTTTATAATCGAAAGGCGCAAAGATGTACATGTACAGTACAAATCCTGTTACATCATCTAGGGAATCTCAGTGGTCCCTCATAAAAAAGTTTTCTGTTTGTAGATTTGCCAGAATGTTAATGTTTCCATTTATTATATTGTCTGTTCACGTCTAAATCCTTTAAATCGTTGTTAGCTTTGAAATACATTGGCCATCATCCCAATCAGTATCAGCTATTTCCATGACCTGTTTCATGATGACGGGAGTGGCACCACCATTGTTTAAATATCTTCCGCCACTGTTAAATGACCTGTGCCATTGTTAAATTGTCCCCTCCATTGACTTGTCAAAATTTTTGTTTGTTTCTCTAGCTGTCTCCATTTTCTTAGCAATTATAATCAATTGCATGTAATTGCATAACCCTTGGGTTGTTTATATTATGATCCAAAGGGTCCTAATTGTTACAGTTTTAAAACCCATGGGGATATCGGGCTAAAGATGTCTAATCACTTGTACAGGTACATGTAGATCGACACAACTGACAGGAACTTGATCAAGATAAGCGATTGATTGCATTATTTTAATATATTTCAGTAAATTCTTATGAAAATTTAGATTAAAAAAATAATTTTAATCCAGTTACAAAGACAATAGTTTTAAAAGTCAAACACATGGTATTATATTGACTTCCACTATCAGCATCCCCTTATTTAAACGATTACTAAATAAGACGTAAAGCAGTAAATAATTTCATGCCAAATAACACCAGCAATTTAAATCATTTTATTGAATCACTTCACAAGTTTAAAAGTAAATGCAGTCGACTCCACTTAATTGCATACTGCTTAATAGCATAATTTGGTTAATTGCATAATTTCTCCTGCACAAAACCATTTTCCATTCATCTTATGTTAAATTGTCCCGGCAGTTATATGCATAGCTCTACAAGTCTAGTGGTAGTTCAACGATAGTTGGTATACAGTTGTATAAGCATTGGCATATCTCATTTCCATGGAGATTATTTGGCTACGCCCCCTTAAGGAACCGAAGTAAAAATTATGACATGGTAGCCCACAGCTTAAATTTTGTAGCCCACATATATAGTCCTATACAATAAAAGCAGAAGTTTAAGAAGCCCACACCAAATTTCAGGGGCCATTGGCAAGTGGGCCCCTGCTCATTTCAAACCCTGCCCTTAGTCATGGTCTATTGACTTTGAAAATTTTGCTTAGTTAACGTATATGGACCATAATTTGCTATTGGGCTCGTTTCCTATAACGATAGAAAAGTGATAAAAATGTGTATTACTGCAAGTAAAGTTGTAACAACATCTAAAGATGCCTTTATTTTTATCAACATACAAGTGTATGTTACTCTTCCATAGAAAAAAAATTGAAATTAACAAATTTCAAAGATTATACGACCGTATTTTTTAGTTGTTTCTCACATTACTTTTCGCTTCTGAAGTGCATAACGCTGACTGATTTATAGATAATCGTCATCGGCAAATTTGTAACTTTTGCTTTCAAATAATAAAGAACATCGACCAATAAGAATAGTCAGAAGAAAATGCCAAGAACTATAAGTATTTCTGTAGCAGGTGTAAGAACACTAGCGTTACTTTGGTTTCCGATTTCGTAACGCAAATTTAGATGATGTAATCTACTTTGTTGTAATAGAATTCTTTATAACAATATGCAAATATGAACTCTCGCGAGATGTTCAAACAGGTAAATCAGAGAGGATTTACATTCTAGTTTTGTTCTTCGTAATAATTAAGTTAGAAAATTACGTTATCGTTATGCGTTACATTTCACACGAAACAGAAGTCCAGTTATTTCCTTTTTAGCTCACCTGGCCCGAAGGGCCAAGTGAGCTTTTCCCATCACTTTGCGTCCGGCGTTGTCCTGCGTCCGTCGTCGTCGTTAACTTTTACAAAAATCTTCTCCTCTATAACTACTGGGCCAAATTTAATCAAACTTGGTCACAATCATCATTGGGGTATCTTGTTTAAAAAATGTGTTCAATGACCCGGCCAACCAACCAAGATGGCCGCCATTGCTAAAAATAGAACATAGGGGTAAAATGCAGTTTTTGGCTTATACATTTTGTAACTCAAAAACTAAAGCATTTAGAGCAAATCTGACATGGGGTAAAATTGTTTATCAGGTTAAGATCTATCTGCCCTGAAATTTTCAGATGAATCGGACAACCCGTTGTTGGGTTGCTGCCCCTGAATTGGTAATTTTTATGGAAATTTTGCTGTTTTTGGTTATTATCTTGAATATTATTATAGATAGAGATAAACTGTAAACAGCAATAATGTTCAGCAAAGTAAGATCTACAAATAAGTCAACATGACCGAAATGGTCAGTTGACCCCTTAAGGAGTTATTGCCCTTTATAGTCAATTTTTAACCCTTTTTCGTAAATCTTAGTAATCTTTTACAAAAATCTTCTCCTCTGAAACTACTGGGCTAAATTAATCCAAACTTGGCCACAATCATCTTTGGGGTATGTAGTTTAAAAAATGTGTCCGGTGACCCGGCCATCCAACCAAGATGGCCGCCACGGCTAAATATAGAACATAGGGGTAAAATGCAGTTTTTGGCTTATAACTCAAAAATCAAAGCATTTAGAGCAAATCTACTGAGTTAAATTGTTTATCAGGTCAAGATCTATCTGCCCTGAAATTTTCAGATTGACCCGACAACTAGTTGTTGGGTCGCTGCCCCTAAATTTGTAATTTTAAGGAAATTTTGCCGTTTTTTGTTATTATCTTGAATATTATTATAGATAGAGATAAACTGTAAACAGCAATAATGTACAGCAAAGTAAGACCTAAAAATAAGTAAACATGACCAAAATGGTCAATTGACCCCCTAAGGAGTTATTGTCCTTTATAGTCAATTTTTAACAATTTTCATAAAATTTGTAAATTTTTACTAACATTTTCCACTGAAACCAAGATCATTATAGATAGAGATAATTGTAAGCAGCAAGAATGTTCAGTAAAGTAAGATGTACAAACACATCACCATCACCAAAACACAATTTTGTCATGAATCCATCTGCTTCCTTTGTTTAATATTCACATATACCAAGGTGAGCGACACAGGCTCTTTAGAGCCTCTAGTTTTTATTAAAATTGTTTTGGCGTTAAGTTCTAATCATTTCTGGTCATACGTGAAATATGTGACTAACATGTGATCACGCCCTTACGGCCGGATATACGAAATACTAGGTCTAAACACTGTTTTTGTTTCCAACGGGATGTTAGCAAACATAATCTGTAGACTTGTTTCGTCTTGTTTAAAAAAGGAAAATACAATTTTCAAAGAGATTGAGCCGGGGGTCTATTATTTTTCCTATGTGCATAATGTTACATACGATCTTGTGTGAAAATAAATGCCCAAAGACTTGACAAAATCGATTTCAGATTTGACAGACGTTATAACACACTTCGTTTCCGGATAACGATGTTAAGGGTCCTTGGAAAATTCAATCGAAATTACGTCTCTTATCATTGTACAGATGCTCGTTGGATTGATTTTGCTTCAGCAGTAAATATTACTGGATATTTTAGGTGAATAAAGATAATTTAATAAAAAATACATGTTAATATACCGTTACACTTGGAATGTACAAAGTTGGTATCTATGTCACAATTTTTAATTATTTTTTTTATGCCCCACCTACGATAGTAGAGGGGCATTATGTTTTCTGGTCTGTGCGTCCGTCCGTTCGTCTGTCCATCCGTTCGTCTGTCCGTCCGTTCGTTCGTCTGTCCATCCGTTCGTCTGTCCGTCCGTTCGTTCGTCCGTCTGTCCCGCTTCAGGTTAAAGTTTTTGGTCAAGGTAGTTTTTGATGAAGTTGAAGTCCAATCAACTTGAAACTTAGTACACATGTTCCTTATGATATGATCTTTCTAATTTTAAAGCCAAATTAAACTTTTGACCCCAATTTCACGGTCCACTGAACATAGAAAATGAAAGTGCATGTTTCAGGTTAAAGTTTTTGGTCAATGTAGTTTTTGATGAAGTTGAAGTCCAATCAACTTGAAACTTAGTACACATGTTCCCTATGATATTATCTTTATAATTTTAATGCCTAATTATAATTTTTAACCGGATTTTTGTGACAAAAATATCGGTTATTGATTTGGGAATGTACGGCGGCCTGCCAGGCAGTCGGGCGGCTAGGCAGTCGGGCAGTCGGGTGGTTGGGCGGGCGGCAATCAAATGTTGTCCGTGCATTAACTCATGAACCGTTGAGCCAAAGCTTTTAAAATTTTAATATGTTGTTAGTGACAACTAAATGAAGGTCAAGTTCAATAATGGCGATTTTGACTTTTACCGTTGAGGAGTTATGGTTCTTGAAAGATTGAAAAATGGAGTTTCCAGTCGTGTCCGTGCATTTACACATGAACTGTTCTGCCAAAGCTTCCCAAATTTTAATATGTTGTTACTGATGACAAAATGGAGGTCAAGATTAATAATGACGATTTTGACTTTTACCGTTCAGGAGTTATGGTTCTTGAAAGATTGAAAAATGGAGTTTCCAGTTGTGTCCATGCATTTACGCATGAACTGTTCTACCAAAGCTTCCCAAATTTTAATATGTTGTAACTGATGACAAAATATAGAGGTCAAGTTAAATAATGACGATTTTGACTTATACCGTTCAGGAGTTATGGTTCTTGAAAGATTGAAAAATGGTGTTTCCAGTCGTGTCCGTGCATTTTCTCATGAACCATTCAACCAAAGCTTTTGAAACTTTTATATGTTGTTACTGATGACAAAATAGAGGTCAAGTTCAATAATGACGATTTTGACTTTTACCGTTCAGGCGTTATGGTTCTTGAAAGATTGTAAAATGGTGTTTCCATTCACGTTGTTGCATTTACTCATGAACCATTCAATCTAAGCTTTTAAAATTTTAATATGTTGATACTGATGACAAAATGGAGGTCAAATTTGATTTTGACGATTTTCACTTTCACCATTCATCAGTAATGGTTCTTGTGATATTGCCAGGACACAAATAAATACAAAAATGTATTAATAAATCCGGTTTGCTGTCGTTGTGACAGCCTCTTGTTATCCAATTTCACGGTCCGTTGAACATGGAAAATGATAGTGGGAGTGGGGCATCCGTGTACTTTGGACACATTCTTGTTTATTGATAATTAAAGAAATTTAGACATAAACGATTCATTATCTTAAGAAAAGAGGTTGAAGCATTGTCGTTGCAGTGTGTAGCAGGTTATTTGATAAAAATACAACTTTTTATCACTTTGTGTGTTTCCGCAAGTTCCGGTGCTTGTTCCTCGAAAACATACATCAACCTAAATTTCAGCGGCAAAATAAGTTTGTTACTTCATTTAAACGTGATAAAAGTTGCCTCCAGTAAATGCTTAATCCATTTATTGCATTAAAAACGTCATGTTCCTTTCCAAATAACTTGTCAAACATCGTTTATTTTTGTAAATTTTCTTGCATTCGTCCGCCATTGACCGATTTCTAAACTACGGATCTGAACCGGACCAGCTATGACCGAAATCCGTACTTTTACAATAATTACTACGGACGCACGGATTGAACAGCTGACGGAAGAATATTGATCCCAAAGGGAAAAATTACGTATTCCACACGCATTAAGAGACTTTTGGTTACATCTAATTGATTGGTGTATATAATTCACTATATTTTTATGCCCCATTTATGGGCATTATGTTTTCTGGTCTGTGCGTCCGTTCGTCCGTCTGTTCGTTCGTCCGTTCGTTCGTCCGTTCGTCCGTCTGTCCCGCTTCAGGTTAAAGTTTTTGGTCGAGGTAGTTTTTGATGAAGTTGAAGTCCAATCAACTTGAAACTTAGTAAACATGTGCCCTATGATATGATCTTTCTAATTTAAATGCCAAATTAGAGTTTTGACCCCAATTTTACGGTTCACTGAACATAGAAAATGATAGTGCAAATTTCAGGTTAAAGTTTTTGGCTTCAGGTTAAAGTTTTTGGTCAAGGTAGTTTTTGATGAAGTTGAAGTCCAATCAACTTGAAACTTAGTATACATGTGCCCTATGATATGATCTTTCTAATTTAAATGCCAAATTAGAGTTTTGACCCCAATTTTACGGTTCACTGAACATAGAAAATGATAGTGCAAATTTCAGGTTAAAGTTTTTGGCTTCAGGTTAAAGTTTTTGGTCAAGGTAGTTTTTGATGAAGTTGAAGTCCAATCAACTTGAAACTTAGTATACATGTGCCCTATGATATGATCTTTCTAATTTAAATGCCAAATTAGAGTTTTGACCCCAATTTTACGGTTCACTGAACATAGAAAATGATAGTGCAAATTTCAGGTTAAAGTTTTTGGCTTCAGGTTAAAGTTTTTGGTCAAGGTAGTTTTTGATGAAGTTGAAGTCCAATCAACTTGAAACTTAGTATACATGTGCCCTATGATATGATCTTTCTAATTTAAATGCCAAATTAGAGTTTTGACCCCAATTTTACGGTTCACTGAACATAGAAAATGATAGTGCAAATTTCAGGTTAAAGTTTTTGGTCAAGGTAGTTTTTGATAAAGTAGAAGTCCAATCAACTTGAAACTTAGTATGCATGTTCCCTTTGATAAGATCATTCTAATTTTAATGCCAAATTAGAGAATTTATTCCAATTTCACAGTCCTTTAAACATAGAAAATGATAGTGTGAGTGGGGCATCCGTGTACTGTGGACACATTCTTGTTTATGGATTGTATCAAAGTTGCTTAACTCTGAGACTATTCTTTAATTATATTATGGCCCAGCTTAATAACTTTTATATTTTTTTATGAGAAACACTGAATTTCATACACAAGATAGATTTGAATTAAATTGTAATTGATATATTATAATTTCTAAAAAAAATTTTTTTTTAGTGCTAGATGTTAAATATTTAGTTGGTAGTAAAACTTAAACAACTTTTTAATTTGAAATGTTACTTTAATTGTATACTCAGATATGAATTGAATAATATAAAAAGAACATTATTTACATATGAACCTTTATACTATAGTAAAATCCAAACATTGTAGCGCACTGCGCGAATGAGCACTTTTCCTTCAAATCTCACCACTTCTCCCTATCAGTTTCAAAAAGAGAAGTCACTTCTTCCTATAATTCTGAAGTAGTGTGAGCCCTGCCATTGAATTGCAGGCTCCTGACTTGGGACAAGCACATACATGCAGAATGTGGCAGGATTAAACATGTTAGTGGGATCTCAACCCTCACCCTAACCTGGACAGTGGTGTAATAGTACAACATAAGATCTAGAACTAACTATAAAAATCACTTGAAAAAGGCTTTACTCATCAGATTGATACAAAAGAAATACATATATAACAAAAACACAGTGGATGTGGCTGAGTACTTGTATTACCCAACTTTGTTTACATGTATAAGTTAGTGATTAGGTCAGTTTATGGGGAACCACTAGTGGTAGGTCAATGATATTTGGTATGCAGTTGTGTTAGCATTGGCACATCTCATTACCATAGAGATTATTTGACCCAGCCCCCTCAGTTATGGTCTATTGACCTCTATAATTTTGATTAGTTTATATTTCTTAGTTTGTGTTTAGTTTTGTTTAAAGGGAACCTTTTATAATAAGTCAGGTTAAAAAAAAATATATGTCTGTTTACAGTTACCCGACCTACCCTACTTTTGAGCACCGACCCTAAGTCATTTTATTTCCATCGTAAAGTGAAAAATAAACTGAACTCGTGTCAAAAGTGAAGATAGTGTTGCCAATAATATAAATCAATTGCCTGATTCTTCCCAAGGTTCACAATCGTGAATATGATAGCTGTTTTAAGGAAATTCATGACTCACATGATGTGATAAACATTTGCCGCCATTTTTTTCCAACAAATAACAAAGGGAAATAATCCAATTATTTAGTATACAGGTAAAATCTGCCCATGATCAACTCAGACCACAGTGAAACGAAACCACATGACTCAAAATCATGTCACAAAAAATAAAATGAAAAAAAATAATAAAATGGAAATACCGACCTACCTACCCTATTTTTTTAAAGTATGTAACCTTAAACAGACCAGTGCTTCCAAAACGGTCATATATTCCGGAAAATTGTATAATGTCCGGTAAAAGTCCGGCTGGGCAAACCATGAACCGGACATTTACTTTTTAGTTTATAAGTCTTTTTCTGTCATTTTAACAAAATTGTCGATCTTTTTGACCCAACCTTTTGCCTTTAAACAGCCACACATTTCCAGTCATAAAAGTGACATGATGATTAATTGCTATCAAAACAACCCCTACTTAAATACTTTCTAATTAGTTGTTGGATAGCTGAAATCTACCTGTTCAGGTGACAGGTAAACTATTTTCAGTACTGGACAGTGTATAAATTAATCGGCCTATTCACAAATATTTTCGTACATTTCAGCGGTTTGTATCTAATTGATTTAGTACAAAAGATTAAATTATAATAAAAACATTTATAAACAGGATTTGATGAAACATTCAAAAAGGTTTTTAATGAAAAATCCTCAGAACTGCGTTGTATGAACAAGAACACGTGTGCGCATGTGCACAGGTAAGAAATTTATTTATGCATCCTACATTTCTTCAAAAATGCTAAAATTATCATTGATACCTGTATCTAACATTCATTTCAAGTATTTTGTTGAAGAAATAACGTGGAAAGAGCTTCTTCGTTCAGTTGTGCTTTGAAAACATACACAGATTTTACGTATCCGTTTATGGTCCATGTTTTACCATTGTCAAGTCAACATCCGGTTTGGGAAAATGTGACTTTAAAAACAATAGTAAAGTTTTAGACAACGACATTTTTCACAAATAAAGAGTCTAAGGCAGATATGAGCACGCTGCTGTGCACACTTTGAATGATGCACTGCCAATTTTAACAGTTCATATCAAATTCATATCAAAGTAAAGTTAAATATATCTTTTTTTTAACCCTTTCACCGATTGCCGCCCAGACAAAAGCTACTCTGAGACGATGGCTTCCCTGGCTACTTTTACTCAAGTGGGAGATCTTCATAATAAATGTCAATAAAAACTTGTTTGTAGTTATTTGTGTATTTATTTCATTCACTAACACCATGTTCACAGTTTTGTTTATGTTTTGATAATTTTTTCTTCATAAAATATTCAAATTTTCAAATTTTCGGCATTATATAGGTGAAATTCTCAAAATTCTGCTCTTTGACCCCAAATCGTAATTTTTTAACCCAAAACGGCAAAATTTTGAAAAAATTTATGAGGCTGTACAAATTCCTCACACTGAACGATGTCCATTCCAAGTGTTTTGTACATAAAACGACATTTTATGTCAAAAAAGTATACTAGTTTGGCTTCAATTCTTCCATATTCTTTCAAAAAAAATGTTCCCTCATTTCAAATTCTGGTAAATTCCGTAAATTTCCTCAGATTTTGACACGGTTTTCAACAAACGGAAGCGCCATGTTTACACTTTCATCCGGGTATTCATCAAAGAAAGATAACTCATGTTTGCACTGTTTTGAGCGGGAAATCTAAAAGATGTATACTGATCCCGGTAAAACGGGACTCGTAGTCAGCTGTCTGAAGCGTGAATCCCGGTAAACCGGGACTCATCGGCGAAAGGGTTAATCTAATGTCAATCATTGGGATGGCCACCGGATTACCATAATTACCTTTTGTGACTTAGTCTTAGGGATAAAAATCGACATTAGAAACAAAATGTCTGGCTGGCTCTAAAAAAATTTGGAAGCCCTGAAACAGACATATATTTTTTTTTGGCCTCAATGGTATTTGGTATGCAGTTGTACATTGGTACATCTCATTTCCATGGGGATTGTTTAGCAACATACCTTCAGTCATGTCTCATTGACTTTAGATATTTGTAAAACTAGCATGTTAAATTGTTGCTATTTTAATTTCAACATTTTCATTATCAAAATTACAAAAAGGTGAGACATATCTCTGTATTAACAGTTTATAGATTAAACAATTGTTGAAAATTACAATGACGATTTTCTGTATTGTTTTTATCCTGATGACGGTGACCTAGGCATCATGTTGACCTCATCAAATTACTGTAGCAATCCGTTAACTGTTAGAATAACTGCTTTCACAATTGTCGGAAATATTTCAAGTTTTCCTTATAACTGTTCATAGATTTTTGTCTCAAGATATCCCATGCTTTCATTTCAGTTCAAAAAGATGTAGTGAGTAAAGATATATCAAAGCTGCAAGAATATGGGAGACAACAGAATTTTCCACCTTCGTAGAATTGGTCCGCCTAAAACCCTGCCCATAGCTGTGGATCACATGGAGTATGTATAAAATATTCAGTAGATTAAAAACACTCCTCACAATGCCAAATGCAATGATAAGTATGTTTAAAGTTATAACCTGACCACCTAATGTATCCATTTTATAGAAATTGGTGTTGACCGGGGCAATTAAAAAATATATGTTTGTTTGCCCTAACCCTACCTACACAAATGTACCCAGAAAAAGCTGCCTACTCAAATCTTTTATTGTCCTGGTGAGAAAAGTTTTTTTCTTTAATCAGATAAACATGAAAACTAAAACTGTTAAACACATCTGATACCTCAATGTCTTTTTGCTGAAAAAGAAAAGAAAATACCTACCTACCTACTCAGGCTCTGTCTCTACTTTTGGCAAATCAAAATATTTCTAAATGTCGGGCCTTGCTGCTGTTAAATTGTCATATTATAATGTATACATGAGATTTTTTTTCAAAACTTCCCACAAAGGACAGATGGTTAAACTTTATGTTTGGGTTATAAATATTAGTATAGGCAAACAGGGTACATGTTTTTATGTCCCACCTACGATAGTAGAGGGGCATTATGTTTTCTGGTCTGTGTCTCCGTTCGTTCGTCCGTTGTTCGTTCGTCCGTTCGTTCGTTCGTCCGACTTCAGGTTAAAGTTTTTGGTCAAGGTAGTTTTTGATGAAGTTGAAGTCCAATCCACTTGAAACTTAGTACACATGTTCCCCATGATATGATCTTTCTAATTTTAATGCCAAATTATAGTTTTGACCCCAATTTCATGGTCAACTGAACATAGAAAATGAAAGTGCGAAGTTCAGGTTAAAGTTTTTGGTCAAGGTAGTTTTTGATGAAGTTAGAGTCACAACTACTTGAAACTTAGTACACATGTTCCCTATGATATGATCTTTCTAATTTTAATTCCAAATTAAAGTTTTGACCCCAATTTCACGGTCCACTGAACATGGAAAATTATAGTGCGAGTGGGGCATCCATGTACTATGGGATTGGAGTACATTTAACGTTTACTAAAAAAAGGTAGGCGTATTAAAAAGTTAACACAAAATGCAAGGTTAAAGTTTTTGATTTCAGGAAATGCTGAATAATATTTTCAAAATTTGAAATGGGAAAATTATCTTTTGCAAAACCTATCTTTCGTTAATACAAACTTGGCAAAAAGTTCTGTATTTTTAGTAATATGATACATGTAAAATATATGTATTTTTAGCTTTACCAACTCAGTCAGCATAATTGGACGAGGTAGAGACTCAGGAGTGGATTTTATCATAGATTCTGCAAATAGAAACAGAAAGTTGTATATATCCAGGATACATGCAAGGGTTGTTAAACTAGATAACAGACATATTCTGCATGATGACAGTCGTAATGGTGTTTTTGTCAACAACTTGAAAATTGGAGGTATGTTTAAAAATATTTATTTCTCAAAACTTTTTGGATTTATTTATTATTGTTAATAGGTACTTTTAAAAATATGAAGATGTAAGATTTTCGAAGACATAATTATCCTTTCAGAGATCAATTGACTTAAAAGAAATCAACTACATACCTGCCAACTTTCACGATTTAGGTGTGTACTACACGATTTCGACCCTTTGTCACGATTGCACAATCGTGAATTTGAAAAAACCTCTAAAACACGATTTTGTGAAAATCTACACGGAAATTTCATTGTTCCCGATTTTGAACTGTGTCCAAGGGAAGACAATCGTGTTCAGCCAATCAAATTCACTGTTTCTCACGATCAAATTAATGAGCCAATCAAAAACGTTTTCTATCAAGATTATTCTAACATGCTAGATTTTGAACTTGTGTTGTATTCCTCTGTGTGTTAGTTAGAATTGTAAAATCGTGAACATGGGAGGTGATTTTTCACCTTCAATGAGGTTCTTATACAGATTAAGAATAAAAGCATGGTTGATTGACAAAATTCAATGATGCAGCACTACCATAAAGATAATAAATAGTAGTTTATTCACTAATTTATTGACATTACACTTTCTGTAACATGTTATATGTTATTTATGTATGCAATTACATTACCAAATATTTAAAGTACAATGTACTATTCTTTAATTTTCACAAGGACCAAACAAACAGGTTTGGAACAATCCCCAATTGAGGGGTATCCCTTAACCCTTTCAACGCTATACACGGCATATGCTGCGATGACATACGCCGTCCGCCACTGCTATTCGCGGCATATGCCGCGATAATATGCCGCGATAACAACGGATTTTTCATTAGGACTCTTAAACCATTCGGTTTTCATTCGGGTCCTCTCTAATTTTTCCTTGTATGAATCGAGGATATGCAAGGTCTCATTTTCGCTAGAAATCCCGGCAATTTTTATTGTAAAATCATGCAGTAGAAGGAAAATTGAAGGAAAATAAAAACAAATATTTTGACAAATGCAAATGGCGGAAATCGGAAACGAAGCTGTAAATATGGAAATATTTCAGCATTTCTATGGCGAAACTGACGACGAGGATTAGTTAAAAGGTTTCTTGTTATCTCAATGTGTTTATTACATTCAATTCGTGTGGGAAATATGATTTGATCGATCATTACGAGACGTAGAAAAAGGGGGGAAAACGGAGGTTGACTGAAATTTTGAGAACGGAGCCACTGATTTGTGCCACGATTACATAATACGTTGTGTATGGTGCAATACGCTACGGAATCATGCAATTGGTGTCTTCTTTATTATATGGCAGATAAAACAACAAAATAGATGAAGACTAAAAGTAGTTTTTATTCCAAATTCAACACAAATGTAATAAATTACACCTTTTACCTGTTAATTACCTGAAAATGCAGGTAACCTGATAAAAATTTTACTGAAATAACTGCCTTACATTACAGTTCATACTCTCCTGAACATTTTTCATGCAATAACTTTCTCTGTATCTCTTATAATAAAAAAGATACAGCAGTCTGAAAAAGAATATACTGTTCTAATAAATGAACACAAAAAAAATGCAGCAGCAGCAGCCATTTTTCTATTTTTTTGTGTAGCGTTGAAAGGGTTAAATGAGGGACTGTCCCTAAGACAAGGGATCATTTTACTATTGAAAAAAAAATTAGAAAAATTTAGATTTTTTAACTTAAAAATGGGAAAATTCATTATATTTGGAAAATATAAGTCTAGGAACATTTCAAAATTATTGTACATGTGTTGACCATATAATACCAGATAGATCATAAGATGTATACATTTGTAGTTCTTTGGGATAATTTCTTCAGATAGTATGAATATGTGCTCATTTGTTAAAAAGTGGGTTTTAATGACCTTACATTGAGGGGTTACCCCTAGGTGTTGTTCCCAACTTGAAAAAGGTCCTTCTTTGTGCATATTTTTATATTGGAAAAGCCAACAATCATTTAATATCCTTACACATGAAAATAAATCCTGGTCTTATAGCTACATGTTCATCTTTTCTACTGATATAATAACTAGAATCATGCAAATAAACTTAAGAAAAAGGCTTGTAAGCTCATCATACAAATAGGACACTTTTTCTAGACCCCAAAACAGCACGTGCAAAATACGTCGCAAAGAATTTAACCTTTGAAATTGTTGTCGCGCACTAAAAACCCCATGGGCACTTTCAAAAGTTGGCAGGTATGAACTAGAAGTGACAGAATGTCCTGAAACAATGAGAAAAACCCATGCTGCATTAAAAGCTATAAATAAAAATTTAAAACAATACAAATGGGAAAGCAGAAGATGTTTTATTTATAGATCACATATGTAGCAAAATTTTCAAAATATTTTTTTCTTTTTAATTCCTGATCATTGAAAACTTGTTCAAGTATATCATTTGTGAGCAGTAACTAACATTTCAAATTGTATTAAATTTTTTTCGTGGGAATACCATAATGGATTTAAAGAGACCATATATGCATCCTCTGTTTGAATTGAACTCAATAGATCTGTTCATAAATATTATGGTACAGGTTTTACTCATTGTTGAAGGCTATACAGTAACCTATAGTTGTTAGTTTCTGTTTCATTTCCTCTCTTGTGGACAGTTGTCTCATTTGTAATCATAACACATTTTTATACTCCCACTTAAGGTAGCACTACAGTCTAACAGTGATTTTTTTTAAGTTATTTTTTTTGGAAAATGATGCTATCAGCGGCATGTTTCCGATACCATTGACCAGAAGTTATGGAAGTTGATTATTTTCTCTGCCTTCCGCAATCGGTTTCATATTTACTGTTTTACATACTAACTGGAATCTACTTGTATTACGCTACACTTGAACAAAGTGTTGTAGTCAGACGGGAACCAGTTTACATACTTTATTTTATTTACCAAAAAAATTCTTGACCTGTCCATATGGTTTTTTTGGTTATTAAATGGTATTTGGAGCTATCCCTTTGTTATTAGGGCCCCGCCTTTAGGCGGGTCGCCCTATAGTGATCAGTCTGTCCATCCGTCCGTCTGTCCGAATCTAGAGAACCATTATGATTTCATACTTTATACTTTACATGTTTATTAACCACCACCAGAGGGCGTTTCATGATGTATGTACAACTTCCTAGGTCAAAGGCGGGTCGCCCTATAGTGATCAGTCTGTCCGTCCGTCTGTCCGTAACACTTTAACTTTGTGTCCACTCCATATCTAGAGAACCATTATGATTTCATACTTTATACTTTACATGTTTATTAACCACCACCAGAGGGCGTGTCATGATGTATGTACAACTTCCTAGGTCAAAGGTCAAGGTAAAAAAACTTTGGTTTCAGTTGACAACCCTGTGTCCTGTGGTGAAGATCGTGTCCGCTCTATATCTTGAGAACCGTTATGATTTCAAAGTTTATACTTGACATGTATATGAACCAACACCAGAGGGTGTGTCCTAATTTATGAACAACTGCCTAGGGCAAAGTTAAAGGTCAAAAACTTTGGTTTCATTTGTCAACCCCATGTCCTATGGTAAAGATCGTGTCCGCTCTATATCTTGAGAACCGTTAGCATTTCAAAGTTTATACTTGACATGTATATAAACCAACACCAAAGGGTGTGTCATAATTTATTTACAACTTCCTAGGTCAAAGGTCAAGGTCAAAAACTTTGATTTCAGTTGACAAACCCATGTCCTATGGTAAAGATACAATTTTTTAATGCACATTATTCACAGCGGGGCCCACAGAGATGGCTCCCATCTCAATGATATCTAGTATTTTTCAATTTTCATATTTATTCGAGCTTTCACTTTTATGCACATGTCTTACAATCGTAAACAATCAGTATGCATAAATAGATCCATTTGTTATGGTGTTGGACTTTTTACACTCCAATGATCAGCAATCGCTAGACAAAATAGTTCTCCTAAATAATGTCAGCCTTTCTTGCCATTTGAACGTTACAATCATTAAAGAAGTAATAATCGGAATCATCTTGATATCCATTGGATAGATACTGGTCTTTATTCAGATTTACCAAGTTTATAATAATCAGAAATTAGTAATACGGTTATACCCACGTGGTGCGCATGAATCTTTGTTTACAAAAGTTATAACAGCAGAGTCTGTAACTGTATCTGTATGACATATGTGAATAAATTGTCGATACCAATACTGGCTTTAATACAAAGATTTGAGAGAGCGCCCCTCATTTATTGACCAGGTGCGAGAAACAGATTTGAAGCTCTCTATGATTGATGCGTGCACTACAGTGTCGTCAACAGTTGAATCCACGTGATGACTGTCTTAAAAAGAATGAGTTTGAATAGTGCATGGTGTTTTACTTGGTGGAATGTCAAAACACTTACAGTTAGAGTTATTCCTCACTTGCTTTTCCACAATACTTGTTGGGTGGTATTCTTTCAATTTCTCGGCAGTTATGGTTCTCTTCGGACATTCTTTTTTAAGGACATCGTCTGGTTCAATACACCTTATTGCTAATCTCAGCTGACCCAGCCGCTTGAACTTTTGACGCATAGAACAATCACTTTTCCATGTGGCCCCAGATATTTTGTTTTATGACGTCACATTTTACAAGAACCTGTGTGATATCCAGTAATGGCAGACAAATAGTGATAAGGTGTTTAGCAGGAATCTGCCCCTCAACTACTTTTTACATAAATATTAATTTCTGGCTTCAACCCCTTGTTCGTCCTGTCTGGAGATCTTGTTGTAGTTCCAGTTTGGAAATCATTTTGGAGACATATCCGTCCTCTCTTAATTAGTGATCTCTGGTGATAAATTTTGCTGCCCGACGTTGTATCCTTTCAAGCATGATTATTTTTGTTACTGTGAAGGGGTCTCATACTATGGCTCAATATTAAATTATAAGATCCATTCCTAAAGGTCTAGACCATTGTTCTAATCTGACACATATTTCAATAACTAAAATGCCACCAAGGTTGAATATATGGTGACCCACGATAACAGCACTATCACTATTGAAATTGTGTTTAATACCATGATGGTACAATGTCATTAACTTAAATGGAGACAGACATTTGACCTGAAAGGTGGTGTTGGAGTGCAAAATCAAAAACTAACTGACTCAGACTAAGATATATTGTTAAAGAATGAATATCAATTATATGGGTCAAGGGCAGAGTTGTTATAGAATAACAATATGGCAGAGAAGTGGTTTCAAGTTTCATATAAAGGGAGCTATATTTTGAGATTAATCATACCAAAAATTGATTTAGAGAAGGAGTAATATTTCAGCTGTAAAATGAGTTAAAGATTTAAAAAATCCATTGAGTAGTTTTGGAGAAATTTATCTTCAAAGACTGTTGGTTTGAGTCAGAAATTTTCTGACTGCAGTGCTACCTTAAAAGAAGTGGAGGTATACTGTTTTACCTCTGTCTATCCATCCCTCCATCCTTCCATTCATCTGTCCATCCATCTGTCAGTTGGTCCGTCACATGAATATTTTTCCTTGCTTTTTCTCAAAAACTACATTACAAAGATTTCTGAAATTTGGTTTCAGGGTTTATACGAGTCAGTTTTATCATGTGATGTGTTTTTTAAAGTTCATCACTCGACATCTTCCTGTTAATGTCAAGCATTTGGGCAGCAGTACCTCACAGTATCACTTGTTGTATATAATTATGCCACAGGAGTGATTTATGCGTATAAACTCTTAAATAAATGATATTTCTTTTCAGAAAGTACCCAGTTAAATGAAGGTGACAGAGTAACCTTTGGTCACCATAATGGTGAGAGTCGGGCCATTGGTACAAGACTTCGTCAACCTGATTCAGAATACCAATTTATAGTGAGTAAAAACCATCATGATGTTAAACAAATATTTTAAACAACTATTTATAAATTTGTTGTAGCCTTTAAGCATATATTCTCACAATACAAACTTTGACAAAAATAGGAAGTAACATCATCTTTGCTTTGTCCATCCTTTTGTCTGTCCTTCCATGTGTTTATCCAATGAATGCTTTCTGGATGGTTCTGCTTGCTTGATCGACAAGAACATTATATAGATAAAGAGAAAAGTTTTAGGTCATTGTTAAAGAGAAAAGTTTTAGGTCATTGTTAAAGAGAAAAGTTTTAGGTCATTGTTACTAATAATTGATGCTACAACTAAATGATATCCAGATAATAACTTGAATTTTCCCTGATTAATAGAAAAGGGTCAAAAGTATATTTGACATTGTTATTTTTGCATCAAATGAAAGCTTAAAGACTAAAAATCACTGAAGAACCCTGCTTGAAGTTTCTTTTCAATAATAAAAAAATATACGAGGGTATGTTTTATATTAAAAAGAAGATGTGGTGTGATTGCCAATGAAACAACTCTCCACAAGAGACCAAATGACACAGAAATTAACAACTATAGGTCACCTTACAGCCTTCAACAATGAGCAGAGCTGATTCACCATATTCTACTATGAAGAGCCCCTAAATGAAAGCTAACGGCTTAACTGATGTACAAAAAATGAACAAAAAACAAAGTAACACAGCAACAAGGCCAACCACTAAATTACAGGCTCCTGACTTGGGACAGACACATACATACAGAATGTGGTAGGGTTAAACATCTGCTTGTTATTCAGATTAAAACACCTGTTGCTTTTTTACCAAACTTAAGGGAACCAGTGCTATCTTTTTTTAGAAGGGTGATTAAATGAACTATTAAGACTTAAAATCTGTATTTGCAGAATATTTATATAGGAATAAATAAGATTAGGACAATTTGCATGCATCTTTATAGTTCCATATTAAAAATTGATAAACACTGTTATCACCAGCCATACCAGACAGCCTTTTAAAAAAAGGAGGAATTAACACAAACTTTAAGTTGGACATTAGGACCAAAACAACACTGGAGGACCTACCTAAAGTTTGGTGGTCGGGACTGACATGACCTCAACTTTTAATGAACAATGTATGAAATGACTGTCACTTTATATAACTTACAAGGAAATAGCTATGAATGCAGATTTTCAAAGAAAGCAAATGACTATTTTCAAATAACCGAGTTTTTACTCCCAATTTTCCGGTTTATAATTTTACGACAGGTGACCTATTTCTATTGCATGGAACTTGGTGGCTTTTGGTTGTTGTCTGCTCTATGGTCGGGTTGTTGTCTCTTTGACACATTCCCCATTTCCATTTCCATTTTCTATTTTACTTGTCTAATAGAGCAACCAAAAGAATTAAATCAAATATAGAATTGGTGCAATTTAGGTGGAAGGTCACTCTTTTGGGATTATCCGTTAATTTCCCTAAAAAACTATACCAATTTAAATGTTGATTGTACTTCTTTATGTTGCTCCTACCTGACTGAGTCCATGATATCATACCACAGAAAAGGTAACCTTCTGTAAAAATGTAAATCCAGGAGTCAAAAGTTTGTAAGATGCATGTAAATAGTCTATAACAAGTTTCATTCTAGAAGAATCAAAATGGTTAAGTGCA
The DNA here is from genome assembly GCF_963676685.1 of Mytilus edulis. NCBI lineage: Eukaryota > Metazoa > Mollusca > Bivalvia > Mytilida > Mytilidae > Mytilus > Mytilus edulis. The sequence goes on from NC_092348.1 coordinate 92,753,059, forward strand.
CTGAATCTTTGAACATACATGTATAAGAATTCATAATTTTCTACAGTTTCTGCCACTCTACATAAAAAAAACTTGTTTTATACAGATGGTATTTTTTATGACCTCAGTACCTTGAAAAGGACAAATGACTGTTTTTAGTTTGAAAATAATTTTAACAAATTATTCTTTTGAAATTTTTAGTTCGAGAAATGCAATTGTGGACTGCAAAACCAAGGGCGACAGACAGCCATGGGATCAGTAAGTTAATTAGGATATCAAAAAGTTTATATGAAAATGTGAAGATTTGGTATGAAGACCTATTGGTCACCAAAATAGGGATTCAACAATGAGCAAAACATATACCCTAAAGTAAAATATTAGTCTCGAGCATGATTAAATGAGAAGCAATTTGAAGGAAAACAAATGGCCTGTTTATATGCTATAAATACAGAAGTATGAAAGTATCCTCATTAAAAGAAGAACATACTTTCTGTTTGCCTCTATGGAGAGAAAAACAACCAATGAATTATGGGTTCACATAACAAAAATAGTGTGAAACAACAAAAGACAGAATACATTCAGAAATACTTATTTTCTGCAGATCTAAGAATACATGTGTATAATCAGATTTAAAAAAGAATTTACTTAACAGGGAACATATGTGCTGATAATTAAATGATTATTGCATACTAAATGTCAAGATTTCATGCATATTCAGAATTTGTACTTTCCCAATTCATTGAATTTACAGTAATTCATATTCGAAATAAAAATGAGACCAGGGATGAAGACTTAACACAGCTTTGTAATAAAATTGAGAATGGAAATGGGGAATGTGTCAAAGAGACAACAACCCGCCCAAATAAAAAACAACAGCAGAGGGTCACCAACAGGTCTTCAATGTAGCGAGAAATTCCCGCACCCGGAGGCGTCCTTCAGCTGGCCCCTAAACAAATATATACTAGTCCAGTGATAATGAACGCCATACTAATTTCCAAATTGTACACAAGAAACTAAAATTAAAATAATACAAGACTAACAAAGGCCAGAGGCTCCTGACTTGGGACAGGCGCAAAAATGCGGCGGGGTTAAACATGTTTGTGAGATCTCAACCCTCCCCCTATACCTCTAACCAATGTAGTAAAGTAAACGCATAACAATACGCACATTAAAATTCAGTTCAAGAGAAATCCGAGTCTGATGTCAGAAGATGTAACCAAAGAAAATAAACAAAATGACAATAATACATAAATAACAACAGACTACTAGCAGTTAACTGACATGCCAGCTCCAGACTTCAACTAAACTGACTGAAAGATTATGATTTCATCATATGAACATCAGGCACAATCCTTCCCGTTAGGGGCTTAGTATCATACCATCATAACATATATGAGAAGAACATAACCCGTGTCATGCTAACAACTGTTTTTAGAATAAATGTGTTTAGTTCCGATGCAAAGACCTTATCAATGACTCAATATTAACGCCAAAATATGCAATCTTTAATGACTTGACAACAGTATCGTAATTATATCCCTTCTTAATAAGTCTATTCAAAGGTTTTGTAAGTTTCTGAGGTGAATACTGACACCTTTGTGCTTTATAAAGAATATTACCATAAAAAATTGGATGTGAAATACCTGAACGTATTAAAAGTCTGCATGTTGAGCTATATTTACGAATAATGTCTTTATACCGATGATAAAATTTAGTAAATGTTTTGACTAGTTTGTGATATCGAAAACCCTGGTGTAATAATTTTTCAGTAATACATAAATTTCTCTCGTTAAAATCTAAAACATTGTTACATACACGAGCGAATCGTACAAGTTGAGATATATAAACACCGTAAGATGGTGACAAGGGAACGTCACCATCTAAAAACGGATAATTAATGATAGGAAATGAAAAATCATCCCTTTTATCATAAATTTTAGTATTCAGCTTTCCATTAATAGTGATATAGATATCAAGATCGAGAAAAGGGCAGTGGTCATTGTTAGTATTAGCTTTATTTAAAGTAAGTTCAACAGGATAAATTTCATTAATATACATACTGAAGTCGTCATTATTGAGAGCCAAAATATCATCCAAATATCTAAAAGTATTAAGTATTATTGTAAATCTGCTTTCTTGTTATATAGGGAATTTCTAACTGCTTAAACATGTAAAATCTCTGCACTTTTGATACCCTGTTATGTAAGGTACTGTGGATTCACCTATTTTCATTGATACCCAATTTTCATAGATTAAAAACAAATTGTAGTTACATGGATTTTTATGTCCCACCTAGGATAGTAGAGGGGCATTAGGTTTTCTGGTCAGTGCGTCCATTCGTCCGTCCGTCCGTCGTACCGTTCGCTCGTCCGTCCGTTCCTTCGTCCGTCTGTCCCGCTTCAGGTTAAAGTTTTTGGTCAAGGTAGTTTTTGATGAAGTTGAAGTCCAATCGACTTCAAACTTAGTATGCATGTTCCCTATGATATGATCTTTTTAATTTAGAGGGTTTACCCCAATTTCATGGTCCACTGAACATAGAAAATGATAGTGCGAGTGGGGCATTCGTGTACTGGGGACACATTCTTGTTGATTTTATGTTTTTGCCAAAATCTGCATACAAACCTATAGTAAATTTGTACCTTGAACGATTACATATGTGGTTTACCTATACACACAATCCACAAAAATTAATATCCCTTGAAAAAAAAATGAATCCTTTGTAGGTTTAATCACTTTATCTTAAAAAAGAGGATATTTTAAAAACTTAAGAACCCAAGCTTATATGGAACTAATTTCAATATTTCTTTTTTTCAGAGAACTTTGACAATCATAGACAGTATAAACAATAATGCATGTATGCCAAGAGGCTACAATACTGAAGTACCAATGACAACCTCTGTTCAAAGACAAACAGTCAACAACTCAACAAACGAAACACCAGGAATTATATGTAATAGACCATGTCACACAGAGATGTCTACTGAAGGCATGCATGTCCATAACTCATTAATTAATGACAATTTCACCAGTAACTATGACCTACCCACCATTGCTATGGATGAAAATTCACTAAACAACAATAGTAATAATGTAACTAAAGTTGTTTATGTTAGAGATGAGGATAAAATGGGAACCAGTACACTGAAAAATGGCAATAGCCATGAGACAGATACAAGTTTGACAAATGATCAGGGTTTGGAAACTGTTTCATTGAATGGGAACACCAGTGATGTGCCTTGCATGATGAGGGAAAGAATTGTCTCTACTGATATGTCCTCAGGGGAGGGAATTCAAAACATGATTGGAAATGATATAGATGATGATACAAGAGAACTCAGTATTTCTTTGGAATCTATACAAGAAAGTAACGATGGACAAGTTGTGGAAAGTGTGGAAAGCTTTAATGAGAAGAGAAATCGAGATGATGCTAGTCTGCAAGAAGTTTGTGATTCGGTTAATTCTGAAGCGGAACATCAAAGTCATCCAGCCAATTTTGATGAAAAAGAACAAGGTTATTCTGCTAATTCTGGTAAAGAAGATCAAGGACGTTCTGGTGAAGAAGCTCAAGGTCATTCTGTTGAAGAAGATCAAGGTCTTTCTGCTGATTTTGGTGAAGGAGATCCAGGTCATTCTGCTAAACTTGGAAAGGAAGAAAATCAAGGTCATTCTGATTATTCTGGTGAGGAAGATCAAGGTCACTCTGCTAATTTGGGTGAAGAAGTTCAAGGTGAAAATGGCAATGATCAGAATATAGAAGAATTTGGGGAAGAAAACAGAAAGTCTGAAAGTACTGCAGAGGAAGAAGAAAATGGATTTAATGACTTGAACGTTTCAGAAATGTTCGATGAAAGTTTTGATGAGATGAATGATGATCTCACCATTTCAGAGAATGATAACAAAGGTGAGGAGGATGGAGATGACCAATTAGACGGAAGCGTCAACAGAAAGGACAATAGTGAGAGTGACATTCCAATAGATGATTTGAATCAGAATAACGTAGCTGTCAACACAGAGGACAATGGGGAATCCTCAATAGTCTACAGCAGTAGTATAGACTACAGTCTAGTAGACATCTGTCAGGAGGATGACAACAGCCAAAATAATGACCAAGTAGAAAATGAAGTTGTCAGATCTGATGAAAACTCTGACCAAGATAATGAAGAAGAAAATGTAGATGATGTTGGAGAAAATTGTGAAGATGATGATGATGTTGATGAAAATACTATCCTTAGAGATACAGAAAGTGTTGAGAGTTGCAGCATTGAGTATAATGATTTAGACAGGTCTAGTTCTGTGGACAGCAATTCTGACAATTATGATGAACCATCGTTTATAGATTTAGATGTTTCAGAGTTGGAAAGTGAAGATGAAGACCACGAGGAAAGTGTAGATGAAAACCAAGAGGAAAGTGTAGATGAAAACCAAGAGATAAGTGTAGGTGAAAACCAAGAGAAAAGTGTAGATGAAAACCAAGAGAAAAGTGTAGATGAAAACCAAGAGGAAAGTGTAGATAAAGACCATGAGGAAAGTGTAGATGAATCCGAGGAGGGTGAACAGGATGAAATTACAGTTCTAAAAATGAAAATCAGAGAAGAAGAAGAAAAGAGAGAATCCTCAGTAAATGAAAACCCTGAAGATCTTTCATTTTCAGAAGAAAGTGGTCATGAAGAACAGGAGGAAAGCAATGATGAAGAACATGAGGAATCTGAGGAGGGTGAAGAGGATGAAATTACAGTTTTAAAAATGAATAGAAGAAAAGAAGAAGAGAACAGTGCATCTTCTGAAGATGAAAGCTCTGGGGATATTTTATTTTCAGATGAAAGTTGTGATAAAATAGAAGATGATGGAGATCATGTTATTTGTGATGAAAAAGATAACAAATTTGAAGAGAACATTGAGGATAATGAAAATTTAGAAAATGTTGAAGATGATAGGAACATTGAAAGTTTTGAAGATAATGAAAATCCAGAAATTCAGGAAGATCAGGAAAATAAGAATATTTCAGAAGATCATGAAAATCAGGAAGGTTTCATGGAGGATGAAAATCAAGTTTACAACCAAGAAAGTAATGCCAAGGATGAAAGTCTAGATAGTTTTGCAAATGATCAGAATCAAAAAGATATTGGAGACAATGGAAGAAAAGAAAACTTCCATGACGATGATGATTATGATGATGGAAATGTTGAGGAGGAGTGTGATGATGGTTTAGAATGTTCTATGGATGATGTCATTGAAGAATGTGTCGAATCCTCTGGAAATGAAGATTATGTTGTGGAAGATTTTCCGAAAGTTATTGAAACACCAAACAGAAAAGATCATGATAGTAGTTCACAAAGTATTGAACATGACCAAGAAATCGTTGAATATTATGAAGTTGAACAAAATGTTGTGGCTTGTATTGAAACACCAAAAAGTAAAGAAGACTGTGTTGAAGATGAAAAACAAAAGAGTGTAGATCAGGAGAAGCAAGAATGTGTAACAAAAGAAAATTTTAAAGTCCATGAAAATCCAGAAAGTCAAGAAGTTGATAAAACACAAGACATTATTGAAGTTCATGGAGAAAAAGAAAGTGAAGAAATTGGTGAAACACAAGAGAGTAAAGATCATAAAAATCAAAAATGTATAGAATTTGATGGAAAACAAAAAAGTATTGAAGTTCATGATGAAGATCATAAAAATTTAAAAACTGAAAAAATTGATGATCACAAAGAAAAAGAACGTGAAAAGATGGATGGAACACAAAACAGTATCGAAGTTCATGAAGAAAAGCAAAGTGAAGATCATAAAAAGCAAGAAAGTGAAGAAATTGAAGATCATAAAAAGCAAGAAAGTGAAGAAATTGAAGATCATGAAGAAATTGATGGAACACAAAGCCTTGAAGTTCATGATAATCAAGAAAGTAAAGAAATTGAAGAAAAACAAAGTCTTGAAGTTCACGAAGAAGAAACTGAAGAAATTGATGGAACACAAAGCCTTGAAGTTCATGATAATCAAGAAAGTAAAGAAATTGACGAAAAACAAAGTCTTGAAGTTCATGAAGAAGAAACTGAAGAAATTGATGGAACACAAAGCCTTGAAGTTCATGATAATCAAGAAAGTAAAGAAATTGACGAAAAACAAAGTCTTGAAGTTCACGAAGAAGAAGAAACTGAAGAAATTGATGGAACACAAAGCCTTGAAGTTCATGATAAACAAGAAAGTGAAGAAATAGATGGAACACAAAGCCTTGATGTTCATGATAAACAAGAAAGTGAACAAATTGATGGAACACAAAGCATTGATGTTGATGAAACACAAGACCTTGAAGTTCATGATAAACAAGAAAATGAACAAATGGATAAAACACAAGACCTTGAAGTTCATGATAAACAAGAAAATGAACAAATGGATAAAACACAAGACCTTGAAGTTCATGATAAACAAGAAATTAAAAATCATGAAGAAATATATGGAACACAAGAAAGTAATGAAACTAAAGAAAGTGGAGAAATTGATGGAACACAAGACAGAATTGTAGTTCACGAAAAACAAGAACATGGAGATCACAAAGAAAAACAAAGTGAAGAATTTGATGGAACACAAGAAAGTCTTGGAGCTTATGAAAAACAAAAAAGGGGAGAAGTTGATGGAACACTAGAAAGTATTGAAGTTAATGAAAAACAAGAAAGTGAAGAAATTAATGGAACACATGAAAGTATTGAAACTCATGAAAAGCAAGAAAATGGGGAAATTGAAGATCAAGAAGAAATTGATGGAACACCTGACATTATTGAAGATCATGAAAATCAAGAAAGAAGAGAAATTGATAGAACACAAGACAATATTGAAGTTCATGAAGCTTTAGAAAGTGAAAAAATTGATGGAACACTAATAGGCAGTTTTGATCTTAAAAAGCAGGAAAGTGACGAAATTAAAGATAAAGAAGAAATGAATGGAACACAAGGAAGTATTGAAGCTCAAGAAAGTGGTGAATATGATGGAACACAAGACCTTGAAGTTCACAAAAAACAAGAAAGTGAAGACATTGATGAAACACAAGACAGTATTGATATTAATGAAAATCAAGAAAGTGGAGAAATTGATATAACACTAGGCAGTTTTGATAATAAAAAGCAAGAAAGTGAAAAAATAAAAGATCATAAAGAAAGTTATGGAACACAAGAAAGTATTGAAGCTCATGAAAAACAAGAAAGTGAAGAATTTGATGAAACGCCGGACATTATTGAAGCTCAAGAAAGTGGGGACATGGATGGAACACAAGAAAGTGAAGACAGTGTAGATAATAAAAAGCAAGAAAGTGAAGAAATTAAAGATCATGAAGAAATTAATGGAACACAACAAAGTAAAGACTTTGATGGAACACAAAAAAGTATTGAATCTAAAGAAAGTGAAGACATTGATGGAACACAAGACCTTGAAGTTCACAAAAAACAAGAACGTGAAGACATTGATGGAACACCAGAAAGTATTGAAGCTCAAGAACGTGGGGAAATGGATGGAACACAAAGCCTTGAAGTTCATGATAATCAAGAAAGTAAAGAAATTGACGAAAAACAAAGTCTTGAAGTTCATGAAGAAGAAAAAACTGAAGAAATTGATGGAACACAAAGCCTTGAAGTTCATGATAAACAAGAAAGTGAAGAAATAGATGGAACACAAAGCCTTGATGTTCATGATAAACAAGAAAGTGAAGAAGTTGATGGAACACAAAGCATTGAAGTTCATGATAATCAAGAAAGTGAAAAAATTGATGGAACACAAAGCATTGGTGTTCATGATAAACAAGAAAGTGAACAAATTGATGAAATACAAGACCTTGAAGTTTATGATAAACAAGAAGAAATAGATGGAACACAAAGCCTTAAAGTACCTGAAAAACAAGATATTGATAGAACACAACAAAGTATTGTAGCTCAAGAAAGTGGTGAAATGGATGGAAAACAAGACCTTGATGTTCATGAAAATCAAGAAAGTGAAGAAGTTGATGGAACACAAGACATCATTGAAGCTAAAAAAAGTGGGGAAATGGATGGAACACAAGAAATTAGTGAAATTGATGGAACACAAGACCTTGAAAATGAAGAAAGTGTTGAAGCTCAAGAAAGTAGGGAAATGGATGGAACACAAGAAATTGGAGAAATTGATGGAGCACAAGACCTTGAAGTTCTTGCAAATCAAGAAAGTGAAGAAGTTGATGGAACACAAGAAAGTATTAAAGCTCAAGAAAGTGGGGAAATTGATGGAACACAAGATAGTATCAAGGCTCAAGAGAGTGGGGAAATGGATGGAACACAAGAAAGTGGAGAAATTGATGGAACACAAGACCTTAAAGTTCTTAAAAAACTAGAAAGTGAAGAAGTTGATGGAACACAAGAAAGTATTGACGCTCAGGAAAGTGGGGAAATGAATGGAACACAAGAAAGTGAAGAAATTGATGGAACACAAGACCTTGAAGTTCTTAAAAAACAAGAAAGTGGAGAAGTTGATGGAACACAAGAAAGTATTGAAGCTCAGGAAAGTGGGGAAATGAATGAAACACAAGAAAATGAAGAAATTGATGGAACACAAGACCTTGAAAATGAAGAAAGTGTTGAAGCTCAAGAAAGTAGGGAAATGGATGGAACACAAGAAATTGGAGAAATTGATGGAGCACAAGACCTTGAAGTTCTTGCAAATCAAGAAAGTGAAGAAGTTGATGGAACACAAGAAAGTATTAAAGCTCAAGAAAGTGGGGAAATTGATGGAACACAAGATAGTATCAAGGCTCAAGAGAGTGGGGAAATGGATGGAACACAAGAAAGTGGAGAAATTGATGGAACACAAGACCTTAAAGTTCTTAAAAAACTAGAAAGTGAAGAAGTTGATGGAACACAAGAAAGTATTGACGCTCAGGAAAGTGGGGAAATGAATGGAACACAAGAAAGTGAAGAAATTGATGGAACACAAGACCTTGAAGTTCTTAAAAAACAAGAAAGTGGAGAAGTTGATGGAACACAAGAAAGTATTGAAGCTCAGGAAAGTGGGGAAATGAATGAAACACAAGAAAATGAAAAAATTAATGGAATACAAGAAAGTGAAGAAATTTTTGGAACACAAGACCTTGAAGTTCAAGAAAAACAAGAAATTGAAAATCATGAAAAAATAGATGGAACACAAGAAAGTAATGAAGCTAAAGAAAGTGGAGAAATTAATGGAACACAGGACAGAATTGTAGTTCATGAAAAACAAGAACATGAAGATATTGAAGATCACGAAGAAAAACAAAGTGAAGAAGTTGATGGGACACCAGAAAGTCTTGGAGCTTATGAAAAGCAAAAAAGAGGAGAAGTTGATGGAACACTAGAAAGTGAAGAAATAAATGGAACACAAGACCTTGAAGTTCAAGAAAAACAAGAAATTGTAAATCATGAAGAAATAGATGGAACACAAGAAAGTAATGAAACTAAAGAAAGTGGAGAAATTGATGGAACACAAGACAGAATTGTAGTTCATGAAAAACAAGAACATGAAGATATTGAAGATCACAAAGAAAAACAAAGTGAAGAATTTGATGGGACACCAGAAAGTCTTGGAGCTTATGAAATGCAAAAAATAGGGGAAATGGATGGAATACAAGAAAGTGAAGAAATAAATGGAACACAAGACCTTGAAGTTCAAGAAAAACAAGAAATTGAAAATCATGAAGAAATAGATGGAACACAAGAAAGTAATGAAACTAAAGAAAGTGGAGAAATTGATGGAACACAAGACAGAATTGTAGTTCATGAAAAACAGGAACATGAAGATCACAAAGAAAAACAAAGTGAAGAATTTGATGGAACACAAGAAAGTCTTGGAGCTTATGAAAAGCAAAAAAGAGGAGAAGTTGATGGAACACTAGAAAATGAAGAAATGAATGGAACACAAGACTTTGAAGTTCAAGAAAAACAAGAAATTGAAAATCATGAAGAAATAGATGGAACACAAGAAAGTAATGAAGCTAAAGATCATGAAGAAATTGATAGAACACAAGACAGAATTGTAGTTCATGAAAAACAAGAACATGAATATCACAAAGAAAAACAAAGTGAAGAATTTGATGGAACACAAGAAAGTCTTGGAGCTTATGAAAAGCAAAAATGGGGAGAAGTTGATGGAACACTAGAAATTATTGAAGTTAATGAAAAACAAGAAAGTGAAGAAATTAATGGAACACATGAAAGTATTGAAGCTCATGAAAAGCAAAAAAATGGGGATATTGAAGATCAAGAAGTAATTGATGGAACACCAGACATTATTGAAGTTAATGAAAATCAAGAAAGAGGAGAAATTGATAGAACACAAGACATTATTGAAGTTCATGAAGCTCTAGAAAGTGAAGAAATTGATGGAACACTAGGCAGTTTTGATCTTAAAAAGCAAGAAAGTGAAGAAATTAAAGATAAAGAAGAAATTAATGGAACACAAGAAAGTGGTGAATATGATGGAACACAAGACATTGAAGTTCATGAAAAACAAGAAAGTGAAGACATTGATGAAACGCAAAACAGTATTGGTATTAATGAAAATCAAGAAAGTAGAGAAATTGATATAACACTAGGCAGTTTTGAAAATAAAAAGCAAGAAAGTGAAAATTTAAAAGATCATGAAGAAATTTATGGAACACAAGAAAGTATTGAAGCTCATGAAAAACAAGAAAGTGAAGAATTTGATGAAACACCAGACATTATTGAAGCTCAAGAAAGTGGGGACATGGATGGAACACAAGAAAGTGAAGACATTGATGGACCACTAGACAGTGTAGATAATAAAAAGCAAGAAAGTGAAGAAATTAAAGATCATGAACTAATTAATGGAACACAAGAAAGTGAAGACATTGATGGAACACAAGAAAGTATTGATCATAAAAAGCAAGAAAGTGAAGAATTTGATGAAACACCAGACATTATTGAAGCTCAAGAAAGTGGGGACATGGATGGAACACAAGAAGGTGAAGACATTGATGGACCACTAGACAGTGTAGATAATAAAAAGCAAGAAAGTGAAGAAATTAAAGATCATGAACTAATTAATGGAACACAAGAAAGTGAAGACATTGATGGAACACAAGACCTTGAAGTTCACAAAAAACAAGATAGTGAAGAAATTGATGGAACACAAGACCTTGAAGTTCACGAAAAACAAGATAGTGAAGAAGTTGATGGAACACAAGACCTTGAAGTTCACAAAAAACAAGATAGTGAAGAAATTGATGGAACACAAGACCTTGAAGTTCACGAAAAACGAGATAGTGAAGAAGTTGATGGAACACAAGACCTTGAAGTACACAAAAAACAAGAAAATGAAGACATTGATGGAACACCAAGAAGTATTGAAGCTCAAGAATGTGTGGAAATGGATGGAACACAAGATAGTGAAGAAATTGATGGACCACAAGACCTTGAAGTTGAAGAAAACCAAGAAAGTGGAGAAATTGATGGAACACAAGGCAGTATTGAAGTTCATGAAAAGCAAGAAAGTAAAGTTAATAAAGCAACACTAGACTGTGTTGAAGTTCATGAAAAGCCACTGAGTGAGAAAATTGATAAAAAACCAGAAAGTTTCGATAAAGATAAAAAGTTGGACTATTGGTTTAATGAAGTATATAAAAAGGGATATCAAATTGCTGAACAAATTAAAGATCAACATATTGAAACCTTGAAGAATTCAAATTGTGAGGACGAAGAAGATGGTGTTTCTCTCATGTCGACTCACATGGCAACTATTAATAGGAATGATGAAATCAACAAAGAAAATTTAGAAGGGAAATTTGACTTTAATAATGGAACAGAAATAGAAGAAAGTCTACAAAGTCAGATTGAATCAGATAATGAAGATCCAAAAATAATAAGTTCAGAAAACAAAATAGATCTTGACATTGTTGATAAGTCAAATAATGAAGGTGAAGGATCTAGATCTGTTTCAGAACAAAGAATACCCAGTCAGGATGCAGCATCAATAGAGTTAAGACGGGAGAACAATGAAGATGCACAGATTGATGGGATTGAAAATGGTTATAATCGCAAAGAAGACATACAGAGCAAAACAAAAATTCAATCTGAAAGATACTTCATGAAAGAATCTGCAAGTAGACAGACTGGGACATCTGTGGAAATTAATTCTATCAACAGTATTCCAGAATGTTCAGATAATATTTCTACAGTATCTAACAAGTCTCTAGCAGAAACTGTTAGACAAACCGATACAGATTATATAATTACCAGGAAAAGAAAACTACCATCAGAGTTTGAAAGTACATGTCCAGTAAATAACAAGAAGCTATTAATGGATATTAATGATACGGTTAGAGGATTTTTCAAGGTTAGAGATTATGTAAATAAAAGGTCCATTGATCCAGTGACATTGAAGAAAAACTTGATTCAAGGATATGTTAGGAATTTTTTTCGTAGAAATAATGAAACCACTTCAAATCTTCAACAAAAGGATATCATCATCGATAATATGGGAAACTTTGAAGCTGTAAAACTTCTGAAAAAACAGCAAGTCAAGTATTTTGTGCATGAAACTAAGAATGATGAAATCAAAGACCTTGTTAATGCTACATGGAAGGCTAGGTCCGAACAATTAGACGAAGATATTTCAGGTTCTACTTCTAAAGATTTACAAAATGGACAAAATATGAAAAAGTTAACAGATGGAAACATAAATTCCATTGAATTTGAACAAGCTGAGGTTGCTGTTTATGAAAGTGATGAGGAATCTGAGAGCCATCCTGGTTATGAAATTGTCATCTTTGGTCAACATAACCTGGATGAAAGTAACGATGCTGGGCTAGGCAGAGATCACCCAACAGAAAATGTTAATGTCTCCAGAAAAATAGACACAATTGTTGATTCAGTAGTCACAACTGTCACTGATCTAGTACAACAGGAAACTAACATCTGTAGGGAAGAGTCACAGAATCATGATGACCAGGAATGCATCATTAAAAACATAGCAGATCTTAGCAACAGAACAAAAGAGCAAACTCAACCTGTGGCACAAACCAGTGAATCAGAAAAGGACAGTAACAATAAGACCATAAGAGAAGAGGAACATATATGTCAAAATCTGGCAGATGAAATACCCAGGAGAGAATGTTATATCCTGAAGATAAATGATGAAGTAGGACGCAATACAGCTATTATTACTGATGATGTTGATTGTGTCAAGATAGCTGATAATGAAATGATTATTGTACAAGAATTAGAAGATCATGATTCGGTAAAGCCTGAGGAACAAATGGATGCCCTTATAGATGACAAACAAGACCAGATATTAACACGGATAGAACAAAATAACATTGTGGACATTGATGGCAATGGAACAAGGGATGAAGACCCAATACAAACACAAACTAATGTTGAGGAGAGTGAAAACAGCAATATACAGGTCACTGATCTTCAACAAGATCTCATAGCAACACAGGCTGAATTAATGGATTTGGAGAAAAAAGATGAAGAGGAAATATTAGAAGGCATGAATGTTGAACCAAACTTGGCAGCAACCCTATCTAAGTTTAATGAAATAAAGAAGTTTGGAGAGACTCAAGATAGTATGGCAACAGACAATCCAGATCTTATAGATACACAACCATATTCTGATGCATCTGAGACCACAGAGCAGTTGGAACCAGTAACAATTGTCAATGATGGTAAACTTGATAAATCTAATGTTAAAGAACTGGAAAAATCAGTAACGAATGTCAATCATTGTGAACTTGATGAATCGGTTGTTGAAGAACCAGAGGAATTGGTAACGATTGTCAATCATTGTGAACTTAATGAATCGGTTGTTGAAGAACCAGAGGAATCGGTAAAGATTGTCAATCATTGTGAACTTAATGAATCGGTTGTTGAAGAACCAGAGGAATCGGTAACGATTGTCAATCATTGTGAACTTAATGAATCGGTTGTTGAAGAACCAGAGGAATTGGTGAAGATTGTCAATCATTGTGAACTTGATGAATCGGTTGTTGAAGAACCAGAGGAATTGGTAACAATTGTCAATCATTGTGAACTTAATGAATCGGTTGTTGAAGAACCAGAGGAGTCGATAAAGATTGTCAATCATTGTAAACTTAATGAATCGGTTGTTGAAGAACCAGAGGAATCGGTAATGATTGTCAATCATGGTGAACTTGATGAATCGGTTGTAGCAAGTAATATTAGTCATGGTAATGTGTTTGAGGACACACTTGTAAACATTGATGAAATAAATAGTGATGACACCACTTTTACAGAAAATACTACATGCAGAACACAGTCGCCAAAAGATTGTCTGCCAGATATGTATAATAGAAACAATGAAGAAACGATCATATCGATTGTAAATGATGGTGAATTTGATGAATCGGTTGTAGCAAGTAATATTAGTCATGGTAATGTGTTTGAAGACACACTATTAAACATTGATGAAATAAAAAGTGATGACACCATTCGTGACAATTATGTCAAACAACCCAGTAATAGTACCACTTTGAATGGAGTTACTGTCGAACAACTCTTCAAGGAAACATCTAGTACTTGCTCAAAAAATACTTATAAATTTACAACCAGAACACAAAGTAAATCTCATCAAGAGGGCAATCTGAATAAAAATGAGTCGCCTAAAAACTGTCAACCCAATATGGATGCAACAAGTATTCAAGAGACGATTCTATCGGATGCCCTCAATAGTGAGGATTCTGCTAGCTTATTTGACAACCACCAAGAAGACTTTGGAGAGAAAAAAATATCTGCAGTATTAGAACAAATAGATGACTCTAGCAAAGAAAATTCTGAAGATGGCTCTCCAACAAAACATAGTCAAGATACTGTGGAATACAATCAAGAAAGTGGTTTACCAGGGAACAAAGATGAAAGCAAAATTGATGATAATGGGCAAGAATTACCAATTGTTGGTGAAGACTCATTTGTCTTTGACTTTAGTAACACCTCTGATTGTGAGGATAGTGAAAAATTGATGATAGATCTTAACACAGGCAAGGATGATACAAGTCAATATGATTCTGATGAAAAAGTGGCCGAAGACGTTGATGTTTCCAATGAAAGTAATATAATTATTTCAGACAGCACTGAAAATGGTAAATCTGACTTTGAAGAAATTATTAGGGATACCACCAATAAGTCTGAGCTTGAAGTTGATAATAAAAGGTCTGTCAATTTAACTGAGAATGACACTGGTACAGGAGATCATCTTGCAGGAAAAGTGACGAAAATCTTCACAAGTTTTATGAATCGTTTGAAGTCTGAATCGGGTACAGATGAAATCGAAAGGGTACGCAATACATCTGGTAACTATGGAGATGACAAGACAAATTATAGTACATATACACTGCCAGACTTTGATATTTCCTCTGATGGTAGCTTACTAAAATCAGAGAGTAGAAGTAGAGAGAGCTCTGTAGAGTTTGTTTGTACAGGTCCTGTAACACCAAGTGCTGATTTATGTAATGAGGATTCTGATTCCCTGCCAGAAGTTGAATTTCTAAGAGCCAGTCCAGCAAAACATCCAATCGTTAAAGAGGAAAAGTCAGGTGATGATTCTGGATTAGAAAGTGGCATAGATGTTACAGATAAGGTTGATGACGTCATTGATCAGAATTGTAAGAAATTGATAGTCGGGTTGCCATCCACTCCAGTTAAAAATGAGCAAATAAAGGCTGTATTTCATGTCTCAGACAGTTCTAGTCTGGAAAATAATACACCACCTATTCAACGGTGTATTACACCTGTCAAATTCAGAGAGTCGACCCCGTCAAAATTCAAACTTAAGTTGAAAAAACTTGATGCAGTTGAAGAAAGTCCAAGAAAAAAGAGTTTAAGAAAGAAAAAGAAGGATCCTAGCCCTAAAAAGCAAAAATCCCCAATAAAAATTCCTATAGAACCAGATGAGAGCCCCAATAAAAGACCATCCAGGAAGAAAAAGACTGATACCAGTTCTGAAAAGGAGAAAACACCTGTTCATGATGGAGAGATTCCAGGGAAGGGAGAAGGGAGAAAAAGGAAACTATATCAAAGTCCTAAAACTTGCCAGACACCTGAAAAGAAAAAAGATAATCCTAGCAAAAAGAAAAAAATGACTCAAGAAAAACGACGGTTAAGTGATTTGATTGAAATTTGGACTGATGATGACTCTGAATCTGAGATGGTGTCAAGATCATCTATAGTCAAAACTGAACAGAATGAAGGGCATGATGATGAACCAAGTTATGAAGTGGCAACTGCAGAGAGTAGTAGTCCTACAGATGACACCAGTCAAAAAGGTATACCTGTACAAGTATAAACTGAACCCTGGGTAACAAGAGTTGTATTGTATTTTGGCCCCTATGACCCCTTTTAGCATTCTTAAATTTTTTAGTTGCAAATATAACTATCATTTTTTTTAAGAAAGGATTCAAAATATAGAGGGCAAATTGCTGACATTAAAATAACCTTGTAAATTGAAAGGGGTTGTTTATATACCATTTGACATTGTGAAGGTTTTCCAGTAATTTATTTTGATTTAATCAAATATTTTTTTATTAAAATACGATCTTCTATTCCTAAGGGTTGAGTTGAAAAGGTATATTTTGTTAAGAAAATCTGACAAAAACAGACTGACAGCTGGCAGAACATAATATTTTAATTGTTAAAGAAACAAAAAGTTTTGTATAGCTAACTTCTTTAAAGCTTTATAATTTAGAAGATGGAAGACCTGGATGCTTCATACTTTGTATATAGATGCCTTATGTTATGAATTTTCAGTCAGTCACATGTTCAATGTCTTTGACCTCATTTTCATGGTTCAGTGACTACTTGAAAAAAATGTTCCCATTCTTTGTAATGTTGAATTCTCTCTCACTATAGGATAACTATATTTGGTATGTGTGTACCTTACAAGGTCTTCATGCCCGTCAGACAATTTTCACTTGATCTCAACCTCATTTCATGGATCAGTGAACAAGGTTAAGTTTTGGTGGTCAAATCCATATCTCAGATACTGTATGCAATAGGTCTAGTATATTCTGTGTATTGAAGCACTGTAAGGTGTACATGTCTAACTGGCAGGTGTCATCTGACCTTGACCTCATGTTCATGGTTCAATGGTTAGAATTAAGTTTTTGTGTTTTGGTATGATTTTCTTATACTGTATGCAATAGGTCTACTATATATGGCATATGGAATGATTGTAAGGTGAACATGTCTGGCTGACAGGTGCCATCTTAAATTGATTTATTATGAAGGTGTAAAACCACTAAATCAAAGCATGTCACATCCTGTTTCATATGAAAAAGAGTCAGAAAAAAAAATTCCATGAATTTGGCAGCTGTAGGAAACCATCCTTGCATTTCTTTGCAAAAAAAAATGTGAACTATAAACATAATCTTGGGTGTCTCTAAACACCATTCTTTTTGATTTGGTGTGTCTATTTTATATTTTGGAAAACTTGAGGTGATGTGGTTACTAAAGCTTGTAAACAGGGGAAAAATGGGTAAAGATTTGATTGGTTAACTTTTGGGAATGGTTATTATCTTATATGCAATGAAATGTAATGTGAAATTTTTACTGTTGTACTTGACAGCATAAAACTTACTTTTACTTAAAAGAAAAATTCTGCACAATTTTTTGAAAAGTCCCAAATTAACAAAGACATAATGGAAAACAATGGTGATATTACTCCTGAAATTGAAGGTTGAAAATCATGCAACCAAACCTGTATTTATACGGTGATTTCAATCTATTTACAGATTGTTCTGATGGATATGAATGGTGCAGTCAAGAAACCCGTACTACAGAAAAGGTAATACAGTTATTTTAATTCTATTTAGTTAGAATGCTAACTATAGATTACTGTTTTGAATTCAAGATTTATAAGAAGATGTGGTATAAGTGCTAATGAGACAATTCTCCATCCATGTCATGATTGGTAAAAGAAAAACCATTATAGGTCAACATAAGGCCGTCAACAGGGAGCCTTGGTTCACATCAAACAGCAAGCTATAAGGGCCCCCAAAAATGACAACTGTAAAACCATTGGAACGGGGAAACCAACGGTCTAATCTATATAAAACACCACATCAACAAACGACAAATACTGAACATCAGGTTCTTGACTTGTGTGCAGTATGTTTGTCTGGCTGGCTCTTGATATTAAAAAAAAATCATGATATATAATGAAATAGTATGCCTAATTTTCTTCTATATTGGATAGCTGTTTCATTGCCACTCCAACCATATCTCCTTTAAACAAAATATATCATACTTGTTTTTTTCTATTGCAAAAATTTTAATTTACAAAAAGATTTAATTGAAAAAGATACAGATAATCCTTTTTGAGGCAGCCCCCTGTCCCAAAAGAGGATAGAAATGCAGAAATATTAAAGTAACAATTTGAGTGTTGGCACATCTCATTTCCATGGAGATTGCTTAGCCATGAACTACTTTCAGTCATGGTTCATTGACTTTGAATATTTACAAAACTTTACTTTTTAAAGTGTTACTATTTTAATTTCAACATATGCATTATTTAAATTACAAAAATGCAAGACATATCTCTGATAGCAGTTTATCATTTATTTTGAAAACAGGATGCAGTACAAGGTACACAGTCCAGTATCAGTGATATCGATAATATTCATAGTGAGGAAAGTACAGACTGTAATACACCACCCTGTCAACAAACGTTAATACCAGACGACCAAATATCAGAACTCTCATTTTCAAATACTGTTGTCACCGATTCAGTGACGGAAGATGAGAGCATCTGTTTGGAAAGATTACCAGGTCTGGTTCCATCAGATCAGACACCAACCACTGCAACTTCTTATGATGAAAATGAGGCTGACTTAGACAATGACCATACTGACGGAGAAATGTCTTCTGTGAAGGAAATTGATCACCGTGATATACAATGTACATTTGAAGATGTGGCTACTGATGATGATGACAATGAGGACATTGGTAACATTGTAAATTTCCTTGAAAATGAAACTGTATGTTATAGTGACCTTCATGAAGATCAGAGGTCATTAAGTGGACAGTCTCACACTGGGGATGATTATCCCTCTGTTGATAGACAACTATCTCCTACTTATGAAATGGAAAGAGAACCAGTGTTAGGTGTAAAGTATGGTTTCCTGTCAGAATCAGAAGAAAAGAGCACAGACTATGACAATCTACGCAATAATTCTGAATGTGATTATTTTAAAAATGGAATGGAAACGTCATCACCAAATGAGTTTGAAAAGGTGACATTGAGGAGACTGCAAAACTTGGAAAAGAAATTACATGAGAAATCATTGAATCGTCAACATGTGACAAGTATGGAGACTGGTACTCCCAACATTTCTAGAAGTGATGAAACTGTATTGTATTATGATGATGAAAGTGGTCCAACAGTTCATATAGAAAAGGTTGGGGGGAATTTTGCTGGTGATTTCAATCCATGTTCAGATGACGAGTACAATGATATCGACAGTGGAACTCCTTTGTCATTACAGTTTGGTAGTAGTAGTTTGAACATGCCTGCTCTTAATGATGAAGTAAGGGATCCACACCACGTAGAAGAGAGAATGGAAGACTCTACCAATTCTAGTGCTGCAAATAAAGAAAATGTACTTGGACACCATAGGACAAGCCCAGACATCTCCAACCGGATAAATTACTCTCAAAGTTTGGAAGGTAGCTCTATAGAATACCAAGAAGATGATGGAAATTTTGATCAACGCCAAAATGAGGGTTATAATGACAAAAGTATTGATGTTTTATATGAAAGGAATAGAAACTCGTTGACTTCTTCATACCCACAAAATATTAAAGAGGAAATAAAATCACCAGAAGAGATTATGCCTAAAAGAAAAGCTAAAAATTTACTGGAAAAGCTTAGGGCCAAGAAGATGAGGTTATCACTACCAAAAGCCACAATTCCATTAGAAGTGAAAGAAAATGATGGACAAGTAGCTGGTCCTAGTCAAATTAGACCTCATACACCTGCCATGTCTGGGGATTTAGATAGGTATGACATGATCTTGATATTTGCTCTATAGGTTATCACTGATATTATATATATAATTTGATAATTACCTTAAAAATATAAATAAAATAATTTAAGAAATCAAATGGGGTAAATGGCAACATTCTGATATTGTTTTGGGATTAGAGTGGCCTTATATGTGCTTTTATAATTGTATGGTCAATATAAAAGTTCTTGTGTTTAGTGCAAGATGCATTATTTTTTCCAATCAGGTTTTAATGTTTGTAGGTAAAAGATAACCACATGTTAAAAGTGTTCTACAATGTACAAGTTTTCTAAATGCATGAATGTAAAACTGTTTAAACCACCAAAATAAACATCTACAGAAATTTGAACTTGTCAAAAATCTAGGTAAATTGGAACACACAAATCTGTGTCCGTTCTGAAAAAAAAATTAAGATATAAGAACAAAATAAGCATATGGTGTACTTAAGGTGGTACCTAACACTACAGGGAGATAACTCTGTAAAATCAGCTAAACGTTTTAATCACATTGTATTGTTAAGGAAATATTAAGCTTCCTAATGATCAAAATTGGTGTTTGTCAAACTGCTATCTATCCAACCAATTTTTTCCGAGAAAGTGATTGGTTCAAGTTTTCTGAAATTTTATATATTTTTTTCAAAGGGTCAAAGCAAATGTTTTGTCAAAAGTTTATGAAAATTAAACGAGTCAAATTAATTTTAGTCAAGGTGTTGGGTACCACCTTAACAGTATTTTATAGATTACAGATTTTTGTTGTAGAGATTTTCAATAACATGTATATCATTATGCTATTGATGTTTTTCTATACAGGTGCAAGGAAGTAGTATTGAAATTGAGGAAATCTTTGTCAAAGGAAAAGAAAATGAAAAACCAACAAAGAGTTGAAGTTTGGAAGTAAGTATACTTTGAAGGTCACCTTGAACGTACTTGTATTTTTATGAAACATACACCGATTTACTAGAATTACATGGTTTTGGTTTGATGTCTACTTTGAAATTTTTGCAAAGCTTGCATGTTTAGGTTTGGGATTATATCAATGTAAGATGAACCGCCAAATTATATTAAATCAATAATATTTGGTATATAGTTGCCTTAGCATTAGCATTCCTTCTTTCCACATTATTATTCAATCCTGGTTCATTTACTTTGAAAGTTTTGCATAGTTTTCATGTTAAGTCTTGACATTAAATTAAAACATGTACAATCAAAATTACATGCAGTAGGCAAGACATATCTCTATGTTAACAGTCATTAATTTCTTGATTTTGTTTACCTTTACCAACGATACTTGACCAGTTGAACAACACATCTGACTACTGTAAAGTGCTAGTTAGAGTATTGGAATTTCAAATGCTTTTTTATTTTAAGCAAGAATTGAAAGAGCTTGAGAGTAAATTTTCTTTGCCTGAGATAAAAGTGTCTTCTGTAAAGTGCTTATTAGAATATTTGAATTTTAAATGCTTATTTATTTTAGACAAGAATTGAAGGATCTTGAGAGACAACTTTGTTTGCCTTTGATAAAAGTGTCTGCTGTAAAGTTTGAATTAGAATAGAGGATTTTAAAATGCTTCTTTATTTTAGGCAAGAATTGACAGAGCTTGAGAGTAAACTTTGTTCACCTAAAATAAAAATGGCTAATTAGAATAGTGGAACTTCAAATGCATATTTATTTTAGGCAAGAATTAACCGAGCTTGAGAGTAAACTATGTTCACCCAAGGTTACAGTGGCTGTGGTAGGAACAACGGGTGCTGGGAAGTCCAGTCTGATGAATGCCATCATAGACCACTACAATGTATTACCTACGTCAGGTACACAGGCCTGTACTGCTGTGGTTGTCAAGATAGAAAGTAACAGTACAAGTGATCTGTTCGAAGCTGATATTGAATTTCTCTCTAAAGAGGTAAACATTTACCATTACATGTAATCAAAACAAATGCTTTATTAATGAGCAGGAAGTACAACCATTGAAAGTAGTTTTTGTTTCTTCTTTTGCATTTAATAAGGTCTTTTTAGCTCGCCGATGCAGAGTCCTTCATCGTAAACTATTTCAAATATCTTCTACTCTGAAACTACTGGGCCAAACACCTTCAAATTTAAATAAATGTTCCTTCGGATATCTAGTTTATAAATTGTATCGGAAGTTTTGATCCATCGACAAACATTATATCTCAAAAATTAAAGCTTTTAGAGCAAAACTGACATGGGGTCAAATTGTTCAATTGGTCAAGATCTATCAGCCCTGAATTTTCAGACAAACCAAACAATCCATTGTTGGGTTGCTGCCACTAAATTGGTATTTTTAAGGAAATTTTGCAGTTTTTTGTTATTATCTTGAATATTATAGACAGATCGAAACTGTAAACAGCAATAATGTTCAGCAAAGTAAGATCTACAAAAATTACCCCTTAAGGAGTTATTGCCCTTTAAAGACAATTTTACACAATTTGTTCATCAAGTTTGCTAACATTTAAAAATCTTTTTCTCTGAAACTACTGGGCCAATTACCTTCAAACTTTAACTAAATGTTCCTAAGGGTATCTTGTTTATAGATTGTATCCCAAGTTTTGATCCATTGACAAACATCAATCAAGTTTGCTAACATTTAAATACATCTCTGAAATACAGGTCAGCGATTCAGGCTCTTGAGAGCCTCTTGTTATACAAATGGTCTTGAAATTTGAAACGGTAAATCCTTTTTTCTTTAAAAAAAAATATTGTATTCTTTAACTAGGTAAAAAATGATAAGAAAATATAATATATTCTTGCATGGTTGATTTATTAAAGATTTACTAAAAACACAAACCATTTTGTCTGATTAATCCAACCAGTTAGAAGTTACTAGGTACCAGGGGCTGCTCTGGCTCCAAAAAAGTTGGAGCCAGGAAAATAGCCAGCTCCTATATTTTGTCGCCAGTTTTGAAAACTTGGAGCAAACTTTAGAACCAGCTAGAGTCTTTAATTCTTCTATCAAAATATAAACTATGTTCAATTTAAATTTCTTACGCACTCAGCCTGCACTTTACATCATTTAACATGTAATACTAAGTAAGTCATAGGGTGTTTATACATACAACAAAACTGACATGTGTTCTTCATTTTCTTTGTCAGTATTTCATATGTAGAATAATATACATTAGCTTATGGTCTGCTACAGAATAGAGAATTTTATTAAACTAAAAAATAAAAAAAATAGAAAAAAAATTGGTAATTGTATGAAGAAAACAGAATAAGAGGTGTTTAGATTTACAGAACAGTGAAAAATTGTATTAGAAATAAAGAATACAGAAAAAGATGACCAAGGCACCCTACCAACCCTACCCATCCTGCTACTAAACCCCTCTTTAACTCTTCCAATAACTCGAAAGACCCAAACATATATAAGTTCTATAGCCAGAAGTATGTAGCCATATCTAAGACATGTCTTTTAAAAGTAGGTATCTCAATGCTAGGAAAAAGTAAAAGTTATCTTTCTTTATTCGTGTGTGCTCCCTCTTTGGAGGATTATACACAGTACGTAGAAGAAGTAAACATGACCAACAATGGGGGTCGTTTTTGTTATTTTTGTATCACAACTGAGGGCAGTGAAAGACAAAGGAGTAGGTCCGGTAAGGATCAATTTTAGCCTCAAATTTCAAGTTCATCTGACGAATGAATTTGACCTCTTTTTTAACACTTAAGTGTCTATTTCATTTGAATCAATTAGTTTATGTGAAAGATTTTAACTGGTTTAGTCATTGAAAACGATCCGATTCAAGCTCAAATATGAAAAATCTACCAAATATGTCAAAAAATGTCACTTTTTAGATAGTTTTTGTCAAAAATGAAAGTGGCCGCATCCGTGTTCATCCAAAATCTTTATATATGTTATGTATTATCATAAAATACAACTTACATTTCAATATTAAGGATGAACACGAATGTGGCCACTTTCGTTTTACACGAAAACCGTCTAAAATTTAGCTAAAATGATAGAATTGTGAAGATTTCAGTAATTTAGCGTGACTTAATGGTGCTAGTACTCGATATATGTGCATTGTATTGCCAAAAACAACCAATATTTATGTAGCAGAAGCATTCTACTGTCCAATATATATTTAAAAGTTTACATTTTAACAATTTTGTAAAACTGCTATATTTTGGGGCCAAAAAGGGGTCTTACCGGACCTACTCCTTTCGTTTGAATTTGCTATTTTTTCATGGAAAACAAGTAAAACAATGTTTTTTAACAATTTGATTAACAACTTATGTTTTCTTCATTTAACTACAGTAAACATTGAAATTGTGTTGTTGTATGAACATTTCTTCAAATGAAGAAGACAAATGCAGACTGACCAATTCTATTTGAATTAATTAATGTTGATGATCATTAATGAACCATCCGATAAATGGATTACCAGTAACAACAGATGACACCTGTTGTAACCGTTGATTAGCTTGGGGTTGTAAACAAAGTCATAAACTTGCCTCCAGGTAAAATTTTGTACTATTTATTTTTTTAACTTTTACCAATCAACATGAAGATCGATATTGTTAAGAAATGAAAATTTTTACATAGGAAAATGTTGGCGCCAAAAATATCGCCAGCAGCCACATTTTGTCACCAGATGAAATTAAAAAAACACAAATTGCGACATTGCCGACGCACAGCGCGGTCCCTTCTAGATACAGATTGATAACCTATGTCAAATGATTACACAACTGAAATTCAATTATTTGAAAAGAAGACTTGTTAAAAGTAAAAATTTGTTGGATTTTCCTTGCAGAAGGTTATGGTTTTCTCAGTCCTCTGGCTTTCTTGACCTATAAATACTGGCTGTCATGTTAATGCCAAGGTGGCAAAAGTGGCTTTTAACCCCAAAACACAACAATAAGCTTAGATTAACTGAAAAAATGAAATAGATCATTTTGAATTTTGTTTTAAATTGGAGAATTGATAATATTAGGTGATAGGTTAAGGAACTAAAGATGTGAAGTAATTTGCAGTTTATTACATAATAAGTGAGAGGACTTCTGATACTTGAGATTTTTGAAAATATTGATATTTAATTTCAGGAATGGGAGAATGAACTCCAACTATTGAAAAAAGACCTAACAGATAAAAATGGAAAAATAAAGAAAGTCAAACCTGACCCAGAAACAGAGGCAGGTGTAGCTTTTCTGAAGATGAGAGCTGTGTATGGAAAATTTGAAACTTTTGAACAGTTGTCCAGACCAACTCCTGTTACGAGATGTCTAGGAAAGATTGAAACTGTCAAGTCAAGATGTGTAAGTTATACTACTGTGGATTCATTTATTTTTCGTGGGTATCAATTTGCGTGGATTGAGGAAAACATGAATTTTCGTGGATATTTTATTTCGTGTTTTTTCCATACAAAGCCTATGAAAATTTTGTAATTTGTTGAACATTTGAATTTGTGCATGTTGTGGTTTGCTTGAACCCACAAAACCCATGAAAATTGGTATCCAACGAAAATATTATATATTTGATATATTATACCCCACTTGAGGTCATGGTGAGTGACTATATTGCATTCATCTTGGGCATGGTTCCATCGGTTCATCCAACTAATATTTCTTTCCCACTTTTCTCAAGTGCCACTAAAGAGATTGACTTAATATTTGGTAAACTACTTGACAGTGATGTTTTGTTAAGTGGTAGCACTTTTCAGGTGTAAGTTGTAGTAAGCATATTTCAGGTCAATCTGAAACTTACTTTATGTAAACAATACTTGGAAGTTTTCATTATGTAAACGATACTTAGAAGTTTTCATTATGTAACCGATACTTGGAAGTTTACATTATGTAACCGATACTTGGAAGTTTTCATTATGTAACCGATACTTGGAAATTTTCATTATGTAACCGATACTTGGAAGTTTACATTATGTAACCGATACTTGGAAGTTTTCATTATGTAACCGATACTTGGAAGTTTTCATTATGTAACCGATACTTGGAAGTTTACATTATGTAACCGATACTTGGAAGTTTTCATTATGTAACCGATACTTGGAAGTTTACATTATGTAACCGATACTTGGAAGTTTTCATTATGTAACCGATACTTGGAAGTTTACATTATGTAACCGATACTTGGAAGTTTTCATTATGTAACCAATACTTGGAAGTTTTCATTATGTTGAATAAACTTACTGGGGATTTATTTATTTTCATGGATATTGTTTTTTGTAGATTTAGGAACAATAGTATTTCCGTGGATATTTGATATCTTGGTTTTGCCAACAACTGCATAGAAGGGTGTAGAATTATATACTTAGTTGAATATTTTGATTTGTGGTTTATCTTTACACACAAAATTCACAATCCACAATATATTAAATATGAGCACAAGATGAGCAGCATTTCTTTGGATAAAAGTTGTCACAATTTTTTTCACTTAAAAGTAAAAAGTATTTTTGCATATACATAAAAAAAAAGCAAAAGTGTTATAAAAGCCATATTTGCTGAAGATTACTTTATTTGCCATTTTTCTTTTTCAGTCATCAACGTTCAGAAATAAGATTGACAAATATATAGAGAATACATCATCTAAGACAGGCGGACAGTATTGGCCGATTATTAAATCAGTAACAATACGTATACCACATTGTTCAGTCTGTAGTAATGGTTGTACATTGGTAGACTTACCAGGTGTGAGAGATTCTAATGCTGCACGAGATAGAATAGCTAAAGATGTAAGTTGTCATTATAGTCCAACCTTCTATACCAGTATCCTCTATTTAAAAGGCAAAAACTGTGGTCAGTTCACCTTCTTCGTATCCCACTACTCAAATGATACCTCTCTTAAACAGTAAGTTATCAGGTATCCAAGATGAAAGTTATATATACTCATTGGTAGCCTTCGGCTGTTTTCTGCTCTTTGGTTGGATTGTTGTCTCTTTGACACATTACCCATTTTCAATCTCAATTTTATAAATATTTGACTACCATTTTATACAATTTTTGCTGTTTGTAAAAAGTTTTGCAAAGATTATTGAATTTGTTATAATTGTATAATGAAATTTGTTAAAAATCAATATGAGGAATTTGGTTTATAGTGAAGTTGTACCACTTGTCCCAAAAATTTGTTATAATCCAGTTTAACTGTAGTTTATTTTGTGAGTAATTACTGATGACTTCCCATCTTAAAAAATTGACAAGAGCTAACATTAAAAAAAAATCATTGAAATTGGGATTTTAACTATGCCCTCCCTGTAGCGTATGAGTCCCATGGACACAAATCATTCGTTTTCAGAATCTATCTATCTGAAATTATTCTTTAAATGTGCTTCCCTGTAGTACTACATGTTTAGTTTCCTTACAGCCACACACTCAACTATATCAGTTTGTACGGTTAGAAATTGACACTTGTTCTAAATTAGCAGAATGATATGGATAAGATTCACAAACTGTCATTAATTGTAAAAATTGCCATTTTTTTTTGTAGTATTTGAAAAACTGTTCAGTTATTCTGGTGGTGGCTGAGGTCCATAGAGCATCCACAAGTAAAACAGCCAAAGAGTTACTAGGGGATAACTTCCGTCGACAGCTACTGATGGATGGACAGTATGGAAACGTAGCATTTATATGTACCAAGAATGATGTACTACAGCCTTCAGAACTTATAAGGTAAAAATTATACCCAAACCATTTATATCGTAGACAATTATATTCCAAGTGCCAGTTCAATCAGGGGTAAATCAAGTTTTGATATTGTCGTAACTAATTATATTTAGACAAATGTGTCAACAAGGAAAAGTTATCAGAATTTTTGGTTGCCAGTGGGATGTGTAAGTAAAACATGAAATGTGTATTGTATTAAAAATAACTGATATGAATGGGGCTAATGTAAAATAATCAAATGAAGTGCTGAATTTCTGTGATTCATTTATTTTCCTAGGTACCAATTTTTCTGGATGAAGGGAAACTTGCATGTTTGTGGATATCTAATTTCGTTGTTAATGCTGAAACCTCTTTACAAGCCTACAGAAAAATTGTCATTCATCTAAAAGCTAATTTCTCGGTTCACCTGTACCCAAGAAATCAACAGAATTGGCATCCTACGAATAATAATGAATCCACAGTATATATAACATGAAATTTAAGAAAACAATACCCTCCTCCCCAAACAAATTAAACAATGCTGACCTCCCCAAACAAATTAAACAATGCCCTCCTTCCCAAACAAATTAAACAATGCCCTCCTCCCCAAACAAATTAAACAACCATAAAACAACACACAAAAACAAGAGAACTTGAAGAGGAGATTTCAAAATGCTTCATAAAATCTTTAATGAATCATTACAATACATGATATTATGATGATGCATCCTCTCTCTTTTAGAGAGTTGTCATTGGATGAACAAACTGACTCTATTGAGGAGAATTTGAATTTGATGATGATCAAGATGGATGAGTTAAAACATACTGAGAGAACTTTAAAGGAAGAGATACAATGGTTATTGGTGGACATTAATACACTGACCAATGGTGTTGATGAACTACAGAAAGATATCACTGAGATTACAGAACTAGTCTCACTTGTAGATACACAAGTAAGCATGATATCATGATTTAGTGTATCAACAAAAAAATTGAGAAGATTAAGTGTTGTAAATCTGTCAATTTTGAAGATTTTTTTTTTTTTCAATTCAGATTTGTGGCAGCTCTGAATGGCTCTTAGCTTAACCCTTTCGCGGATAAGTCCCGGTTTACCGGGATTCACGCTTCAGACGGCTGACGATGAGTCCCGTTTTACAGGGATCGGAATACCTCTTTTATGTTTCCCGCTCAAACAGTGCACACATGAGTTATCTTTCTTTGATGAATACCCGGATGAAAGTGTAAGCATGGCGCTTCCGTTTGTTGAAAACCGTGTCAAAATCAGAGGAAATTTACGGAATTTACGAGAATTTGAAATGAGGGAACATTTTTTTTGAAAGAATATGGAAGAATTGAAGCCAAACTAGTATACTTTTTTGACATAAAATGTCGTTTTAAGTACAAAACACTTGGAATGGACATCGTTCAGTGTGAGGAATTTGTACAGCCTCTTAAATTTTTTCAAAATTTTGCCGTTTTGGGTTAAAAAAATTACGATTTGGGGTCAGAGAGCAGAATTTTGAGAATTTCACCTAGAAAATGCGGAAAATTTGAAAATTTGAATATTTTAAGAAGAAAAAATTATTAAAACATGAACAAAACTGTGAACATGGTGTTAGTGAATGAAATAAATACACAAATAACTACAAACAAGTTTTTATTGACATTTATTATGAAGATCTCCCACTTGAGTAATAGTAGCCAGGGAAGCCATCGTCTCAGAGTAGCTTCTGTCTGGGCAGCAATCGGTGAAAGGGTTAAGGAATGGAAAATTCCATTTTACATAGAACATAGGTATTGTTAGTTTTCTTTAAATTGAATGGGAAAGTTTATTGACAACTGTTAATTGGATAACATTCCCAAGCTTTAAGAAGCTATTTTCCTGTTAACAAGGACAAATGTAGCAAAATAGTTTTAACTAGCTAAACAAAATGTCATTGTAAATAAAAAATACTGCAAACCCCAGAATTTTTTTATGATTATAGATCATGATAATGTTTAGAAACAAATATCTGATTAGTAAGTAGTGATTTTAGTTGCACTGCAAGATAAATATTACAAATGTAAGATAAATGTTACAATGTAAGATAAATATTACAATGTAAGATAAATGTTACAATGTAAGATAAATGGTACAATGTGAGATAAATGTTACAAAGAAAGATAAATGTTACAATGTAAGATAAATATTACAATGTGAGATAAATGGTACAATGTGAGATAAATGTTACAAAGAAAGATAAATGTTACAATTTAAGATAAATATTACAATGTAAGATAAATGTTACAATGTAAGATAAATATTACAATATAAGATGAATGTTACAATGTAAGATAAATGTTACAATGTAAGATAAATGGTACAATGTGAGATAAATATTACAATGAAAGATATATGTTACAAAGAAAGATAAATGTTACAATGTAAGATAAATATTACAATATAAGATAAATGTTACAATGTAAGATAAATGGTACTATGTGAGATAAATATTACAATGAAAGATATATGTTACAAAGAAAGATAAATGTTACAATATAAGATAAATATTACAATATAAGATAAATGTTACAATGTAAGATAAATGGTACTATGTGAGATAAATATTACAATGAAAGATATATGTTACAAAGAAAGATAAATGTTACAATGTAATATAAATGTAACAATTTAAGATAAATGCTTTCTTTTTAAGTAAATAGAAGTGCATCTTTTTACAGGAAGAAAATGAGCAGTTAGAAGAATTGAGGTCAGATTTACAGAGAAAAAGTGTAAAGTTATCATTGAAACAGCAGGCCGCCGATGCAAAGCGATTGAAAGTGGACAAAATCCAGTCCCAAATTAATCAATTGATAATTGAGATGAACCACAAAAGAAAAATGATCAATATGATCTGTGCTAAAGCTAGAACTATCTTTTCAAGGAATGCCATTAAGAAGGATTATAAAGCTGGAGTTAGGGTATGTGTATCACTTGTTTAATTGTATGTGGACCGGGAACACAGTTATCGTCCTTTGATTTTCGTTGTCCACGAATATAGTTCCTAGTGTGGACAGTGTGCTATTTGCCAATATTTTTTTACAACCCTTCTAAATTTATTTCTTAATGTTTTCTGCCTCAAATAGAAAATAGGGGAATGAAATTACACACATATTTTTTTGTCAGATACCAATTTTCATTAGTTTCTTGGTACAGGTGAACCAAGAATTCAAATATGCAACGAACAGACTGTGTATGCACAGGTTGACAAAACCATGAAATCAAATATCCATGAAAATGCATGTTTTCCTTGATCCAGGAAAATTGATACCCTCGAAAAAAAAAGAAACCACACTTGTGTCTCTTCTGTGGATTCAGTTATTTTCATGTGTATCAATTTTAGAGAATATTTGATTTTAAAAGTGATTTTTCCATTCTCTGCATACAAAGTCTACAGAAAATTTGTAATTTGTTGATTATCTGTATTTGTGGTTTACCTGTTCCAAGGAAATGAATTCACAGTATTTTAAAGATTGTTTGCTCATCCCACGGGGGGGTAACTTCGATATTTTTTTGGTAGGGGTGTGCCATTTTTGCCTCAAAAAAAGTACCCATTTTAATATAACATTCACTGAAATTCAGTACCTATAGTTATATAAATATTTGAGAAAGAATGACCTATACTTATATACAATATTTAAAATATGACCCATGCTTATATAAGCACTAACTCACCGGGGTTCATATGGGAACTTTTTTGAAAACACTTTGTTTGAAAGGTGAACTTTCATATGAATTGATTTAATTTAATATAATAATTGACCATTAATAATGTAAGATTCTCAATTGCATATTTATATATGATATGCAGATCATACCCCAAATCAATATATAGTTATCAAACGTAAATGCATTTTAATATAGGATGTCACTAAAAAGGAGGGTCATTTTTATATAAAATCTCGCAAAATTATGACCCATATTTTTGGCACATCCCCGTATACCCAATAATAGGAAGTGACCCCCCCGTGGCTCATCCCTTGTTCATATCAAGTTGTACAAGTGTATTATTTCTTTGTTAATTTAGGAAATGAAGAGAAAAGCGAAGATGACCCAAGAAGAAATAGAAGAAGATGAGGAGGATGACTATGTCAGTGATGAAGATGACAATGACATAACAAGGTCATGTGACAATCTACAGGTCTTTTGTGTCAGCTCATCTGAATACCAAAAATTAAACAACAGACTAACTGATGATGGACCACCTATGGTATGTATTATTTAGAAATTTGATAAATTATGGAAATCTGTATCTTTGAAATTCTTTTTTCAAAATTAAGAATAATAAACAACTTTCAAGTTCGATGCATTTCCGTCAAAAAACTCTGGTTTTAGTGAACATCATTCGTGCGTTTAGGGGAATCGTCACTTCCATTCCAATGTTGAGCTAGTGGTTGGAAAATTATAATACTATATTGCACGATTTATTCAGAAAACTAAATTCTAATAATTGACAATCAGCACTGCTGTTATTAGGGAAATTTTATTAAGTACTTACAAAACAAAAAATATTTCTAGTTTATCCTGCACAATGACGATCACTAAGATGCTTGATGAATGTTGATAGTGCAGGGATACAGGCGATCCCCTCTATCTGGTAAATGACGACACAAAGGCGTGCCTAATTGACAAGTTTTTTCGGGTGATGTATGAACTCGAAAGTGGACTATTATTTTAAAGTTAATATTATTTGATTTTATTAATATCATCGTTAACAATAAATATGATTTCAGGTATTTGATGATGCTAAGGACACGGAGATTCCAGCAGTCAGACAGTTCATCAAACAGATCTCTAATCAAAAGAGAGAAGAAGCCACAAAAAGACTGATACAGAATCTGGCAGTTTTTATCTATGACATACAAAACTACTTAACAGAAAATGGTCTCACAGTATGTACTCTTTTTGTCCATTATTAAACTGTGAGTGATTTGAGTGTATGTAATCTATGTATAATGGGTCAATACACCTTATTGCTATTTGGACATCTGTTCTGGTTGTCCCGAGATTCTGTCCCCCTAAACTATTGACGTCATACAACAATCACTTTTCTATTGTGGTGTCAGATATTTTTTATTATGACGTAAAATTTTTACAGAAACTTTGTGATGTCCATTAATGGGGGACAAATAGTGATAAGGTGTGTTGTAACCATGAATGTCATAAAACGACTTATCTTCAAATTTCAGTGTACTAAAAACATTTCTAATACCACTTCTCATTAAAGTTTTTGATAGGCCTTTGAATTTTTTTCTATTCCAGTAATTTTCCATTAGAACTATAATTTTATTTAATGTGTTTTATAGAACAAAAATGACAGATTTACAGTACAATCAGCAGTAGCAGATTTTTCCTCACGATTACATGAAGAGTTATCTCCCATACTTGACAATCTACAACAAGATGTTGGCCATGAACTAGACAGTAGTATAGCAGCACAATTAAACAGAGGTGTAGAGGTTGCTGTCAACAGTGCAGTAGATACATGTAAAGGTTGGGGATCAGCTGTAAGTTTACCTTAATATATAGACAGAAAATTCATTTCATTTGTATGAAATTTTAAATGCATGAACTTTTAAAAAGGGATTTGAGCTACGATTTTGATAATGAAATAAAAACAATTCTTTGTGTTTCAATTATTAATAATAACAATGGAATATTAAAATAATTGTTAGTTATCACTATTTTGTGCATTTTTCCTTTGAACTTTTTTTGTGATAATTTTTCATATCATGCCTACTCGCTTGAGATTGAAAATTATCGCTAGGAACTAAGGAGGCATGTGGCGTTGCTAAGGAAATTGACATGAAATTGACATCGTTGTCATAGGTAAAATAGCGATAAACAGATTATCATTGGTCTTCTCAATTCGATTGCCTTTCTCGTTTTTGCCGTATTAGCTCAAGCGAGAAAATCAATATCGTTGAAATGATCAACGATAATCTATAATTATGTGCAGTCAGTAGAAAATATTGTTGATGTATTATTGACTTACATCTATATAAACAAACAAAAACAAGAACCACATCAACAAACGACAACTACTGAACATAAAATTCAATGGTAATAAGACAACTACTGAACATCAGATTCAATGGTAATAAGACTAACCTGTGTTTTTTTCTAGTTTTAATTAATTATTTCAGGTAAAAAAAGAAGATAAAAACCAAGGAGGATTATGTTTCTCTACATACAAAGCAACAGTACGTAGATATGGTAATTTTCAGTCGCCAACTGCAGGTTTGATTGACTTCAACGAAAACTTGGCAGAACCACTAACTACCAGCATTAGTATTGTATGGACCAAATTCTTTAGGTGAGAACCATATCAAATAGTTGTAATTATTATAGTATGGACCAAATTCTCTAGGTGAGAACCATATCAAATAGTTGTAATTATTATAGTATGGACCAAATTCTTTAGGTGAGAACTATATCAAATAGTTGTAATTATTATAGTATGGACCAAATTCTCTAGGTGAGAACCATATCAAATAGTTGTAATTATTATAGTATGGACCAAATTCTTTAGGTGAGAACCATATCAAATAGTTGTAATTATTATAGTATGGACCAAATTCTTTAGGTGAGAACCATATCGAATAGTTGTAATTATTATAGTATGGACCAAATTCTCTAGGTGAGAACCATATCAAATAGTTGTAATTAT
Source organism: Mytilus edulis (assembly GCF_963676685.1). Lineage (NCBI taxonomy): Eukaryota > Metazoa > Mollusca > Bivalvia > Mytilida > Mytilidae > Mytilus > Mytilus edulis. The sequence goes on from NC_092348.1 coordinate 92,787,370, forward strand.
TATAGTATGGACCAAATTCTTTAGGTGAGAACCATATCAAATAGTTGTAATTATTATAGTATGGACCAAATTCTTTAGGTGAGAACCATATCAAATAGTTGTAATTAGTATAGTATGGACCAAATTATTTAGGTGAGAACCATATCAAATAGTTGTAATTATTATAGTATGGACCAAATTCTTTAGGTGAGAACCATATCGAATAGTTGTAATTAGTATAGTATGGACCAAATTCTTTAGGTGAGAACCATATCGAATAGTTGTAATTAGTATAGTATGGACCAAATTCTTTAGGTGAGAACCATATCAAATAGTTGTAATTATTATAGTATGGACCAAATTCTCTAGGTGAGAACCATATCAAATAGATGTAATTAGTATAGTATGGACCAAATTCTTTAGGTGAGAACCATATCGAATAGTTGTAATTAGTATAGTATGGACCAAATTCTTTAGGTGAGAACCATATCAAATAGTTGTAATTATTATAGTATGGACCAAATTCTTTAGGTGAGAACCATATCAAATAGTTGTAATTATTATAGTATGGACCAAATTCTTTAGGTGAGAACCATATCAAATAAATGTAATTAGTATAGTATGGACCAAATTCTCTAGGTGAGAACCATATCAAATAGATGTAATTAGTATAGTATGGACCAAATTCTCTAGGTGAGAACCATATCAAATAGTTGTAATTAGTATAGTATGGACCAAATTCTTTAGGTGAGAACCATATCGAATAGTTGTAATTATTAAAGTATGGACCAAATTCTTTAGGTGAGAACCATATCAAATAGATGTAATTAGTATAGTATGGACCAAATTCTTTAGGTGAGAACCATATCGAATAGTTGTAATTAGTATAGTATGGACCAAATTCTTTAGGTGAGAACCATATCAAATAGTTGTAATTATTATAGTATGGACCAAATTCTCTAGGTGAGAACCATATCAAATAGATGTAATTAGTATAGTATGGACCAAATTCTTTAGGTGAGAACCATATCAAATAGTTGTAATTATTATAGTATGGACCAAATTCTTTAGGTGAGAACCATATCAAATAGATGTAATTATTATGTTTGAAGGCAGATGCTGCTATTATTGTTTATTTACAACAAAACATTATGTTGGTATTTTAAATTATCTAAAACAGGGAGTCATAGATGTACAAAATAATTGTATTTTTACAATTTATCCAAAATATGCTAATTTTGAAGCAAAAAATGTTCTCTTATGAAGAGATTTATTTTGGAAAAGAAGTTAGGAATTGATTCATTAGCATGATTAAAAAACCAAATTATGGCCAATTTGAAAATTTATGATAAATATAAAAAAAGAAGATGTGGTATGATTGCCAATCAGACAACTCTTCACAAGGGACCAAAATAACACAGAAATTAACAACTATAGGTCACTGTACAGCCTTCAACAATGAGCAAAGCCCATACTGCATAGTCCGCTATAAAAGGCCCTGAAATGACAATGTAAAACAATTCAAACAAGAAAACTAACAGTCTAATTTAAGTAAAGTTGAAATTCAAGGCTATATTGGCCTAAGGCGTTTTTATGTTAAATTTTATCCAATTTTAGTGTTGATTTGTGGAACCTCCTTGAGAGATATAAGCTGAGAATCCTGAGTACATTACGGTCTTTCACTGGCAAACTTTGTGGAGAACTGTTGTCTTGTAATGTATCAAGAAATCAATTGGATACAGCACAAAGACAGTTTCATTTGATTTCTGAAACAAAGGTAATATTTTGAAATACTGCTTTTATTACTGTGGATTCATTTATTTACTTTGGTACCAATTTTCACAGATTAAGGAAAACTTGCAGGGGTTTAGGTACTTAATTTTGTGGTTTTGTTGAAGTCTGTGTACAAGCCTATATGAAATATGTCATTTGTAGACCATTTGTTTTATGAAAGTTGGTATCCAATGAATAATTATGAATCCACAGTAGCATTTCAGTTGTATAAAGATTAGTATAAGAGTAATACTATCTGTTTTCTTAAGCATAACTAAGAACTGTACTTTTAACCATATCAACAGCTGAACGTACCATGAATAGTACCAATATAGTCATAGAATATAAGTGTCGGTGCACACAATTTATTTCAGTGAGGCAGAAATGATTGTTTAAATTGTAAACAAGGATGCTTTTAATGGGTTTATCCTCACCCCCTTTTTGCTTAGTTAAAATGGTGGTTTCTGATAAGGTTTGGGTTTGAGAGGATCAGTCATGGTAAGTCTATAATATTTTGTGTGTAATTTTATCAACATTAGCAGGTATCACATCTAGGAAAATTCTTAGCAAGTTTTTATCTTAGTTAATAGAATTGCATAGGAATATTGTTATGCCCCATTTATGGGCATTATGTTTTCTTGTCTGTGTGTCTGTTTGTTTGTCCCACTTCAGGTTAAAGTTTTTGGTCAAGGCAGTTTTTGATGAAGTTGAAGTCCAATCAACTTGAAACTTAGTAAACATGTTAAATAGAAAATTATAATGGGATGGGGCATCCGTGTACTATTGACACATTCTTGTTTCATAATAATAATCTTTCATTTTAGTTGACAGAAATGATTAGGAATTTACAAGAGTTTGTAATAGAAAGACAGAGAGATATGAATAGGATGTTTCCTCCAACTATTCAGGTAAAATATTGTTACCTTATAAATATAAGAGATCACAACAAGAATGACCTTCAAATGTTTGTTGACCAAAAAGAAAGAGGCCTGGATGGTAGTGATACTTAAAATTTCCATTGTCTAAAAGCCTTCTAAAGTTGCACAGTAAAAAACTTTGGTGATGACCTCCCTATCATGGTTAAAGTGTTATATAAATAATCAGCTTTATCATTACTGTTCATTTAGATTCAGTAAAGATGTGGGAAATAGAAGCTACAGTTGAAAGTGTTGAATTTTTATTTGATGCTCCCAAACCATTTACTTATAATATATCTAGAACATTTTCCCCTTTATTATAGGACACTACCAATCAATTAAACAAGGATAGTTGTTACATTTGATATTGATTTTCAACACACATAAAGACGTGTTTTTGACACCATGGTTTGAATTGCAATACTTTAAAGTTTTATGTTCTTTACTGGATGTTCTACATTCATTTAAAAAAGAATTAGTGTTGCAACTTCACCATTTTTTACCATGAATCTTTATATTTATGAATTATGCACACGAAAAAGGAACATTAACATACTTAATAAAAATTAATTGCACAATATAACTAAGTTGATAGCACAATATATGACAGTATGAATGTTAAAGGTGGAGTACTTTTTTGGGGGCTCCATTTGTAAGAATAAAAATTACCACTGTAAAGGATTTTGCAAAATAACTGGACACCATAGAGTAAAAATTTTAAAATATGAATATGGATAATGGTAGCATTTGGAACATGTTATATTTATAGGATCATCTTAAAACAACATATGAAGATTGTAAGAATGACAGTGGGAAAGGACTTTTCCAACGCATGAAGAACAAAATGGAAGGAGGAGTTGATAATGAACGACCTAACATGTTCCAGAGTGCTTCAAGTACATTACTGGCTCAATTGGAACAGTTGATGGTAAGTATCAAAAGGAGTAGGTTCAATATGACACTCTATTTCTAGCTTAAATCATCATTACGCCAATGAAATATAGTTTTAAAACGGACTCGATAGGGAAGGAAATCCACTTTTATTTGGTATGTTATAACAAATAACCCATTTGAACCGTGTGCACCAAATTTCTTTCTTATACTGATGTGGTTGAAATCAAGAAGATTTTTAACCGGATTTTTGTGACAAAAATGTCGGTTATTGATTTGGGGATGTACGGCGGGCGGGCGGCAATCAAATGTTGTCCGTGCATTAACTCATGAACCGTTCAACCAAAGCTTTTAAAATTTTAATATGTTGTTACTGACAACTAAATAAAGGTCAAGTTCAATAATGGCGACTTTGACTTTTACCGTTTAGGAGTTATGGTTCTTGAAAGATTGAAAAATGGAGTTTCCAGTCGTGTCCGTGTATTTACACATGAACTGTTCTACCAAAGCTTCCCAAATTTTAATATGTTGTTACTGATGACAAAATGGAGGTCAAGTTCAATAATGACGATTTTGAATTTTACCGTTCAGGAGTTATGGTTCTTGAAAGATTGAAAAATGGTGTTTCCAGTCGTGTCCGTGCATTTTCTCATGAACCATTCAACCAAAGCTTTTGAAATTTTTATATGTTGTTACTGATGACAAAATGGAGGTCAAGTTCAATAATGACGATTTTGAATTTTACCGTTCAGGAGTTATGGTTCTTGGAAGATTGAAAAATGGTGTTTCCAGTCGTGTCCGTGCATTTTCTCATGAACCATTCAACCAAAGCTTTTGAAATGTTTATATGTTGTTACTGATGACAAAATAGAGGTCAAGTTCAATAATGATGATTTTGGCTTTTACCGTTCAGGAGTTATGGTTCTTGAAAGATCGTAAAATGGCTTTCTATTCACTTTATTGCATTTACTCATGAACCATTCAATCTAAGCTTTTCAAATTTTAATATGTTGATACTGATGACAAAATGGAGGTCAAATTTGATATTGACGATTTTCACTTTCACCATTCATCTGTAATGGTTCTTGTGATATTGCCAGGACACAAATAAATGTTAATAAATCCGGTTTGCTGTCGTTGTGACAGCCTCTTGTTTTTCAATTCTTTAATACTAAAATCAATTTTCATTATGCCCCATTTACGGGCATTATGTTTTCTGGTCTGTGCGGCTGTTGGTTTGTCTGTCCATTTGTCCTTTGGTCTGTCCGGCTTCCGTTTAAAGTTTTTGGTGGAGGTAGTTTTTGATGAAGTTGAAGTCTAGTAAACTTGAAACTTAGTAAGTGAATGAAGTCTGATGTGAAAAGAAAAATGAGTCTACTGGGGCAAAATATTTTACCCTGTATTGAAGTAAAATAAACCAGTCCAAACACCTGACACAAATTGCTAAACATCACCTAAGTTCATCCTTTTTATAGTTGATAAAAACTAATGATAATGTGGTAAGTAAACAAGAAGAACATTGGAAGATCAAAAGTCAATAATTAGTTCTTTTTTCTTATCTATTATTAGAATGAAGTAATTCATAAGGTGAAAGATGTATGTTCTACATTGTGTTTGAACTTACAAGCAGTGTTTGAACCCCTGTGGAATTCTTGTGAGGCCTCCAAACAGCTCAAAAGTACTCTATTTAAAGGTTAGTCATTGATGTTCACATTTATAGCTATGTTTTTCACTGTTTTTTGCAATTGTAAATATGTCATAAATGCTACTAAAATCTGGTACAAATAAATGAGAAGAAATGTTAAGAAAAATAGGAGGTGGTGAGGCAGCAACCCAACATCACTGGGTAACCAACGTTTGGAAAATATAAATATATGCAATCTTTAGCCAAATATAAATCAGCACTTGCAAGTTCATTGCTGACGGTACCATTATATATATTAAGATGTATTATAGATAATGATTTCACAGATTACTCCATATTTTGCATGTGTCATTTTTAGCTCACCTGGCTCAAAGGGCCAAGTGAGCTTTTCTCATCACTTGGCGTCCGTCATTGTTAACTTTTACAAAAATCTTCTTCTCTGAAACTACTGGGCCAAATTAAAGCAAACTTGGCCACAATCATCATTGGGGTATCTAATTTATAAAAAAATGTGTTTGGTGACCTGGCCAACCAACCAAGATGGCCACCAGGGCTAAAAAAAGAACATAGGGGTAAAATGCAGTTTTTGGCTTATATCTCAAAAACCAAAGCATTTAGAGCAAATCTGACATGGGGTAAAATTGTTTAACAGGTCAAGATCTATCTGCCCTGGAAGTTTCAGATGAATCTTACAACCTGTTGTTAGGTTGCTGCCCCTGAATTGGTAATTTTAAGGAAATTTTGCTGTTTTGGTTATTATCTTGAATATTATTATAGATAGAGATAAATTGTAAACAGCAATTATGTACAGCAAAGCAAGACCGAAAAATAAGTCAACATGACCAAAATGGTCAATTGACCCCCTAAGGAGTTATTGCCCTTTATAGTAAATTTTTAACAATTTTCATTAAATTTTGTAAATTTTTACTAACTTTTTCCACTGACACTGTAACTACTGAGCCAAGTTTATTATACATATATAGAGATAATTGTAAGCAGCAAGAATGTTCAGTTAAGTAAGATCTACAAACACATCACCATCACCAAAACCCATTTTCGTCATGAATCCATCTGTGTCCTTTGTTTAATATTCACATAGACCAAGGTGAGGGAACCAGGCTCTTTAGAGCCTCTAGTTTTGAATTCAATTAATAAAGGCACAACTTTTATTATTTTTTAAATCTTTTAAAAAGTTGTTATAGATGTTTATGTAGATGATTAACCAGGATTTTATTAAAAAAATTTTTGTAGAAATCACTGAGGCCTCTTTAGTAATGTCAAGTTTATGTCGGACTGCTGGTGTACAGTTGCCTGTCAGGTCAGCAGCTAGCACAAGGGAGACAATTCATTTACCCGGGACACCTCTACATGGAACTTCAATAATGACAGATGTTAATAGGATGGTACCTTCAGCAAGTCAACAATCACTTTATGCCAACAGAGTTGTAGAATTACCTGGTTGTTCTGTTACAAGTATAGCATCTAATAGATCTGATCCAGGGCAACAACAAAATCAGTTAATGAATATTGCCAGTCCAGCTATGAGTACTGGTATACCGGGGAAACCAGTGAGACGTAATTCTGCAGTAGAAATACCAGATTGTGGTAGAAGGGCAATGAATAGAATGCCAATAACAAGCACTTTTTCTCCGGCAAATATTTCTCAAAATAATCAAGTTCAGCATAATAGCAAGGAAAATCTTACTCATGGGAAAGAATCTTTTAATTTCATGATGAATACATCAAATTCAAGACCAGCACAAGTAACTGTTGAACAGCCCAAGACTTCAGTTGTACAGAATCATCAGTCCATTGTACAGAATCAAGGTCAGAAGTCAGGAAATACTACTCCTAAGTATGTTTCTGTTTTGCCTGGGAAGCATGGTCATGTGACCTACAGGAAACAAACAGGTAGCCAGGACCCAACCAATACTTGCACACAAGGGAGAAAAGGTAAACCAGGAAACAACAGAGTGAATGAAGTGCCATTGATCCCTACTCATGGCAGACGGTCTGTTGATGGAGGACACGGACCAATTTCATTGGTTCCCCAAATTTCAGGTAGTAATTGCTACTGATTTCATTGGCTATTGTTATTGCAGGTATATTTGGAGTAAGGGGTCTAGAGGCACATTTTTAAGACCCCAAACTGTAGGTAAAATGTTTTAATACCTCAAAGAATAAAATAATTTCTGTATTAACATGTCATGCTGTATACACCCTATCTCTATTCCCATCTGTCCCGCTTGAACTATTGAGTCAATTGACATCAAACAACAATCACTTTTCCATTGTGGAGTCAGATATTTTGTATAATGAGGTCATACTTTTAAGGCAACCTGTGTGATGTCCAGTAATGGTGGCAAAATAGCAATAAGGTGTATTAAAACCTGCCTAATTATATATAATATATCCCAAATTTCTGAGGACGCCAAGAAAAATTTCCTCCATTTTCAACAGAATACAAAGATTTAATAGGATAATAAACTGTTTATAAATGTCAGTCAGAGATAAATTTTCCTATTCTATACTTCCAAGGTAAACTTTTAGTTTATTAGTGAGGAGTGTCAGATAACCATCAAGAAAATAATTAGAGATACATATTAAACAATTTCTTCATACATGTGTATGAATTTCTACACAATACACAAGTTGTACACAAGTTATACATATATACTTTTTAAAAATATAATTATACAAGCAAATACAAATCAGATAAGTACATAACAACAATGTGAAGAACATAAACATTTTACAGATATGATTAAAAAAAAAATGGAAATTGCTTCAGTATGACTGAATTAAATGCTTACAACTACTAAAAATGATATCTCTTTTGTACAGAATCAACACTACCAGTATTGTCTTCTACAATTGTGAGATTAAGAAATTTTGGAGGAAATCCTGTTACTGGACACAGTACACTGACATCTATACCTGTATCGACAGTCTCACAAACACATGGAACAAGACATACAAACTCTTTGCCATCACCTGTGAGTGGACGACAGAATGTTGGTACTAGTCTTGTGTCACAACCATCTATTGAACAGCCTGTCGTACCAACATCATGCATGAATTCACCCACTTTCCCTTTTCACAGTGTCTCTCAACCATCTGATTTTGTACTGGAGCAAAAAACAAACAACTCATATGTAATGAAAACACCTTCATGTATTTCATCTGGTCATCCATTAATTCCAGGAAAGTATGTGCCTGTGACTACTAGTGTGTCCTTGCCTCCTGTTCAAGGTCGTCCTTATCTGAGTACTAATGTACCAAGACTTGTGAATCCAGCACAGATTACTTCTGTACATAAAACTAGTACACAGTCTTTACATACTGGTCAACATGCTGGTCAACATACCGGTCAACACAGGTCAAGGTCAACAACTCACAAGTTTGTAAAATATCCTGATCATTCAACTGGTGGAAATACTTCAGAAATTCCTGTCAGTGTGAATGTTCAAAGACCACTCTCTCCAATTGTGCAGACAACAAGAACATGCCAAACAAAAAAAAGTGTGACACAGTCGTCTGCTGTGACAAAATCATATAGCTCTCAAAAATCTTCTCAAGTGAGTTCTGCTGGTATTGATAAATTACTATCTACAACCAATGTCACAAATTCAAAGAGTTCTAGGAATGTAAATCCAGCCACATCTGCTGCTTCACAGAACTCCAGATTACATGAAACAAAATCCCAAGAATACATTTCCTCACATGAAAAAGCAATTGAAGACATAAGAGGAAACGTTTGGAGACTGGGGAAAAGAAAGCAGAGTCAAGGTTCAAGGTCATCTTTAAATCCTAATATCTCAACATCTGTTGTCTTTAATACCCCTGTACGGATAAAGACAGAAGCAAGTGAGGAATCTGGACCGTCAAAGAGAAGACGACCTCAAAAAGGTATGAAAGTTAAAGAAAATAAATTGTTTTCTTTATATTTTAAATGCTTACAGATTATCTCTTTTCTCTGATTGAGCAATCTGAACAGCGTTGCAAGTTGTTGGCATAAGCTTATTCAAATCTATTGACTCAATTTGTATATTGAAAAAAGTTGATCAGAGATATAAGGCATTTCTTAGGTTGGACATGTTTTACATAAATTATCAAAAATGTTGGATGACACAAAATGCCAAACCAACAACCTACACCTCACCCCTTAAAAATTGAAAACGGTATAAACATAACAACAAATGGTCTGAATAGCCTAGCTTGGTATAGGCACACATTGTGTGTTGTTAAACCATGTTCATCTGCTTATGTGGACCATATGTTAAAAAAATAAAAATAATAAAACTCTAGAAAAAATCTGTACAGTGACAGTGCAGTTACTATTGAATCCAATGACCACTTATTTGAACAATGTAATTAAAGACATCAGCAAAGTCTAGAATTTTAATCCGGGCCACAATATTTTAAAGTAGTTTTAGCAAGAGAGTCAAATTGTTTATTTTAGCTAATTGTCTTTGTGCATGAATTTGATACATGATGATTGTTGTGTAGAACTATTTATTACATGTAAATTCTGACTCTGACATACTTGGCTGTATATTTATTTTGTTAATTTTTATTTCAGACAAACCTGTCGTGATAACAATAAGTGATTCAGACTCTGATTTTACAGATTGAAAGTTTTGTTGTCAGAAAAATGTATACAGAAGGTTGGCACAAAAATGCTTAAAACTGAACATATGGTTGTTTGTATGGCAACAATTAAACATGATATGGTTTTGTATGGAAACACTTAAACAAGACATGGTTTTGTATGGAAACACTTAAACAAGTCATGGTTTTGTATGGAAACAAATAAACAAGTCGTGGTTTTGTATGATAACGATTAAACAAGTCATGGTTTTGTACAGAAACAATTAAACAAGTCATGCTAGTTGTGTACCTTTTTAGCTCACCTGGCCCAAAGGGCCAAGTGAGCTTTTCCCATCACTTTGCGTCCGTTGTCGTTAACTTTTACAAAAATCTTCTCCTCTGAAACTACTGGACAAAATTAAACCAAACTTGGCCACAATCATCATTGGGGTATCTAGTTTGAAATATGTGTCCGGTGACCCGGCCAACCAACCAAGATGGCCGCCATGGCTAAAAATAGAACATAGGGGTAAAATGCAGTTTTTGGCTTATAACTCAAAAACCAAAGCATTTAGAGCAAATCTGACAGGGGTAAATTTGTTTATCAGGTGAAGATCTATCTGCCCTGAAATTTTCAGATGAATCGGACGATCAGTTGTTGGGTTGCTGCCCCTAAATTGGTAATTTTATGGAAATTTTAATGTTTTTGGTTATTATCTTGAATATTATTATAGATAGAGATAAACTGTAAACAACAATAATGTTCAGCAAAGTAAGATTTACAAATAAGTCAACATGACCAATATGGTCAGTGGACTCCTTAAGGAGTTGTTGCCCTTTATAGTCAATTTTTAACCGGATTTTTGTGACAAAAATGTCGGTTATTGATTTGGGGATGTACGGCGGGCGGGCGGCCGGGCGGCAATCAAATGTTGTCCGTGCATTAACTCATGAACCGTTCAACCAAAGCTTTTAAAATTTTAATATGTTATTCCTGACAACTATACGAAGGTCAAGTTCAATAATGGCGATCTTGACTTTTACCGTTCAGGAGTTATGGTTCTTGAAAGATTGAAAAATGGAGTTGTCCGTGCATTTACGCATGAACTGTTCTACCAAAGCTTACCAAATTTTAATATGTTGTTACTAATGAAAGAATGGAGGTCAAGTTCAATAATGACGAATTTGACTTTTACCGTTCAGGAGTTATGGTTCTTGAAAGATTGAAAAATGGAGTTTCCAGTCGTGTCCGTGCATTTATGCATGAACTGTTCTACCAAAGCTTCCGAAATTTTAATATGCTGTTACTGATGACAAAATGGAGGTCAAGTTCAATAATGACGATTTTGACTTTTACCGTTCAGGAGTTATGGTTCTTGAAAGATTGAAAAATGGTTTTTCCTGTCGTGTCCGTGCATTTTCTCATGAACCATTCAACCAAAGCTTTTGAAATTTTGATATGTTGTTACTGATGACAAAATAGAGGTCAAGTTCAATAATGACGATTTTGACTTTTACCGTGCAGGAGTTATGGTTCTTGAAAGATCGTAAAATGGCGTTTCCATTCAGGTTGTTGCATTTACTCATGAACCATTCAATCTAAGCTTTTCAAATTTTAATATGTTGATACTGATGACAAAATGGAGGTCAAATTTGATATTGACGATTTTCACTTTCACCATTCATCAGTAATGGTTCTTGTGATATTGCCAGGACACAAATAAATGTTAATAAATCCGGTTTGCTGTCGTTGTGACAGCCTCTTGTTAACCATTTTTCGTAAATCTTAGTAATCTTTTACAAAAATCTTCTCCTCTGAAACTACTGGGCCAAATTAATCCAAACTTGGCCACAATCATCATTGGGGTATCTAGTTTTAAAAATGTGTGGTGTGGCCCTGCCAACCAACCAAGATGGCCGCCATGGCTAAAAATAGTACATGTGGGCGAAATGTAGATTTTGGCTTAACCTTTGAAACCAAAGCATTTAGAGCAAATCTGACAGGGGATAAATTGTTTATCGGGTCAAGATCTATCTGCCCTGAGATTTTCAGACAAAACAGACAACCTGTTGGGTTGCTGCCCCAGAATTAGTAATTTTAAGGAAATTTTGCAGTTTTTGGTTATTATCTTGAATATTTTAATAGAGATAAACTGTTAACAGCAATAGTGTTCAGCAAAGTAAGATCTACAAATAAGTCAACATGACCAAAATTGTCAGTTTACCCCTTAAGAAGTTATTGCCCTTTATAGTCATTTTTTAACAATTTTTGTAAATTTTTAGAATATGTTTTCCACTGTAATTCCTGGGCCAAGTTCATTATAGATAGAGATAATTGTAGCAAGAAGAATGTCCAGTAAAGTAAGGTCTACAAACACATCATGATCACCAAAACACAATTTTGTCATGAGTTTATCTCTGTCCATTGTTTAATATGTACATAGACTAAGGTGAGCGACACAGGCTCTTGAGAGCCTCTAGTTTTTTGTAGGATTGTTTTTTGGTTGTTTTTTTTTTTTTTATTGAAAAAAACAATATGCAGTTAAAGGATATGTATCTTGTGCTTATAATTCAGTGCTGAAAATCTAAGAATGAAGATTTTACCATTTTCATTATTTTGGATTTTTTTTTAATGTATAAATCTATATTTTATGCATGTAATGGGTAATACTGTAAGTACTTTGATGTCATCCATTACAGAAGGATATATACATTTGATGTTTGAAAGAATAAGATCTTTTTTCTAAAACAATATTATGTAACCGGTGCTTTTTATATATACAATGTTTTCTAGTCCACAGATTGTGTTCAAATCATTTTGTAATAACCATTAGTGCTTTGAAGAATTATTATGTTCCAAAAATGTGTTTTAACTCGTAGCATCTAGTCTTAACCATAGCTTCTGTTATGTGATATTTACTACAAATTTTGTTTGCAATGTTTTTTTTTGTCAAGTTTCTGTATTGTCATTGATCATTAACTTCTATTTAGAACATGTTGAGGAAAGGGGGTATTTAGATCTCACTTATAAGTCTATTTGGAGCATTCTCAATAAGATGGTTTATACTTTTGTTAGCAATAAAAGTTAATCGTGAAAACTGCTCATCCGTTCTTCTTTGTGATTCAATACTATTAGATCTTTTTAGAGTAGAAATTAATATTGTATGTTTTATGAATGTTTAAAGGGTACTTAATAGATGCAAAAATTATGTGGTGCTAAGATACATTTCAGTATTATTGATAAAAGTTATTCCAGTGTTTGTTAAGTCACAATAATTCAAGTTCTATAAATAGAATGATATGATCATGTAAATAAGAGAGGTGGGAAGATTACTTAGGTTGTGTTTTGTTGAAAGAAATATTTTTTATGCCCCACCTACGATAGTAGAGGGGCATTGTGTTTTCTGGTCTGTGGCTCAGTTGGTTCGTTCGTTCGTTTGTTCGTCTGTGTGTGTCCGTTCAGGTTAAAGTTTTTGGTCAAGGTAGTTTTTGATGAAGCTGAAGTCCAATCAACTTGAAACTTAGTACATATGTTCTCTATAGTATAATCTTTCTAATTTTAATGCCAAATTAGATTATTACCCAATTTCACAGTCCATGGAACATGGAAAAGAATAGTGCGAGTGGGGCATCCATGTACTTTGGACACATTCTTGTTTATTTATAATTCAATGTGATTCAAGACTAGTCGAAGCTACTATTGTATAAAAGATACTTAATAGAAAAAATTATGAGGTGCTAGGTTATATTGCAGTATTGAGGAAAACCTCTGTTGTGTAGTGTTAGTATAATGTAGATTTAGTCTTAATTCGTAGCTGACTTTTAAACTTTCAGTATATTGTAGATTGATTTATTTTATTGTCTCATTCTGCATGTTGTTATATTATACTGTACAAATAAGATGATTTTATGATTTTGGTCATAGAATTTTGGCACAATTTCATTTTAAAGTTCAAACAAAATCTTATAGCTTTACAAAGTTGTTTAAATGTTAACAAACTTTTAGGATATTTTTTATAAATTTTTTAGCATGCAGATAGGTTTAGAAAATAGTTTAGATACATCGTTTTAGCATGCAGATAGATTTAGAAAATAGTTTAAATACATCTTTCACATTGGTTCTTTTTGATGCCATTAAACCAAACTTCATGCATTTTTTTATTACATAAACATGTGTGCTTTGTTACCTTTTTTTGTGTATTTTTTCTTCCAAATGAAATGTGTTGTGTCTGTTGAAGAAATCAAAAATACATGTATATTTGATACCTTAATCAAAATTGTGATTTTATATATCATATGTTTAAAAAGAGAAGCTTGAGCCTTATCCATATTTCCTTGTTCATGAAATAAATAACATCATTTTATCAAGACCTATTTGAGAAATGTTAAAATGAAAATAACACCGATTTCAAATGTAAGAGCTTAATTCTGTGACGACTTTATTTCAGCGTCTAAAAGTTTGCTTTCATCATAATCCTTTTATTTTTTCTCAGAATTAAATGTTAAGTGACCAGCATCAAGGAAATATGAACTAGGATGAGGTTTTTCCATGTTAAGTTTGATATATCTGTTCCATTTTTAGCTCACCTGACCTGAAAGGTCAAGTGAGCTTTTCTCATCACTTGGCGTCCGTCGTCCGTCGTCCGTAAACTTTTACAAAAATCTTCTCCTCTGAAACTACTGGGCCAAATTCTACCAAACTTGGCCACAATCATCCTTGGGGTATCTAGTTTAAAAAATGTGTGGCGTGACCCGTCAAACCAACCAAGATGGCCGCCATGGCTAAAAATAGAACATAGGGGTAAAATGCAGTTTTTGGCTAATAACTCAAAAACCAAAGCATTTAGAGCAAATCTGACAAGGGTAAAATGGTTGATCAGGTCAAGATCTATCTGCCTTGAAATTTTCAGACGAATAGGACAACCTGTTGTTGGGTTGCTGCCTGTGAAATGGTTATTTTAAGGAAATTTTGCAGTTTTTGGTTATTATCTTGAATACTATTATAGATAGAGATAAACTGTAAGCAGCAATAATGTTCAGCAAAGTAAGACCTACAAATAAGTCAACATGACCAAAATTGTCAGTTGACCCCTTAAGGAGTTATTGCCCTTTATAGTCAATTTTTAACAACTTTTCGTCATTTTTTGTAACTTTTCTAAAAATCTTCTTCTCCAAAACTACTTTGCCAAATTTAACCAAACTTGGCCACAATTATCATTGTGGTTTATAGTTTAAAAAATATGTCCGATGACCCAGCCTGCCAAACAAAATGGCCGACATGGCTAAAATTAGAACATAGTGGTAAAATGCAGTTTTTGCTTTATATCTTTGAAACTAAGACATTTAGGGAAAATCTTTCAAGATTTAAATGTCCATCAGAATAAGATATATCCCCTCACAAATTTTGAGTTGAATCGGACAACCTGTTGTTGGGTTGCTGCCCTAAAATTGGTGATTTTAAGGAAATTTTGCAGTTTTTGGTTATTATCTTGAATACTATTATAGATAGAGATAAACTGTAAACAGCAATAATGTATAGCAAAGTAAGATCTACAAATAAGTCAGCATGATCAAAATTGTTAGAGGACCCCTTAAGGAGTTATTGCCCTTTATAGTCAATATTGAACAACTTTTCGTCATTTTTGTAACTTGTATAAAAATCTTTTCTAAAACGACTTGGCCAAATTTAACCAAACTTGGCCACAATCATAATACTAGGGTATCTATTTTAAAAAAAAGTGTCTAATGACCCCGCCTACCAACGAAGATGGCCGACATCAGTAAACACATTAACAGGTGAGCGACACAGGCTCTTGAGAGCCTCTAGTTTTTGTTATTTTGATCATGTGAAATAGAAGATAAGAGATTAGTTTTATTTTATCTTTTAAAAGTAAGATGTTTTTAATTGAGGAAAAACTGACCTCAGATGTTTATAATTGTTTCGATTTTATACCAAAGATGTATAAATTATATGGACAATTAAAAAAGGAAATGCACAGACATGTTTTTTTTTATTTTATTCTTTAAGCGTATAATATATATTAATAAAGATTGGAGTAATTTCAGTGAGACAGCAACTAAATACAGTGTCATGCTTGTTCTAAAAACAAGAAATTTGGGTTTTTGAGGTAAATGCTAATGTAATTTTTAAATGAAGGAAAAAAAATCTGTTATTGATTTTTGGTTGTATGGCGGGTTGGAGGCTGCCAAACAGTGTCTGCATTTTCTCAAGAACTGTTTAATTAAATCTTTTCAAATTTTGATATGCTGTTACTTATTGTGACAAAATGGAAGTCAAGTTCTAGATTGACAATTTTCACTTTTACCATTCGGGAGTTGTGTTCTTGAAAGATTGAAAAATGGTGTTTCCAGTGGTGTCCATGCTTTTAACTCATGAACCATTCAATCACATATTTTTTAATTTGATATGTTGTTATTGACAAAGTAGAGGTCAAATTTATTGTTGACGATTTTCACTTTCACCTTGTAGGAGTTCTGGTCCTTGTGATATTGAAAAATGCTAGGACACAAATAAAATCTAGTTTGCTGTCATTTTGAAAGCCTCTTAATTATAATTTTGCTAAGTTCTCAATACGTACTAAAACTAAAAATTATCAATCAAAGATCTACAAAGATACATCTAATTTAGATTTATGAATTCAGCTCCTGGGAGCCTCTTTATTTGCAGAAGGTAATTAGATCTAGGTTGGTTTCCAGCTTCCTCTACCAGTAAAAACTAGTGTCTCGCCTACTTTTGCTGTCATGATCAGATTAAAACAGCAATCATTCCTCACAACAAATACAGCTGATCTAGTGCATATGGTAACAGAGAAACAAATTGTCTTATTGGCACTCGTACCACATCTTCTAATATCAAGGAACCACAAAAACTTAGCTTGACCATTGAAATGTGAAAATAAGGACAAGGTGAGATGACCCCTTCCTGTCTGGCAAGTTCATATACTAGAAGTAATATCTAAACAACAAAAACTTTACATTGACCAATGATCCCTGACAATTAGGCCAAGGTCAGATGCCACCTGCAACTTGGACATTTACAACTCTCAACCTTTTCACACACCAAATATAGTTGATCTATTGCTTATAGTATGTGAAAAACAAACCAAACCACAAAAACTTAACATTTACCAATGAACTATGAAAATGAGGTCACAGTCAGATGCAACCTGCTAGTTTTAAGTATACAACTCAAAATCTTTTCACATACCAAATATAGGTGACCTATTGCTTATTGTATATGAGAAACAGTCAAAAACACAAAAACTTTTAACATCAACCAATAAACTATGAAAATGAGGTCAAGGACAATCATTTTCAAGTATTATATAACCAGGTCACTGTACCTGATATACTATATGTATTGCTTTACTTATGCCTTTTTTTATATATATATTTGCAATTGTTTTAAATAATCATTGCATATAAATTTAATGTTATTATTCAGCTCAGCTTTTGGCACTGTAATTAGCAATAAAAACTTATATTCTATTCATTGCACACACAAAATATGATTGACCTATTGCTATAGTATATGAGATATGGACTTGACCACAAGAAATGAGGTAGAGGTCAGGTGAGTCCTGTCTAATTAACATGTAGACCTTGCAAGGATCCTATATACCAAATAAAGTTGTCCTACTACTCATGATAATTGAGTATTTCCTATATACCAAACAAAGTTGTCCTACTACTCGTGATAATTGAGTATTTAACAAGACAACACTATCTTTAACCATGAAAATTAGGTCCAAAACAATTGATAAATGAAGAGACAGAAACTTCCTACCATATAAGTTATGAAGCATCCCAGTCTTCTATCTTCTTGATTTTCACTAATTTCAGAAATCTTGTGCCCAAGACCTAAAATTCTATTTTGTCAGCAAAACTTAACATTGACCAATGATCTCTGACAATAAGTCCACAGTCAGATGCCACCTGCTGGTTTGAAATGTACATATCAAAACCCTTTCCCTTCTACCAAATATAGATGACCTACTGCTTATAATACCCTTGCTTTAAAAAAAAAGTAGGGGTGAACTGTTTTATCTGTTTGTCCATCTGTCCGTCCCTTGAATATTTTTCATTGCATTTTTTTCAGGAACTACAATACAAGGATTTCTGAAGTTTGGTTTCATAATTTATATAAGTTAGCTATACTGTGTGATGCATTTTAGAATCATCACTCAACAACTTCCTGTTTACAAAAATATTCGGGCAGGGGCATCATCAGTGAGCAGTAGGTCACTTTCAATTGTTGTATATGAGAAATGATATGAACCACCAAAATCTTAACATCAACCAATGAACCATGAAAATGAGGTCAAGGACAAACCAAATAAATTTGACATATTGATATTATATATGAGATATGGACTTTTTAACCACATGAAATGAGGTAGGGGTCAGGTGAATCCTGTAGACCTTGAAAGGATCCCATTTACCAAATATAATTATCTTATTAATCAGGATAATTGAGCAATGAGGTCAATTGATATATGACAGACCGAAACTTAGTACCAAAGAAATCATGAAGCATCCTAGTCTTCTTTCTCCTACAATATAAAGCTTTATAAAAAAAAATTATACTGCTGCCTTAGTTGGATTGTTATCCCAATGTTTGGCATTCTGTGATACTTTTTTCTCTTCCTAAATGGATACTTTGAATCTAATTGGAAACTTAATGAGTAAGAGAAAATAAAAGCTTCATGAATGTACTAATAGTTATGTATGATTTTCACTCATTTCAGAAATCTTGCGCCCCAGGCCTAAAATTCTATTGTGTCAGCATTTTCAGATGGCAGAATTGAAAATATCATAAATCAAATAAAAAGTTTTATTGATAACAATGTTAAACTTCATATATAAAGGCTTAATAATACATGATAAAATGAATTGGCTTGCAATTACAAATATTTGGTCAAACAATAAAATATAATGTCGTAGAATGATTCTACAATTAAATATAAAATTTTAATTATGCACCATATAGGAACCTTAAAGTACATCAATAAGTACAAATAATTATGAATACTAAAGGTGTAAATACAAAACTGCATAACAAAAAATCACGTTCTAAACATTATTGAGCAGCTCATGAAAAATAATTGTTTAATTCATAAAATGCAGAAAAATTGCCCTATGAAACAACAAAAGCATTACTTCAAAGGTAGAAATTTAAATAGAAAATATTGAAAATAAAATCGCTACCTATGAAATGATGACAACTTAAGTCATTTTAAATAAATATATAAAAAAAATTTCTTGGAAAGGAAATATCACTTTGAAAAAAATCCCTTTAATGGAAGAAAATTACTCTTTGTTCAATGATATTTTTTTTTCAGTGGAGAAATATAGTGGAGAATAATGCACGCCTTTTTGATATGAATAAATTAACAATAAATACGTACAGCAACATTTCATGTGTATTCTTAAAAAAAAATTTTCTTTGAATCATCAAATGTTTTATTTTACAATAATTTGCATCATCAACTCGTAAGATTTGAATACCATGGTTCCAGTCATGTCAAACAGCAACAAAATGTAAATATTGGAAACAAAATTTCACATATCAAATGTATCTCTGATATTAATTTATTGTCTGAATGATTTTATTATAGATATAATGCTATATTTCTATTCATTTGAATAAAGAGTTCAATATTAACAATGAAATACCATTCAGTTTTGATAAAGAATATCTTATGTATTATAATGAGAACATTTTCGAACATTAAATGTGTTTGAATATTGATTTAGAGTCTTAACGACTTTCTTTTTAGTTAATACTACCTCAGATTAGGGGTATCTTTAGTTGGGACTAAATGGATGATCTTTTTATCTCCTTTGTTGTATCTCCATATGCAGATCCAGGGGGGCATCCCTGGTTGACTACATAGGGAATTACTGAAGCGGGCCTCCCTAGGTCAGTCAGCAGTCAGACATCCCCCCCCCCCTTTACAAAAAATTCTTGATCCACCACTGATCTATGTCAATGTAAATGAGACAACTTTGTTTTATACATTTGTATTTACAAACACACTTAATACTGGACATGGGTAATCAAAGGAATATAATTCACACATAGCAATTAATAAATCACTTAAAATATTATCTAGACCATTTTAAACAACAGATATATAGAATAATTCACAGGGTTCATGTCAACATGTTCCTATTCTAAAAACATTTCTATAAGACAATTGTGGAACATCCTTGTATTTCATTATCAAAAATATTTGATTTAATTCTTTTTTTTTTTCTTCCATTGACTCATTGGTGGATCTGGAGGGGGGGGGGGGTCGTTGGAACCCCCCTTTTAAAATGGGTGGATCTGCCCCTGTTGACTACATTTAAAGTTATATTTCTAATACTGTATTTAAAATTAATCCAAGGGCACACAACTCAATAAATATATAATGCCTCAAAATAAATGTTCTTTTAAGTTGCATCAGAAGGAAAATGTACTGTGGATTCATTATTATTCAGTGGATACCAATTGTGTGGATTCATTATTATTCAGTGGATACCAATTGTGTGGATTCATTATTATTCAGTGGATACCAATTGTGTGGATTCATTATTATTCAGTGGATACCAATTGTGTGGATTTCATTGGTACTAGGAAACCACAAATGGATAATTTGCTGTATGATTAAATACAGACTTTTGTATTCATTTATATGAAACAGGTATATAGAATGCCCAACATTATTATGCTTCTTATTGTCATTTAAATTATAAAAGTAATTCCATCAAACAATAAGAACTTGTATCCATAGGCCTGTACTATGCCCCACTTTCACTATCATTTTTCTTGTTCAGTGAACTGTAAAATCAGGGCAAAACCCATAATTTAGCATAAAATTAAAAAGGTTCACATTATAAAAGAGGGACGAAAGATACCAGAGAGACAGTCAATTATAGAGCATATGTGTACTGAGTTTCAAGTGGAAACCAATCTTTAACTTGAGAATGTACTGGTTTTTTACTATCACATTTCTTTGTTCATTTAACATGAAAATTAGAGTCAATACTGTATTTGGCATTTCATTTTATAATTTCATATCATAATGAACATGTGAACTAAGTTTAAGTTGACTTGACCACATCTTCATAGTAAAGTGCATTGATGAAACTTTAAACAATACGCAATGGACAAATGGAAAACAAATGGCGGAAGGGACAGATGCACAGACCAGAAAAAATAATGCCCCTCAACATTGGCAAGGACGTAAAAATTGTTAACTTGCCTCCATATACAAGTATCCGATATAAGTTTTGAGAGATTGAATGATTGTTAAAAAATCAATAGTGTGACTATTGTTAATCTATGTATAAAAAATGTTCAACTATGATTCAATCAATACATTGTAATCAAACCTCATCTATACTTCTGTTTTGAAAAGAGATTTTTAAAAGGCATAAAGGCATAAAAAAATACAAAAGATATATAAAATTCAAAAGCGGAAAACAAACTGACAATTCCAAGGCAAAAATGAAAATAACTTTTTAGTCTTCATTGGTTATTTTTCCAACAATAAATTTAGGAAAATTTTCTAATTTATAATGATGACTTTTAAAATTTTATAAAGGATATTCAATTTAAAACACACACCATTCAAATTGTATATTTGCAAATTGATACATTTCTTTTTCAGTGATATTACAATAAATTCAGCTATGATGACGATGGAAGTTTTTAATGACCATGAATGACTATACAGCCCTTGCATCAACGAATTAATTTTTTGTTCTTTAGTAGTCAAAGTCATGTGACTATCACTTTTTATTGCATAATCGTAATGACTAGTAGTTTTGTTAAGATTCAATCTGTCATGTGATACTCAATATACTATCAAAGAATGATATAACAGCACCAAACACTAGGTGAAATTTCAAGGGTCCATTATGTCACACCCTGTAATGCAAATCCCATCTGCATCTGGAAGTATCTGTAAACCTGTAATACAAATATTTTATATTAAAATACAATATAGAAATACTGTAAGAGAACAAATATGCCACTCTGGGGTATTTTTTAAACTGGCATAACTAAAGGTGTGTAGATGGAACACATGCATCAATCTGGGAAACAAAGGAAAGACTTTGCAATTCTGTGAAAAGTAACATAACCAAAATACCGATCTCAGAGGAAAATTCATAACGGAAAGTCCATAGATGAAAGTATGTTGTCTGGACTGAAACTTATAAACCAAGACACATATGGCCCAATGCTTGCTGCCAAATTCTAAGGGCTGTGAATTCAATAAGTAGGCACAGCTGGTAAGTGAGTGGGGCATAAAAAAAACTAAAGATGGCATGTGGAACATCTGGGTTCCTTGTATTGGTCCTAACGAAGTTTGCTTGTCATGTTTTGGAATTTTTGTCAGATTTTCAGAATCCTCTGGTTTTATCCATTTGAATGCCTTAGAAAATTTTGCCCATTGACCCCTATTTTTCTTTTATAAATCTTTTACATGTATCATTATAAACCATCTGTAAAAGTCTTATAAAAATTTGTTATTTTCTAATAGTTTTTGAGCACCTAAACTTTTCACTGGTAAAGCTATGAAAAGTCAAGAGAGAACATTTTCCCGCCAAAATTCAATGGCTTATATCTCGAAAAACAAGCTCTTGACCTATAATTTATTTTTTTATGTGGATAACTATCTAATAAACAATTTTCACACTAAGGACTTTTAACTCTAGAGTACTGTGAAAGTACTTTTATTTGTGGGTATCAATTTTCGTGGTTTAAGCAAAATTTATATGTTTGTGGGTTCTTAAATTCGTGGATTTTTTGTTTTCTGAGAAAAAAAATGTTTAGAATGATTTGTGGGACATTGCAAAATAAGGTGTTCATTTTCACTTACTTGTTCGTCTTTCATTACTGACAACATTCATCAAACTTTTGATAAAATAATTGAGTTCAAAAATAAGCTGATTCAGCTACAAACTTACAAATTGTCTCAATTGAAGAAAATTGCAAAGTAAACATTTTAATTGTTGCACACACGTAATCAGAAGTGATGACACTAATAAACCCGAGCTCAAATGATCAACAGATTAACGATCATCAAAGGTGTTAATGGGACCATAAACATTTCACTTTAAGAAAACATAAAAAAAATGCTACAAATGTATTAAATTGTAGAATTAATTCTTATGAATTTATTTTTTTTGGTTTCGTATGAGAATTATGAGAAGATAAAATGAACACTTAAATATTGCATATCATTACTGGAAGTCTGACTTTCATTGATCAAAACTAATTTTTCATGAGAATTGAAATGTTAAAAGTTGTGCAGTTTAGGTTTTTAAAGATTAGATAAGCAAGCCTGTCTGAAGTTGTACATATAGTTCATAGTGCATACCATATTCGATGTATTCTCTAGATTGTATGCCCGTATCCATGTTGTTGAACCTACATGGGGATCTTTCCATGTCTTGACTTGGACAAAGTTGTTACATTTTGTTGGACGCTTAAATTCGTGGATAAAGCCATCCACGAAAACCACGAAAATTGGTACCCAACAAATAAAAGTACTTTCACAGTATATAATTTTTTAACAGATTAGCATTAACTGTTATTAAATGTTTCATACAAATGACAAAATTATCAGATAACAATAAATTTTCAACAAAAATTGCACCCATAGTAAGCTTAATCTTACTGCTTTCGATTGCTCTCACTTTACCTGTTGAAATATATACTCAAGATACAAAAGTCAATAATTACAAAATAGTAACTTGACTGGTTACCTTTATTTCTTTATCCTCCGACCCTGATAACATAAAATCTCCTACTACTATCACTGTATTAACACTACCATCATGTCTCTGTAATGTCTGTATAGGTAACATGTTCTCTAAATCCCAAACCTAAAATAAAAAAACTTTAAATATTAAATGTGCTTATAAAAAAGGGATTTATCATTATCGCATGTTCTAAATTTTTTTTAAGAATGAATACTTTCAGAGGTGTTATAAAGAAGCTATTTCACTCCTCTGACGTCATACAACAATAGGTGTTGAAGTCATTATCGATGACGTCCCATCAAAGCATCAATGCTACGCGCATTTGTGAATTAATGTGTTACAATGACAACATTATACAACAGGATAAATCTCTTTTAAATAATATAATATTCAAAGACATTTCATTCCATTACAAGAAACATAAGTTTTCATTATATAGAATTGATACAATAAATATCTGATTAAATAAGTAATGTCTACAAAATATATCATAATAAAATAACACTTAAATCTCACTCCTTATCCAAACTCTTTATTTTTTCTTAGTATCATAATATTACAATGTATATTGCAATACTGAATAACATAATAAACAACATGAAGCAAAAACAAATGCACATTGCAAAACACATTTACTGTACTTGGTAGTGTATAGTACACAGTATTGTATAATACGCACCCCTTTTAATTCCTAAAAAAAAATGAAAAAATTAAATTTACCAGTACTCTTTTTTAACGAGAACAGTTTCATTGAAATTAAGGCTTTGAAAGATTAACAAGCTTAGGGCTTTTTAAGGGGGGGGGGGGGGGGGGGGGGGGAGGAAGTCACTTTTATCAAAATTTGGATAGGTGGTGGTTATTTAAGAAAGATTGCTTGAACAATTGAATAAAATATCCAATTCAAAATGTATGCTTATTTGGGTCAAATAAAAAGTGCCTTTTCCCCCCCTCCCTACATTTATTTTTGGAATAGCCCTTATTAGTAGGGGTTATTTCATTAATAATTTAAAATTTAATTATATGATTACTGTTGATTTCATCCTTTATGTGGATATTAATTATTGTGTAGATTTGATTTCATGGTCTTGCAAATGTCTACATACAAGCTTATAGAAAATTTGTACTTCGTTAAAAATTTTATTTTCATAGTTCGGCTCATCCACAAAAAATGGCATCCCATAATTAATATAGAATCAACATTATATGAATCAGTTTTTCCTAATTTTATAGGATTTATAAAACACTCAAATAATCATCTTTTCTTTTGAATGTCAATAAGTGATCATTTGTTATTTTTTTGTTATTGCTTGATATCAAAGCAAAGAAAAAACACTTTATAAAAGAAGTTGACAATTTTTTTAATTCTAGATAAAGCTGATTGAATAAGCTGTTAAATTATTAGCACATGCAGCTTTGATTAAGGATAGGTTTTTCATTCACTTGGATTGACTAGAAATTCTAAAAATATTCTGTTGTGAAAAAGCATATAACATAAATAACCTAATGGTATATCTATATAGAATAAACATTCACCTGTATGCTTTTATCAACAGATGCTGAGAAAAGGAAGCGACCAGAAAGGGAGGTAATTAGACTGTGAATAGTTCCTATGTGTCCTGACAAAGTCTGCACATGCTGATAACTATCGCAACAAAACAGCTGTATACTCTGGTTATATGTGCCTTGGGAAAAACCAAAAATACAAAAATACAATAAAAATCATATAGCTATTTATAAATTCAGACAACAACAATCTGACAACTAGTTCTAACACCTACAGAAAGGTTGTTGAAATAGTTTTTGCGTTTGTTTAAAAAAGTAATCTAATAACTTTCATATTCACATGATTGCTTCATTTTTTGTAGGTGATATAGAACTAGAAATCTGACCAGTTGCCATCTTAAGCATGAAAGAATTGCTACAGCTAACAATCACACAAGGAAATAGAATTTTTTTTGCAGTACACGTAGTCCAACAGATATGACTTGAAAAAAAATTTTATAAAAAATAACTGACAAAATAAATCTTTATTATATTGATCCAGTAATGCAGAACAATGGTGAAATTAATAGATTACAGATAACAGGCTATTATTTCAACTTGGAATTATTTTTAATAATGGAATTTACATAATTTACATAATTTATTGTGCTTGAAATTTTTAATAAATTCCATGTTTATTCTACATTATAATTTTTTAAGCATTGCATAACACTTTCCATACAATGTATTTTGTATAGATAGTGTTGTGCGCACCACAGTACATTCTATTGAAAATATGCATTCTTCTTTGTAATAGAACATAAAAATACAGAATAAACATGGAATTTATAAAAAAAATTCAAGCACAAGAAATTATGCAAATTGAAATAATAGCCTGTAACTGAAGGTTTTTTTCAACATCCATACACAATATGCAAAAATATCCAAAAATTTCAGTCATGCATCCTAAAGTTGTAGCAATTCTTTCAAACTTCTTTAACAACATTTATTTTTGAACTCTCACCATAACTTTCAAATCAGCAGAACCAGAGATAAGAAATCTTCCCGAGTAGGAAATGGCTAGACTGGTTACGGTAGATATATGGCCCTTTAATGTGGATACATGTTTGTATGTGGGTACATCAAAAACTTGAATTAATCGATTGTATGTCCCTGTATAGAAATAATATTGTAATAAAGTTATAATCTTCTTTCATCCTTTATTTATTACAACTGAAGAATAACCCTCTCCAGTTAAACATTCTAGTTTTAATCAAACAATTTATATATTCAAAAGATAAAAAAATTCAAAAAGCATTAATTACTCAATGATAAATTTTTATAAGATTTTAATGCAAATTATAAAGTTTCACATAATTATCCCAGCTCCACTTCATCCACATAACATTTTAAAATTTAACTATTTCAATTATCTCCCCTTATAAATGTCTGAAGGTATAATCAAATACAATTACACCAATCCCTAGCATTGTGGAGACGCAGAAAATGCCAATTTACAAGTATCTGGTTTGACCTTGACCTTTAGCACTCAAGATAAGAAGGTTGCTATGATACAAAGGGAAACAACTTTGCAAGTGATCTCATTACAATTAATATTATTTTTCTTAAACATTATCTTTGGTTATCAACTCAATCATAGTTTTAATTTTACCTACAGTGAGTTGCTTATAGGTGTTACTGTAAAACTTTACCAATAGCTCAACCTGTTTTTAAAATTGACAATACAATAAGGACATTTAAATTGACCAGTTGGTATTGTTAGATTTAAATCTACCTTGATGCTACCTGTAAAAAAATTTATTCACCTAACCCAAAGTTTCAGCATGCTTTTTTCCTGAACTTTTTCTTACCTAGGATTATTCTATTGAGAGATTTTTATTTTACTGTCATTCAAAATATTAGGAGTTATCAAGCCAAACAAGAATGACTATATCATATATGTTATTTTCTTGCAGTTTATTTAAAATTGCATGGCCTAAAATGCACTACATTTCATCTTAATGTTTGCATAGCCACTACTAGCAGTGTTTAATACCCTAAATAATCCAGTCATAATATTTCACTCACTTTATGAAACATCAAAATCATATTTGAATAAACAATTTCATTTATTTTTTTACACTGATATTTGACATCTCATCCAGAATTCCAAAGTTTTTAAATAATTCCCAATTTTATTCATTTTTCACGACTTCACTAGATTTTTTTCTAAATCCATAGTATAAATTCTGATTAACTTCCCATGATAATTTAACAGGTGCAGAATCTATACATAATTCAGAATCTTGTAAAAAAAAATTATCATTTCCATTACTATATTCCAAATAGTTATCCTCACTTTACAAATATTTTGTAATATTTTATTTATATTTTTACTATATATCACTTGATTTTTCTATATCCACAGTAAACATTTTATTTCATTTCCTATTATAAATTTCCAAATCAAACAATATTTGATCCAGAATTTTATAATGACTATTTCCAATTTCACATTCACTTAAAACATTTCCCCACGTTAGGAATATTTTAGAATATTTTACTTTCATTTTTCACTTTATCACTAGATTAGACTATATCCACTGCATTAATTCAACATTTTATTTCATTTCCAAGATCCCATTTAAATGGTAAATCATCTTAAGTTTGTAATAGATCCCAAATTAATAATGAATGTTTTTAAAATCACATTTAAAGCCACAGAAACATGTTGGATGAACTCACACTATATCTCCTACTTGAATTCCAGTTTTGAAATTTTTTAATCTTTAACATAACTAAATCCCATCGTATGAAAATTTGAATTTCCTTGAGCAAACACAGCATTTTATGCACAAAAGTCCCACTAATATTATAATAGATTTCAAAGAAAAAACACAGCAAGGTATACTCCAAACTTATTTTCGAATTTTACATGTACAACATCATATGTAAGCCCCACAAAACAGTTTTAATGAATTATTTCCTCCTTGATGTCCTTCATGACAATAAAATCTTGAAAAAAACACATCACATTTTAAGAAGCAAAATTGCTATAAAAAATCTAAGAAGTGAATTCAAATAAAATAAATCCAATATTGTATGCACAATGACACCAAAAGATTTCAAACATTGCAAATAATAATCCAAAATGAGAATCTTGAAGGGACATGTGAAGAAATGAACAACATATCCATCTGAAAATTTAAACTGTAAACACCTGAACAGCTATTTCTTGTTTCACTGGCAGCTGGACAATACTATATATAGGGTTAGAATTTTAAAGAAGCATTTAGTGTGTAAAAACAGTTTAATTTTCAAACATAGTAATACATATTTAATTTAATCTTTTACTGATTTAGAATTTTAGGTAAAAAATAGATAAATTATATATATCAGGGATTTAAAACAATGAAAACCAAAACTATTTTCTTCCCTATCAATTTTTTAATAGAATAATCCTAGGTAAGAAAAAGTTCAGGAAAAAAGCATGCTGAAACTTTGGGTTAGGTGAATAAATTTTTTTACAGGTAGCATCAAGGTAGATTTAAATCTAACAATACCAACTGGTCAATTTAAATGTCCCTATTGTGTTGTCAATTTTAAAAACCGGTTGAGCTATAGGTAAACTTTTACAGTAACACCTATAAGCAACTCACTGTAACAAAATATGATAAAATTTCAAACATACACCATCAATACCATAATAAATTATAACTATTTGAAGACATTTATGTTTCAGTTTATTATACAACTTTGTAAAATAACTAAAAGAGGATTAAATTTAATAACAGCATACATTCATGTGAATTTTAAACTGCAATCTGTTTTTGTTGTTATGTGTTTATTTTTGACACAAAGATAGGTACAGACATCAAGTTTGACTTGTACAGTTTATGTATGGTCTTTCAGATATAAAATTCCTTAAAAGTTTTTATAGTACATCAAATAATTCTCTGAAACAAACACAAAAGTGATATAAATATAATTTTTAAACTTTAATCTTACCAGCCACAACATATTTTGGTGTTACAGTAATAGAATAGACAGATCCAAATGTATGGTCAATCTTCCCCTTCAGATTAAATGGTTCTACTGTATTCCATATATCTATAGTGTTATGAGATCCGCTAAATAAACTGTCCTAAAACAATACATTGCATATATCTAATAAGAAAGTAAAATTAATGGTCTTTGTTGTTGACAAATCTTTGACTTCAGTTTAAAATTATTCACAAATTTTATAGACTAGAGACGATTTAGATCATGACATATTATATAGACACAGGTCTATTTTTGAAGGCTGTATGTTGCCCTTTATATATCTGTGATCATTTTTGATGTTTTTTGCTGCTCATTGGCATATACCTAACATTTCCCCATTAGCTCTTTTTCAATATATAGCCTAGAAAATAGACTTTATTTTGATTTCTATATTATCGTTGTAATCTTGATTCAATAATTTTAGAAAGTAAGACCTTCAAAATTCTGTTGCTTTTCTATCTTTTTAAATCTGACATCAGATACAGCTGAAAAATCCATTGTTGAAGGCTGCATGGTGACCTACTGTTGTTAATTTCTGTGTCATTTGGTCTCTTTGTGGAGAATTGTCTCATTGGCCATCAACCCACATCTTCTTTTTTATATCTATGATGTTTTCTTACCTTAGACATAGATAAAGCTAGAGCTCGAACCCAATGGTGTAATCCTGATATAACTGTCTTAAATGTTAGACTTCGGATTTCCCAGACCTATTGAAAGACAAATATAAGATTTTTCAGCAATCTTAATCTGCAGATTTGCCTTCTTTTTTCTACATACAGTTTATACTATCACTACCATGCATTCAATTGTTACTGCATAATGCATTAAGGTAGCACAATACAAAGATTTTGTTACTCCCAATCAGACAACTTTAAACTGATGTAATTCATTTCATCCTTCTTTATATTTTATAAATAAGGTACCAAAAGAAAGAAGAAAGATTAATCTTTCAAATTGTGATAATTTCATTATGACATAATTATTACATAATTAATTATTATGTAATTAGTTGCTATATTGTGATGTCCACACTTGAATGAATTTAGCTTCTTTGTTCTTCATAGCATCCCAAAATATTTTATATATTCTTGTACAACACAGCTTGACCTCCAAAACTGTGTCTCTGATTTCCAAAAACATCAATAGAATAAATTTTATACCCAATTGAATTTAGTGGTTTCTTATGAATTGATGTTGCAAACTTCATTGAAGATTTATGAGAGAATGAAATACAATAGGAAAAATCTGAGACAGAGTTTTGGAGGTCAAACTGTGTTGTGCACAAATCTATAAAATATTTTTGGATGCTATGAATAACAAAGAAGCTAAATTCATTCAAGTATAGACATTACAATATGGCAACTAATTACATAACAATTAATGATGTAATAATTATGTCATAATGAAATTATCACAATTTGAAAGATTGGTCCTTCTTCTTTCTTTTGGTACCTCATTTATAAAATTTAAAGAAAGATGAGTGGAATTACATCAGTTTAAAGATGTCTGATTGGGGATGAAAAATCTTTGTATTGTGCTACCTTAAATATGTATAAATTAGATAAAATAAAAGTTTATTTAAATAAGCATATTATACTGTAAATTCTTTAAATCTTTCATGTATAACCAGGGATCTCCATGGCCTGTTTAACGATGGAGCCCCGCCATCGTTCGAATGTCTTGCGCCATCGTCAAATGACTCGCGCCATCGTTAAATTGTCTTGCGCCATCGTTAAATTGTCTTCCGCCATCGTTCAAACTTCATCGTTTTTTGTAGCCCGACGCCATTCTTTTATCAATTATAATCAAATGCATGTAATTGCATAACCCTTAGGCTTTTTATGTTATAATCCAATACAGTTCTAACGCCTGAGGGATATCCGGATTAAGATCTCTAATTACTTGTACCTGAGCTTGTACAGGTAGATCAACAAACCAGACAGGAGAATACTATCTGAGGATAGACGATCCATTTGTCGAAGTACATGTAATCAACTAACTTTCAGCAAATGATTATGATCATTTAGATTAAATAAATAAATTAATAAATTAATCCAGTTACAAAGAAAACAGTTTAACAAGTCGAACACGTGCTTTATTTTGACTTACGCAATCAGCATCCCCCTTTTTTAAGAAGTACAAAATAAGACGCAAAACAGTAAATATTATTTCATCGCAAATAACTCGAGTACTGCTGTAACGATAATTTAGAATTACTTTAAATGTTTAAAAGTAAAAACTTAAATATTTCCTGTAAAGAAATATCGTATCTAAATTCCGAATTCATTTCGTATATTACAATCAAATTGATACATCCGCGTTTCCGGTTTCTATTCAGACTCGAAAGATGCATGTTGCACAGCATCAATTTTTTCAGATAAAGTCATTAAAAACCTTTTCATTTGTCAACGTTTGCTTTACAAATCTCTTTAACCTTTTACATAACCCGTACGAATTGTTTTGTTGCTGCACATCAGCCATACCGGTAATGGGCTCTGAATTTGACAGTGTCCACGAAAAATAAGCTCCACATCAGATGATTTTTAACCCCCATAACAATTACCAAAAATAAAAGAAATCTGCATGGGGACCTTCATGACAGCTTTTGGTCATTCTCGACTAAGGGGGGACCATGAAGACTTGGCATTTGAATGGTTAAAAACGGCAATAAATGAAAATATTGATACTTCTAATTTTATAATGAAAATTCAAATAAATATAATTTAAATAAGCAATGAATTAGCATGTTCACCATTCCTTGTATGGAGGGATAAAATACTTCCGATCGCGCTACACTGTACAGCGTAGACAAGGTTTGTAATGGTGAAAGTTCCTCCATGGTTCAATTTTCATCCATGGAGATCCCTGGTATAACAATACATTTGAAAGCAACATAAATGTATAACAGCAGAGGTTAAATATATCTCTCTAAAAAGTATTCATAAAATAGAAGAGAATTTTTTTAATTAAACACATAATGAATGAGGAATTTGGCTATTTTTTACATGTCTGTCTTTGTCAATTAAATGATCTAGATAAAATCTTATTCATGTTTTTACACATCCCATGCATTCATATTTTTGGTCAGACATTTCTAATGGAAGATTTGTCCAGTAAAGAGCTTCAGACACACCAAATTTATAAAGTATTATTTTCATTTTAATACCTACCTGATGACTTCATATATTCAGACATAGTCACAAATCAGAGTTCGCGAAAAGTGGTGGTCCTCAGGATTTTACCATCAAAATTTTGCTTAGGACTGACACAATTTTAGTATTTTTCAATCATGTCAATAGAATTAATAGTGAGGACCAGCAGATTTTCTTCAAGGACCAACAGGGAAAAAAAGATTTCGCCAACTTTGACAAATACTATTACATCAACTAACACATCATTTTCAGCATGAGGTTAAGAGTAGAACTTAGGTTTATAATAATTACCTTTATTAATGAAAATGTTGAGGTGAACAAATACTCTCCGGCTACTATCATGGCACTTATAATATTATCATGAGCATTCTAAAATAAACAAATACGGTAATTACTAACAATCATTATCATGGACCTTTTAATATTACAGCATTCATTAAATAGATATCCTAATAAGAACAATAGAGATCATGTTTTGTCTTTCTGTAGAAACCGCTGTTATAATAAAGGATGAATTTAATGGTACATATTTCATGACATATTTGCAAAATGAATAACTGAATAAGAACTCCTAGCATGCACAATTTTTAAAATAAATTGAAATTCAACAATGCATTTTCAAATTCAAAAATTTGTCATTTCAATAATTTTCATCATTTTTTCATAACCTTTGAAATAAAAATAATTTTGTTCTGAGATAGTCTGTTTTAAGTTTCTATATCATTAATTCAACACACAATTATCTTGTGAAAAAGTCCTAATAGTGAGAACACCAACTAATGGGTTATGTCCCCTTACTGTAGGGTTTCATCAGCAGGTTGAGTCAAAATAATAAATTGTGGTAGAATTTTTAGAATTGAAAATCTATTCAAATCATTCTTTTGACTAAATTTTGCCACTCAGAAGATAAAGGTGGAAGCACATTACTCAACCTCCACATTGAAACAACAATTTTCGAGCGTAACTGATGAGTCTTTTGCAGATGAAACGCATGTCTGGCACAAATACAAAATTGTAATCCTGGTATCTATGATGAGTTTATTCATAACTCTTCTACAGTGATCTTACCAATGATGATCACTTATTCATATTTTGATGACCAATCAAATTATATCATATTCATTTGTATTATAAAACATTAAAAATATTGGAAAATATCATCTTTGTTTTTTGCTTATTTTGTAAAGTTTGGTAATCTATGTATATTACATACCTCAACACATTTCTCTTCCTCAAATGTCTTAGCATTCCACACCCTGATAGATCTATCATCTCCAGCTGAATATAAACTGTCTTCATGTACTGCCATTGAATGTACCTTATATAACAAACACAACACATGATATTTCAAGGTCTTACTCCAATAAACAATGGCATAGAAGAATAAATATATACTGTAGAACGACTTAGTTTAACTTTTAAACATTAGAAGGAAGGATGTATCATGATAACATCATTTAAAGTCTTTGATTTATTACGAGTATTAAATTTTCGCTATTAAAAGGATTATTTTTTAATTCAGTGTATAATTGATTTTATGGTTTTAACAAATTGCACATAAGCCTGCAGTAAATTCATACTTTGTTGAGTATTCATGTTTCAGGTTTACCTTTGAAATTAAAAAAAAACTTATACGGTAATCCAATAAATAATATTAAATCTGCAGCAGTCAGTCATTAAAATCATCTCTTAGAAATACTCACTGTTCCTGTATGGCCTTCCATAGTTTTGATACATCCTTTAGCTAAATTTTCCATATCCCAAACTTTAATTGTACTATCAGATCCAGAGCTAAATACTTTATATCGTTTAGTAGCAAGGCACCAAACTATATCTTTGTGACCTCTGTCAAAAATGAAAACAAAAGTTGGGGTATGGATTTTACTCATTGTTGAAAGATGTATGGTGACCTATAGTTTTTGTGTCTCTTGGTCTCTTGTGGAGAGTTGTCTCATTGGTAATCATACCACATCTTCTTATTTTTATATTTCTCACTAGCAAATCTAAGGTCAGGCAAGTCATACCAATTCTAGCTCACCATGTTATAATATCTGACTATACAGTATGGGTTTTGCTCATTTCCGAAGGCCTTTTGGTGGTCAATAGTTGCTTACATCCATGTCAATAGTCCATTTTCATATTAATGACTTTTGACTTCTGAATATATATTTTTTTGACAGGTTACCTTCCCTGTGGTACATCCTGGTACTTGGTCAAGCAAGAGCAATGTAAATAAGTAAATTCAAGATTTTATTTGTTACAATTTTCATGAAAAGTTAACTGTTTAAATGCTTTCTATACATGACTAAATCATCGTAAAATAGTAAATTTCCCCCTAAATTACACCGATCATATATTTGATTATCCTTCTTATGGTTGCTCTTAATTGACAGAGTACCAGGATGTCCTACCACAGAGTAGGTAACCTGTTGAATAATTGTGAACTAGGAGTCCAAAGTCGGTAATATGAAAATATTCTATTGGATTATAGTAGATAGTTGCATTGTTTCATTTGCAAGAATACCACATTTATTTGATTATATCTTTAAAACTGTGGAAGTATTTTCATATTCATAACTTGTAACATTACTACATATGTCAGTTTCAAAATTATTCAATTATCTTTTGACTTACTTTAGAGTACCTATGCATTTAAATACAAATGGCATCTGCCAGTGTTCCTCTTTGATAGAACTTGAAGGACTTCTTTTAGTGCCACCTGAAAAAAGAAATAACATCGTCATTCATAAAATGCTGCAAATAAAATTTGGGAAGTTAGATGGCAAAGTTTCCAAAGATCTTATATCTATTGAATGTAAATTGAAAACTCTATATCTCACTAGAAAGACATTTGAATCTACCAGTTACTCTAATTTAAGCACCAAGAATGTAAAGGTAGAACATGTAATTATGAACCTATCAATTTGATTTTTGTAATTTTATTTCTAAAATTTATTTGAAGTAACAGTGACCATTCTGGTTTACCCATTTTTGAGTGAAATCTGGAAATAAAGGGAAGATTATCAAAAAGGGCAAATATATATTTTTACCTTTGAAAAAAATTTAGTAGTGCATATCAGCTTTTCATCCTAGGATGTGGGTTTTTTTTTTTTCCGAAATAGAAAAAGTGGTAGTTTTAGTCATAAAAGGAGTTCCTTTGGGAAATTGTATTGTCTATATTTACAGAATTGCGACCTGGAAGATGTTTTCCTTCTTTCAATATTTGATTATTTTTTATAAAAAAAATTGATGGGTAATCAATAAATACCAGTACATTTTCAATAACGCTGATTATTAAGATCTTTTTGCTTTGTATTATTTACACTTTAACCTCATGCAAGTCACATCAGTATGGTTTATATTTAGTATTTTATGGAATGGAGAATTGAAAATAGAAATAAATAGAAATTCTGAATGAAATACATTAATATAGTAGAAAATGAAGATAATTTGAGTAGTAAATAGTTCATGCTAATTTGGCGCTTGATAACATTTTTTGGAAGATACAAACATATATTTCTGAGAAATGAAATATTTTATACTCATTTTATAAAGAGAAGTATATAACAAAATCAGTAAATTACCAAATGAACTAGGCCTTTCATATCCTAGAATGATCAAAAAGTACAATACATTTAAAAATAACCTCTTCTTCAATGAACTGTTTTGATTCTATATTTTTTACATTTTCAAACCTTTTATTATAATTTGAAAGGATGTGATTATCAGAACATTTTTTCCCATGTAGAATTTAATATACATTGTATTACAACACTTATTTACTTTACTAATCATTGTAAATAACTTACTTAAATTACTAGAACTGTTTGACCTTGACCTAATACTGTAATCTCCTGTATTTCCGGGGGAAGTTATTGATCTTCTATTTCTTCCAGACATCAGCTGGTCAAGAGTGGACTGTAGATTGTCATATTTTGATTGTAATGAAGTAATTTCTCTGAAAAACAAAAAAAACCATAAGAATTTTTAAGAGTTTACCCAATAAGTGTATCTTATATACATTGCAATAACTGATACCGAAATACTTAAAGCTATATCACAGCTGAAAAACAATAAAGCTTGTGGCTTAGATTTTATAACTAATGAAATGCTAAAGGCAAGTGCCAATAGTTTAGTTCCATGTTATAGAAAATTATTTAATTTATGTCTTAAGACAGGAAAATATCCTGAATGCTGGGCTGAAGGATACACTCTACCCCTTTTTAAGTCAGTGGACCCAACTGATCCCTCAAACTACAGAGGCATCTCAATTACATGTGCAATTGGTAAACTTTTTAATACAATCTTAAATGATAGACTTGACAAATATTTATTACAAAACAGTCTAATTACTGAGTTTCAAATTGGCTTTGTTAAAAAGTCCAGAACATCTGATCATATGTTTTTGCTTAAAAATCTAATTGACTCGGTACTTTCCACAGGTAAAAAATTGTATGCCTGTTTTATAGATTTTAAAAAGGCGTTTGATTCAGTCATACATAGTGGTATTAAATATAAACTATTACAGATGGGATTAGGAGGAAATTTTTACAACATTATAAAGAACATGTACAATGTTAGCTCAACTTGTGTCAAAGCTGGGAAAATTTTAACTGACTCTTTTAGAGTTAAATTAGGGGTTCGACAAGGTGATAACCTAAGCCCTAATCTTTTCAAAATTTTTATAAATGACTTTCCATCATATATTGATAATGTTGATGATGATCTGATTTTGGGTGATACTAATATTAATTGTTTAATGTATGCTGATGATATTGTTTTGCTCTCTACCACATCATATGGTCTTCAATCTAAGTTAAAAAATGTTGACAAGTTTTGCTCTGACTGGTGCTTAAACATAAACACCAATAAAACAAAAATTTTAGTATTTAATAAGCAAGGTAGACTTATCAATGAAAAATTTACTCTTCAGCAAGTTGAACTGGAATGTGTACAGCACTACAAGTATTTAGGCCTTATATTTTCGGCTTCAGGAGTCTTCTCTCATGCAAGACAGGAATTGTACAAAAAGAGTCTAAAAGGCTATTATAAATTATGCAAAGATGTTATTCGTTCACATCCAAAAATTACTACCAGTCTACATCTATTTGATCACATGATCAAACCTATTTCTTTATATTCCTCTGAAATTTGGGGTACATTTAACCCAAAGAGTAGTAAATTTAGAAATGATATAGTCTTAGATAAAATTTATTCAGATCTTGAACCAGATAAATTACACATGAAAATAACAAAATTTATTTTGGGTGTAAACAGAAAGAGCAGCAATTTTGCTGTACTCTCTGAACTAGGTAGATTTCCTATTTATATTAGTATTGTGAAAAATTTACTGAATTATTATTTTAGAATTGAAAATATGCCTGAGGACTCTTTATTATATAAAGTCTTACAAACCTCTAAAGATTTAGATGATAAAAATCACAATAGTTGGTATAGCAGTGTCAGACACTTATGTAAAATTATTGACCTGCCTAGTAACTTTATTAATTTTAGTAAATACAAATTCAGAAAATGTTTACTTAATTGTTTAAAAGTATCCTATGTTAAATCTTGGGAAAATGCTTATAGCCAAAATAGCCAAGGAAAACTAAGAACATATTGTCAGTTTAAAACATCATTTTGTAAAGAAAATTATTTACATATCTTGAAAAATTTTGATTTGAGAAAAGCTATCACAAAATTCAGGATTTCATCTCATAGACTTAAAATTGAAACTGGGAGATATTCCAAATTAGAAGTTCATCAAAGAATTTGTGATAAATGCGATTTAAATAAAGTGGAAGATGAACTTCATTTTCTTATAGAATGCCCTGTATACTCTAAGGATAGAGATATGTTATTTGATCTGATATTTAAAGAATGTAAAAATTTTTACTCCTTGAATATGGTCAATAAATTTATTTGGCTTTTAAACTGTGAGTCTATTAATATTTTAAAACAACTTGGCTATTTCTTATCAAAACACCTGCCGTGAGTAAACATTTATAATATAACACTGGGATACTGTAAGTAATATTTAAAATGTCTAACTTTTTAAAGCATACTGTTTTGTTGTTTTGCTTTATTGTATTTGTAATTGTTTGTAACTATATATTGTCATGAATGTATATGCACTATGCCCCTTGTGGGTACCTCTTATGGAAATAAAAGATATTCTATTCTATTCTATTCTATTCTATTCTATTCTATTCTGTAAAATAAACAACATAAATTTATAATAACATAATAAATACTGATATAAGAGCAAACTTCCTAATGCTTGTAGATTAAAACTTTGGTTGGTTTGCATAAACATTTTCTCAAGCATTGTATTTATGATTGACTTCTGCAAATAACATAAACAGGCATGGTTAAACCTGTATACATTATATTTAGCCAACCAAAGTCTTAATCTACAAAAAAAATAAGAAATCAGCTCTTAAACTGAAATGAGCACATGTATAAAAGTTGTTTCCCTTTACATGAATATAAAAAAATGTATGATTTAAGACAAATTGGTCATAAAATCAAAAGCATTTCAAAACTCTGCCTTACCAGAGCTAGATATTGATATTTGTTGTTCACTGAAACAAAGATGTTAATCTTAAAAAAAAGCATTTTGGTCTGTATACATGGTATAGACATTAAAATCAAAAGTAAAATATCAAAACTATGCAATCTTAATTTCAAAAAGGTTTTTTAAGGGTACTCAATTTTGTTTAATCTACTTTATATGATACAACAAGAATGCATGTTGTGTCATATTAAGATAACATCTAGTCATAATTTAAGAATCAGAGCTTTTGATTAAAAATGAAATAATTCTGTTCAAAATACTGAAGAAATGTGTGATAAAAAAAATTCAATATTAATCAACATACCGGCATCTTAAAGATGTCATTTTGTAGAAACTACATGACACACTTTTCCAGTTGTGTTGTTGTAGATGTTTTATCGTGTTGATTTATATTAAAGGTGTCATATAATAGAATTTACCTGACACACGTTTCTAGTTGTGTTTGTATAGATGTTTTGCTACCCTCCAATAATACCACTTTGTTCTCTAATACATTAACATGATCTCTTAATTCCTTATTATTTTCTTCTAAAAGTCTGGTCTGAAAATAAAATTATGCAACTATTATTTGAAATGCTGTAGATGTGATATGACAGCCAATGCAATGAGACAACTATCCACTAGAGTTCAAATGAGATGGATGTAAGCAGTTAGAGACATCTCTACAGCCTTCAACAATGAAAAATACTCATACCATACAGTTGGCTGTAAAAGACCCTGACATGAAAAATGTGAAACAATCCAAATCAGAAAACAAACTATCTTAATCATAACAAATAATTTAGGAAAGACAACTAAGACAGACATGAACCAACAACAACTGAACAACAACTGAACTACAGGCTCCTGACCTAGGTTAAACATGTTCATCAAAGACAGCATTTTATATAGTTTAGATAAAAAATTAAGAATGATGTAAGAAGAAAAAAATGTCTATTAATCCTACCAAAATTACATCTATGGTTATTGGTTCTAGACAGATATCAGCAAGCACAATTTGACTGCTGAAAATTAAAAATAAGGGATATTAATTGGGGGGTTGGACTTATAGGATTTTTATTGATGTCAATCTGCAGAATACATCCCATATTGGCTTTTTATGTTCAAAATGTGTACATGGCTAGATTTTCTGTCTACAATAAAAAAAAATATCCCCCAACACTGGAAACACAGATTTTGTACTACATTTTGGTTACTCTATGTAGCAGTATTTAGGAGCAATACACAAGCCAATTAAATCAATTTAATAAGCTGATAAACTCAAACAGCATGTACAATCCAATATACCTTGCTCACTTTAAAATGTATATACAGTGCAACCTGCCTAATCTGACACCTGAGTATTCCAACATCCTGCTTTAACCCACACATTTTCATGGTCTCAAAATATGTCTATCCTTGAAGAAAAAACCTGAGTATTCTGACAATCTGTTTAATCCGACATTTTTTCTAGTCCCCCAGTGCGTCAGATAACACAGGTTACATTGTACATACAAAGTTTTACCTGTATATTTTTATGTTACTAATAATTGAGTTTGTGGTTTCAACAGGAATTGACTTGTATATTTCCCAAATATATACCTGTAGATTAAAATCTTTAATGCTAACACTATTCTGTAATCCTCTATAACCACAATGATTCAAGTGTTCTGATATTTGGTCTTTTGTCCCTGTAAACTCACATCCTGAAATAAAACACAGAGTTTAAAATTATTAAATGATTTTGGACCTATTATTGTTGATATAAAATCAGCCCTGTAATGATAAAATTAACGCAATAGACAAGCAATGATCATTTATTTGGAAAATATTTGTATTTTCTGTTCATATTCATAACTATTGCTACCAACTTATTTTTCAAATTGGTTTAAGTCTTTTATCAAATTACATCAAGAAAATTATAAAATTGTAAAGATAAGAGGCGGTCAGTCAACTGAAATTTAAAGGCTAAAAACAAACAAAATTATTTTCCACTTCAGTTTCATGACATGGTTATTTACTAGTCTTAGGTTGTTGGTTTAACCCCCTGAAAACTTTGGTTTCCTCCACAGATTCACTTACCCCTTTTTCTAAAAGTGCCACATCTATCACCAAATATTATGTACATCAAAAACTAGCAATCAAAAGATTGTAATTGGATAGAAATTACAAAAAAGAAACTGCAACTTAAGATTCTGAACTGAGTTTTCTTTTTCATTCAAAATTAAATGATAAATTCTTACCTTTGTTTCCATGACTACAAGGTAAATAAGGACAAACTTCTGTATGAGATTCCAGCTCTGATTTACGAAATCTCCCACAGTGAACCTCACTATTAGGGCAGGGTAAAGGTGCAAATGAACATTGAGATTCATGTTCACTTCTCTTACCTGTAAATGAATAGTAAGTAAATTCATGGTCAATATAACTACATTACCTTCAATAAAATACATGTTCTATGAGGGTCTGTATGGGGTTAACAGAATAGAGACTAAAATACATGTTCTATGAGGGTCTGTATGGGGTTAACAGAATAGAGACTAAAATACATGTTCTATGAGGGTCTGTATGGGGTTAACAGAATAGAGACTAAAATACATGTTCTATGAGGGTCTGTATGGGGTTAACAGAATAGAGACTAAAATACATGTTCTATGAGGGTCTGTATGGGGTTAACAGAATAGAGACTAAAATACATGTTCTATGAGGGTCTGTATGGGGTTAACAGAATAGAGACTAAAATACATGTTCTATGAGGGTCTGTATGGGGTTAACAGAATAGAGACTAAAATACATGTTCTATGAGGGTCTGTATGGGGTTAACAGAATAGAGACTAAAATACATGTTCTATGAGGGTCTGTATGGGGTTAACAGAATAGAGAACAATGGGCACAGATTACAGAATAAAGGAAAAAAAGAACAGAATAAAAGGCAAAAATAGAAAATAAAGAACAAAAAACTGAGACTAATGGATAAGAAGTACAGAATAAAGAGCAAATAAATAGTGAACAATGGGTGACAAATTAAGAAGAATAGAGAGAAAAATGGCATAAAATATAGAAATGAATGATGATCCCCCTCATTACCCTCTATTATCATTCTGATTATATACTTTTGAAAAATTTCCCAGTACATGTTATGTTGTAATATTGAGATTCATAATCAAAACTCTATCTTTGAAAATTAATATAAGTTCAGTAACATTACTTCAATGAAAGGTTAACTGAATTTTATGTCTTTCATTAATGTGCACTCCTCCTAAAAAACCCTCTCCCATTCAGAACTATAAAATGCAAAAAATCTTCTTACACTTCTGTTTTTACTGTATACATTATACATGTACATTGAATGATTGATACACATGTACAAAAAATGTATACAATATAAGCACACTTGTACATATATGTAAATATCAAAGGCATAGTGATACAATTATCATTTTATTAATATAAATTAAATTTGACTGTCGTAAACGTTTCATAAAAATTATACATTACCAATTTGTATTTTTTCTTGGCATCCACTGGGATCAGAAACAAAGTCTCCATTTTGTTTCATTACACCATATTGACAATAAATCAGTAGGTCTTCTATCTGGCCAACAACTAATCTAAAATGTGAAAACAATTATTAACTTTATTTCCTTATTATAATGTTTTATCTTAAAGAATAATCACACTATGTCATTGCTGACAGTAACATGTATACTGTAAATACAACAATATAAATCTTAAATTCTTCACCCTGAAACTGGACAGTGACATGTATACTGTAAATACAACAATATAAATCTTAAATTCTTCACCCTGAAACTGGACAGTAACATGTATACTGTAAATACAAGAATATTAATCTTAAATTCTTCACCCTGAAACTGGACAGTAACATGTATACTGTAAATACAAGAATATAAATTTTAAATTCTTCACCCTGAAACTGGACAGTAACATGTATACTGTAAATACAAGAATATTAATCTTAAATTCTTCACCCTGAAACTGGACAGTAACATGTATACTGTAAATACAAGAATATTAATCTTAAATTCTTCACCCTGAAACTGGACAGTAACATGTATACTGTAAATACAAGAATATTAATCTTAAATTCTTCACCCTGAAACTGGACAGTAACATGTATACTGTAAATACAAGAATATAAATTTTAAATTCTTCACCCTGAAACTGGACAGTAACATGTATACTGTAAATACAAGAATATTAATCTTAAATTCTTCACCCTGAAACTGGACAGTAACATGTATACTGTAAATACAAGAATATTAATTTTAAATTCTTCACCCTGAAACTGGACAGTAACATGTATACTGTAAATACAAGAATATTAATTTTAAATTCTTCACCCTGAAACTGGACAGTAACATGTATACTGTAAATACAAGAATATTAATTTTAAATTCTTCACCCTGAAACTGGACAGTAACATGTATACTGTAAATACAAGAATATTAATCTTAAATTCTTCACCCTGAAACTGGACAGTAACATGTATACTGTAAATACAAGAATATTAATTTTAAATTCTTCACCCTGAAACTGGACAGTAACATGTATACTGTAAATACAAGAATATTAATTTAAATTCTTCACCCTGAAACTGGACAGTAACATGTATACTGTAAATACAAGAATATTAATCTTAAATTCTTCACCCTGAAACTGGACAGTAACATGTATACTGTAAATACAAGAATATTAATCTTAAATTCTTCACCCTGAAACTGGACAGTAACATGTATACTGTAAATACAAGAATATTAATCTTAAATTCTTCACCCTGAAACTGGACAGTAACATGTATACTGTAAATACAAGAATATTAATCTTAAATTCTTCACCCTGAAACTGGACAGTAACATGTATACTGTAAATACAAGAATATTAATTTTAAATTCTTCACCCTGAAACT
Organism: Mytilus edulis; assembly: GCF_963676685.1. Lineage (NCBI taxonomy): Eukaryota > Metazoa > Mollusca > Bivalvia > Mytilida > Mytilidae > Mytilus > Mytilus edulis. The sequence goes on from NC_092348.1 coordinate 92,831,108, forward strand.
GGACAGTAACATGTATACTGTAAATACAAGAATATTAATCTTAAATTCTTCACCCTGAAACTGGACAGTAACATGTATACTGTAAATACAAGAATATAAATTTTAAATTCTTCACCCTGAAACTGGACAGTAACATGTATACTGTAAATACAAGAATATTAATCTTAAATTCTTCACCCTGAAACTGGACAGTAACATGTATACTGTAAATACAAGAATATTAATTTTAAATTCTTCACCCTGAAACTGGACAGTAACATGTATACTGTAAATACAAGAATATTAATTTTAAATTCTTCACCCTGAAACTGGACAGTAACATGTATACTGTAAATACAAGAATATTAATTTTAAATTCTTCACCCTGAAACTGGACAGTAACATGTATACTGTAAATACAAGAATATTAATCTTAAATTCTTCACCCTGAAACTGGACAGTAACATGTATACTGTAAATACAAGAATATTAATCTTAAATTCTTCACCCTGAAACTGGACAGTAACATGTATACTGTAAATACAAGAATATTAATCTTAAATTCTTCACCCTGAAACTGGACAGTAACATGTATACTGTAAATACAAGAATATAAATTTTAAATTCTTCACCCTGAAACTGGACAGTAACATGTATACTGTAAATACAAGAATATTAATCTTAAATTCTTCACCCTGAAACTGGACAGTAACATGTATACTGTAAATACAAGAATATTAATCTTAAATTCTTCACCCTGAAACTGGACAGTAACATGTATACTGTAAATACAAGAATATTAATTTTAAATTCTTCACCCTGAAACTGGACAGTAACATGTATACTGTAAATACAAGAATATTAATTTTAAATTCTTCACCCTGAAACTGGACAGTAACATGTATACTGTAAATACAAGAATATTAATTTTAAATTCTTCACCCTGAAACTGGAATAAAAGAAAAACAAGACTGGTGTCACTAGCATGACTAGTGGAGCAGTAATTGTTTATGCTTTCATAGCACCTACATTCCCCTCATTGAATGTGGGTTTAGACTTTGGGTGTTGAACAATCTTTAGTTTTCCCTGTAGCTTTTTGTTGATTGTTGTCTGTCTGCATGACTTTTTCTTAGTACCATGGTGCAGTCTGTCTTTCTTAGTACCATGGTGCAGTCTGTCTTTCTTAGTACCATGGTGCAGTCTGTCTTTCTTAGTACCATGGTGCAGTCTGTCTTTCTTTAATAAGTCAGACTGATGGTATTTAATTGTCCTGCTTGACTCTTTCTTAGTACCATGGTGCAGTCTGTCTTTCTTTAATAAGTTAGACTGATGGTATTTAATTGTCCTGCTTGACTCTTTCTTAGTACCATGGTGCAGTCTGTCTTTCTTTAATAAGTCAGACTGATGGTATTTAATTGTCCTGCTTGACTCTTTCTTAGTACCATGGTGCAGTCTGTCTTTCTTTAATAAGTTAGACTGATGGTATTTAATTAATCTATTGGTATCTTTATCTTAGTACCATGGTGCAGTCTGTCTTTCTTAGTACCATGGTGCAGTCTGTCTTTCTTAGTACCATGGTGCAGTCTGTCTTTCTTTAATAAGTAAGACTGATGGTATTTAATTGGTATCTTTATCGATCTGTCAACATAGAAAAAGGTCAAAACTATTTCTCCTTATCAATTAATGTTAGTGATTTATTCTATAATATGATTTAATATACCAAGGAAAACAAAAATATTTTATGTTTTAAAATTTGATATAAAGCAGACTAATGATTAAATGAACTTAGTCGACAGTTTTCTTATATATAATTTACATTAATAAAATACATATATGTCAAACTCAGATGTAACATAAAAACTATTAATGACAATAGCACACAGAAGAATGACTACAGAATATTTCAATTTTATGTCAAAGATTTATTACAAAAATAATCTTATTAGTTCGCTGTCAAATTACCTGTCAAAACATTTTTTTTTTAATTTAATTGTGGCATGCAGTGTTTACTGTTGCAAAAATAATGTTACATGTACATGTACTTTAGTTAGATAAACAGGATAAACAAGTGTAATTTGTCAGTCCTGGCAATTTCAAGTTTGTACAATATCATTAACATGTACTTTTTTCCCAGAAATAGAAAGCTTTAACTATTTTCACAAATATATTAATTCTATATGACGGCTATTGCAAAATGATAAAATTAGTCAAAAACATAAGGAAGACTACCTGGGTAATACTTTTTTATTGATTTGGTGGATTTATTAACTAATTTTCAAGGGTACCACAATTTTTCTTTGATTGAGGAAGAATTGTATTTTCATGGATATTTCATGCATTTGGTTTAGTGAATTGGTGTGAATTGGCCAAATTCTGCATAATACATGTATTTCATAGAAAAGTCATACTTATTCTAACATTTAAATTCCTGATGTACTTTTAACCGCAAATATTCATACTTGTAAATCCATATTACTTTGTTAGAAAAGCCATGTGAGACTGTCCTGGTTTACAGAATAGTACTGTCAACATGATATGCTGGTAAAATAGACCATTGTATAAAGGAGAATGATACAATGAAAGGGCAAATAAGCTTCTTATCAACCTTTTGTAACAAAAAAATACTTCAAATGACCTTGTTTTTTTCGTGTCAGCTTTTTTCATGATTTGATGACAAAATATATAGCTATAGACAGGTTAAATTTTGATGTGTATAATTTTTGCAGAATGGGAAAATACACTTGAAAGAACTTATCGAAAAATTCTTCTAGTAAATGTTACCAACTATCCTTGTAAGACATAAAATCTAGACCAACAGCTAAGAACTTTAAAGTGTCAACAAAAATAATCTAATCAAAGAGCTGATAGCTCTGAAGTGGAAGAAGGTGAATAAAAAGTAACTTGAATTACCATAAAAGCAGCCCCACTTACCCAGGCTGCTTTGTTCCATTATTGTTAAAATGTATTTTTTTCTTCAAACAAGAAAAGGTCATAAGTACATGGATTTCCCATCCGTACAATCATTTTCTATGTTCAGTTGACTGTGAAAATTAGGTAAAATCTTTAATTTGGCAGTAAAATTAAGAAGATCATATCAAGAGGAACACATGTGTACTAAGTTTCAAGTTGATTGGATTTCAACTTCATCAAAAACTACCTCGACCTTAAACTTTATAACCAGAAGCAGGACGGACGGACAGACTAGGAAACATATTGCCCATAAATGGAGCATAAAAATAGTAAGACTTGTTACATACCCGCCAACTTTTGAAAGTTCCCATATGGGTTTTTACTGCACAACAACAATTTTAAAGGTTACAATTTTTAGCGACGTATTTTGCAAGATCTGGATTGTCTAGAAAAAGTGTCATATTTGTATGATGAACTTGCATGCCTTTTCCTTAAGTCTGTTTGCATGATTCTAGTTATATATTAAATCGGTAGAAAAAATATACATGAAGCTAGCAGACCAGGGTTTATTTTCCAGATTAAGAATATTAGATGCTTGTTGAAATTTCCAATTTTGAATAATGCACAAAGATGGACCTTTAACAGGTTGGGAACAACACTCCAAATGAGGGTAACTAACTGGAAGATCATCACAACCCACTGTAAAAAATGAGCACAAAAAAAGTCATTTATATTCATATTATTTGATGAAACTTTTCCCCAAGAACTATGCATCTATTAAGTACTGAATGGTCAAAACATCATGTTTTTTTATCGACATAAATTTTGTCGTAAATGTAACCAAATGATGTAGAAATTGTGTGTTTTCTTCAAATTTCCATCAAATTGTAATGTTTATAGTTCCTTTATTGCCTCTCTATTTGAATAAAATAAAATAATAAGAAGAATCTGTTTCTTGTTTTGTTTTGTTTTTGACAAATGATTGTTCACTGCTTGCAAATGAATCATTATATTTATATATCTTATCTGTATATATTTTTGTTCATGTCTCCATCTCCTTATCATTTGTAAAGGTTTAGACAAATAAGAAAGAAATAAGCTCCACATGTATATTTGCAACATCGTAAATTAATTAAAAAAAATAACATACACTAGCACTAGTACTGCATGGATTTTAAGCATTATGAAAGTCATATTTGTAGAAAGCTTAAAAAGACTTAAAAACAGTGTAAAATGTCTTGCTATTTCTTAGCTTACACAATAAAATCTAATATATACTAACATTTAAAAATTTAAATTTCAAGATTTTACTAGGAATTAATTAATCTAACTACTAGACCTTTTATTAGTCTAGTTGCACATATTGTATGTTCACATCTAGTCAGTCAGAAACAAATTTATCATATAAACTTCAATGTAATCCTTGAAAGGAGGTCTAGATTGCTAAAATAATTTATAAATTTTAATTTCTTTCTTTGTCCAAAATCATTTAAATTCATTTAATCAACATCATTTTATGATTATTTGATTAAAATATTAATCATTTATAGTCTTTTTACAATTTACATTTTTGAAAGCAAAATAACTGAAAACAGGTTAAAACAAAGGGAAGTAACAAAAAAGTATTTCAATATTCCCAATACACATCGTTTTGATAACACAACGGCAGTTAGCCGGAGGTAAACATCGTTGATTACCAGTATGTTTGACACCCAAGCTGTCAAGTGAAGCCATATAATTATACATCTTCTTTGATGTTCAGGTAAAATTTAACACAGGTGTCAATTACACCCGTACAGTAGTAAGAAATGATCAAATATTCATTCATGAAATATTTCATACACGGGAGTTTTTTCTCCTAAACGGGAGAACGGGAGGAGACCCCTGAAAACGGGAGTTTTGTACTCCCGTCGGGAGGTTCACATGTATGTAATACGAAGGGCATCTAATTCACATGACAAAGGAAAACCATGAATAAAGACAACACTTTATATATCCTTTTTATTTATATAAAAACAAAATCTTCTTGTCTGCAGGATTGCAAATTCGTAACTTCAAGGGCGAACTTGTAAACAGGGCGAGTTGTCCCGATACCAAATTCACGCATGCGTAATACAAATATCTACAGTTAAAACATCCTGTTACAAGTAAACAAATAACGTTCATGTGGATGAGATGAAATCTAATAATTTACATAAATAAAAGGGTCATATTTACGATAGTGATTGTTTTACAATCATAATTTACAAATTAAATGATTCAGATGCCTAATCATGTGTAAAAATCGATGTCAGGAATCTTAAGTTGTTTTGAAATTGTAATACACGAAATGAATGCGGCATACGGAGACTCAATGCCAAGGGTCGGCCCCTTAAGTCTTCAGAAGAATAATCGAGAGGGTTCATATTAAATTTTGTAAAATATTACTTGGAGTAAAAAAGTCTACTCCTGATTTTATGATTTATGGTGAATTGGGAAGATATCCATTAGATATTTCAATCAAGTTACGAATGATTAATTATTGGTTCAAGTTGGTAACTGGAAAACCTGACAAATTGCCTTTTATTTTGTATAACTTAGCAACTGCCAAATATGGTACAAATATTTTATGGTTAAAACAAGTCAAATCAATTTAAGACATGTGTGGCTTGTCATATGTATGGGATAATATCTTTTTTGTAGATAAAACATGGCTACATGTAACCATCAAACAGAATTTGATAGATCAATTTAAACAAAAATGGCTAGCAAGCCTACAAGAATCACCAAAAGCATTAAATTATCGTTTATTTAAAGATACTTTGGAGTTTGAGAAATATTTAAATATTTTGGATGACAGGCAGATATCCTTATTTTTTAAATTTCGAAATTTAAACATGAAATTTCCAATAGAAACTGGAAGATGGCAAAACATAGAAAGAGAAAACAGAAAATGTTTATTGTGTAATTCAGATGCCATTTGGTGATGAATACCATTACATTTTTAATTGTTCAGCTTTTGATAATTGTAGAAAACAATGTATTGCATTTTACTATAGAAATAGACCAAACTCATTGAAGTTTTATGAATTAATGAATTCTAAAAAATGTACAGAACTAAACAAACTATGTAAACTTATTAAGGAGATAAATAACAAATTAAACTTTTCTGGGTGAACAATTGTGAATGCCTCTATCTACTTTCGTACATTATTTATTTATGTAATTGTAATAATTGTATTGAAATATGTAATTATCTCTATACCTTTGTAATTTGGTTTGTGAGAAATAAAGATATACAGTTTAGGAGGTGGGGCATTGTAATCAAAGGTCTACCTTGTCTCTGATTGTTTAGTGATAATGACAGTTGTCAATCATACTAGTATTGTATCAGTACCCAATTACCTTATCAAAATGTTTTTAAAAAAAGCCTGCACATCAACACACCTTAATGACATACATTCTTGAATGAACTGCTCCAACAATGTACCCATTTTTTTCAGTTTATATGTGTATTATGTGCACATACATAAGAACCATAGGGAACTATATTTCAGTGAGAATACATTTAGTAACAGTAGCTAACCTGTCATGTTGTTAGGGAGGTTAGTGCCTTAGTAAAAGATTTAGAACAAGTTCTAACTTGTTATGTCGTAAATCTAAATTGATTTTTCTTAGCAATTCACAATGGTGTATGACACGCCTACCTTTGTTGTCTGAATCATCCGTAGCAATCCTACCCAAGTATGTCAATCGTAATTATTTCCTCTAAAAGTTTAAGTTGTGTTGACAGCCAAGAAATCGGCATATAAAGAAATTTCGCCACCTGTTTACATTTTTCTAAATCACAAGTTAAGTACCTAGTGTTATATAAAGGTACATAGGATTTTTTTTCTGAGACTAGTGCCTGTGGTCCCCAAATTGTTTAGAGCGCTGAAAAATACAAACCTGTTTACTACAAGCTGTGTGGTGTCACATTGGTTACCATCAACAGGACAAATTGAAGTACAGAAGGCGCATTTTTTACAAAACGTATGACCACATTTAATGCTTATTACAGGTTCTGAGTATAATCGCCCACAAATCGGACAGGTAAGATGACTTGAAAGTTCATCTGCTAACACGGTTGGAAGGTTTTTGGTTTGTTCTGAATCGTCCATGTTAGGCTTTTGTAAATACATCCAATTTATCCCTTAGATTTGGATTGGAACAGCTTATTCTAGGAGGAAATCAACTTTTTGTTTTGATTAAAATTTCCTTCCGCATTACGTCGCTCTTTTTGTTGAAGGTAATTTTCTTGTCAAATCCATCTTATAACCGAAAATAAATTAGAACGACCATCTATAGCAACGGCCATGTTAAAAGAGGAAACGATCGATGTCTGATAATGTTTAATTTACATATTGATACAACTTATCATCATATCAAATTGGTTGAATGTGCTTTTTAAGCTTCATCAAACCAATACAAGAAATAATTCAACGTTTGGGCCGGATGTTGTTTTTTGACATATCTTCCTTCGGAAAGAAATTTTAAGGTTACATCTTTAAGGGGTGTTAAATTTAAAGCAGTGGCTATTGCACCGGCAAAATAGAAAATTTTATATTTAGCCGGATCTGAATAATATATCTCAGTTCAAACCGGCAAAATAGCATTGATAGTGTAAGATATAATGCTTACTGCATACAGTAAAAAAAAATCTGAGATTTTATTTTTATGATGATACATCTTATGGTAGTATTAAACTGGCTGATTTTATAAATAATTTCAACTAAACGTAAATCTTCAGTATAATAAGGGGAAAAAAGGGAATCAATCAATCAATCAATGTGCCTCAAATATTGTTAGCTGTTTTCTTATTTAACTACTGGTATATCAGTAATTATTTGATTCTTGTATATTTACAGTGCACATATCCTAGTTCCTTTCAAAACGGTAAATATTACATTTCACTCTTTACAAAGAAACGGAAAAATAAATATTCACTATATTGCTGGTGCCGGCAAAATAGCCATTAATTTCTATAGGAAAATCCATTTTGCCGGCTAGAATTAGGATATTTCAGAGCCTGGAACATAGCCACTGCCTAAATTTACTAGTCGACATTGACTCAATACTCATGATGGTCTCGTACGTACAATGAAGAAACTCGTTAAATTGTCTTCCGCCTGGTTAGGAAATTAAAACTACAATATGATCGGTCTGATTTTTATTGAAATATACAAATCTGAAAGACTGCCGCCAATTAATTTGTAGGTCTTTTCATTTTTATTTTAAATACACAAAGTTGTCAGAGGGTCTTGTCTTATTTTGGATTTTTGTTTTATATAATATTTATATATAAAAAAAACACCAAGGATTTTTATATTATACAAACCTGTGAAAACACGCAATGTTTTGTTTGGTGCAATTTGTTTCAAATAAGTCATAAAAGGAAGGGGAGATAAATCCAATTATTCAAATTATAAAAGATTTGCGGATATATAGTAAATTTTCATAACTCAAATTTACTGATTTCTTTCGGAAAGCTCACTCGTTTTTTTAACAATATTATGAGCTATTTGTATAGTTAAAAACTATACAAAAATTTGGGTTTAATAAGTATATGTAAAACTATACAAAATCAAACAACTTTGCGAAACCTGTAGCTTAAAAAAAGATCCGTGCGTGACTCATACTTTTTACCAGTGTGTTTATCATGTATATGTTTCCCACACGTCATGCCTACGTTTTTGATTTCTATGAACGTAATCAATGTATAACTAATCAATTATTTCAATGATATTCACTATGTATGACGGATAAAATCATATTGAAAGGCACATCATTTGTTTGTTCTATTACAGACATAACGTTGTTTATAACATTTCCTTGTTACGTTATAAACATCAATTTTATGATATATGTAGTGATCGAATGAGTCGTCGCAATTAGCATGATGTTGACAACTATTTTTCAATATCGCATTCTAAGATAGATATGCGATATGAGTTATGCATCCTGAATGTATCCATCAGTTCCAAAGTAATAAATGTGATAAGGGCATTATCACCATCAACATCAGCGTCGACATTTATCGAATCTTCGACTTTGGAATTCTCTCATGTGTTTTTGTGGACTGTTTACGTTTGTTTTTTCTTTTGACAATGTAATGGCACAACTTTTTTCTTCGACAGGTTTTTTATTGCCTCCTCACTATAATGCCTTCTTATTTCAATTTTCATTTTTATTCAATGTTATCGCATCCACATTCAAAAATGGAAAACGCATACTCATAAAGTATTAGTATATATTTTGAAAAATAAAAACATATGAGTAAATCTACATCGCCCTTTTCTCAGAAATCATCATACCGATATTCAAACATCTAGAAAGGCAATATACTACTTATGTCTTTGAAATGAAATTAGAATTTTAAGAATACTTATAACATCCGTGATTGCTAAATTATGTTAGACTTTGGAAATTTAGAACAACAAGTACACAACAACCGATAGAACATGCATGTAGATGGCAAATATTAAAAGGAAAACCTGTTTATGTAGCTTTTGTACAAATAGACAAGTTAGTGGTGAGTACCACTGCATGCATTTTTGCCGGAATGCAGGGTTTTCCACAAGAACGAAGGAAATATATAAAAAGTTACGCAAACACATCTATGTCCTGTAATCGTAAAGATATTCTTAAGAACTTCTGACTTTGTATGTATATCTAATGTCATTGTGTAAATAATTATGTTTGTCCTCTTGCCTAAGATTCGTTAAATCTGATGTTATAAGTTTGTTCCATCATGTGTCTACCGCATATAATTAAGAATGGAAATGGGGAATGTACCAAAGAGACCATGACCTGAACAAAGGACAGAAAACAGCACAAAGCCACCAATTGGAGAATCATTGGACAACAGCTTTAGCTTACCGCTGAACAACAATGTGTTCTAAGTCAGAAAAAAAGAATTAAGCCAATGTACATATCAATGAACTAAACATGAAAATAAAGACACACAAGACTATCAAAGGCTATAGAGGTTTCTGACTTGAGATGGACACATACATGCTGCGGGGTTTAACATGTTTGTTTCTGACTTGAGATGGACACATACATGCTGCGGGATTTAACATGTTTGTTTCTGACTTGAGATGGACACATACATGCTGCGGGATTTAACATGTTTGTTTCTGACTTGAGATGGACACATACATGCTGCGGGATTTAACATGTTTGTTTCTGACTTGAGATGGACACATACATGCTGCGGGGTTTAACATGTTTGTTTCTGACTTGAGATGGACACATACATGCTGTGGGGTTTAACATGTTTTGTGAGATAACAATCCACTTCCTATACCTCTCGCTCATATAGAATATATATACAAACACACAGTGATATGCACAGTAAAACTCAATTTAAAAGAAGTCCAAGTCCGATATTAGAATAGATCGCCACTATATTTATATCATGCTTTTTGTGTAAGCATGTGTTTATCTCTGTAATGATGTAATGCATTGGCTGTATGATAATAAAGATATGTCAAAGTCTGAAAGACTTATTTGTGAGAGTTGATGTCTCCTCTAAAAGTTCTTCAACTGTAGGATGGTGCAAGTCGTGTGGTATTAATGTATAGTTTATTTGGCAATTGTCAATGCTAGTCAGCGGGGTTTATGAACATTAGAAACTGTTGTTCGACCTGCTTGCATTTGTCAATATTAATGGGTTTTTTTTAAATATACTTTTTTTTAAAACTTTTTTGGTCTTTTGAAAAATATTGTTTGTGCTGTACTTAGACCCCTCTACTATTTAAAGAAATTTGTTTTGCATGCACAAATATAAAAATTGTTGTTTTTATCCAAAGCAATCATATAGGGTTTGAACGTTGTTTTCAATTTAGACTTGCAAACATACATGACAAAGTCATATATAGTTTTAAATACGACAACGCTAAGATTCCTATATCATTATAAACTTCGACAACGCTAAGATTCCTATATCATTATAAACTTCGACAACGCTAAGATTCCTATATCATTATAAACTTCGACAACGCTAAGATTCCTATATTATAGTATTAATGAATGGATGTTTTTATAATGGCCCTGTTATATGTCCAAGGTCTGTAATAATGGTCGAGGAAGTCTGTAATGGCCCGAGGCAACGCCGAGGGCTATTACAGACATCCGAAGCCATTATTACTGACCGAGGACATATAACAGGGCCATTATAAAAACACCCATTTCTTAATACATTTATTAACCAACTGACCAAAAGTGTATGTGTTGCTGCTAACTTGATGTACGGTCTTACTCTTTTAATGACAGTTTAGTTTGAACAAAATAATTTGTACTTCACCATTATAAACATGATAAAGCTTTAAATATACCAAATATCCAAGATATTAAGTTGAAAGAGATATGTGTTAAAAAAACAGGATGAACAGCGATCCCTTTATATGGTTCTTTAATGTTGGTTGCTGGTTACTAAATTAAATAAAATACAAAAAGGTATTATACTCTTTACAACTTAGTTTTATTAACTTTATTAAAAACCCTAACAAGGCTTAATACAGACAAACTGGGCATTAATACAGGGCCATTACAGAAAAACAGGGCCATTACAGAAAAAACAGGGCCATTACAGAAAAACAGGGCCATTACAGAAAAAAACAGGGCCATTACAGAAAAACAGGGCCATTACAGAAAAAACAGGGCCATTACAGAAAAACAGGACCATTACAGAAAAAACAGGGCCATTACAGAAAATATGTAATTTTTAATAAACAGTCACTTTTGGCAATAATGCACTTAGTTGGTTAATAAATCATTATAAACTTCGACAACGCTAAGATTCCTGTATCATTATCAACTTCGACAACTTTTTGTCGGTCCTTATCGGCAAACCAATCAATTTCAAAGACACCATTTGATTTTTTTTGGTCATTTTTATTATCAATAACATTTGTTATTTCATTTTAAGAAAGGAAATATATACGCTTGGATGTTACTCTGTACTTCTATTCTAAGTAAAAGTAATGGGTAAAGACTTTTAGAATTATTTTGCCTTTTGGTTTTTATTATTTTAATTTTTGACCGACCAGGTAAACAAGGAAAAGGTAGACGGATCTCTGACATACTTATCTATAAAATCTGTCACAGTTATGTTTTGGACATGATGTATTACATGAGGGTGTGGACTCGGGGTTCTTTATGTCAGTAAACTTAAATCTTCACGCTATTTTTGTCTTTCTCAAATATAATGGTACATTACTTCTTCTTTACACATTATCTCATTATTGTTCTCCATTCTTTAATTTGTTCTGCCCATTCTTGTCTATTTTTCTTTGATGGTCCAGTATTCACTTTTTCTGTAATCCCGTCAAGGCCCTCGTACATTAACCTCGGGCTACAAAATAATGTCACACTAAGGCAGAACACAAACTACGTGACGACAATATGGATAATTGTTTCCAAGGATGTACATTTATCCTTACTTTTTCTTTCAAATCGCAGTGGAAAAATGCATTTAATCTCTAAAACATTGTGTTATTCTAGTAAAAATGTACGATTGTTTTGCCGTTTTGTGGTATGCGGTCGATTTAAAATGTCATAACATAAACCATGCTCTTTGAGGAGTATTTGTTTAATGGGAATATTTGGAATTTACATAAACAGTTGTAATGCGAACTGAATTATTTTTTTTATTTAACTCGTCGAAACCGAGTTAACAAATTCATAACATGTGATGTGATTAAATCATGCAAACATGAATATGGATTCCGATCTAAACAAAAAATAATGATTCATTTTGTTTTGTGGTCCTATCATGACTGGAGTAAATTGTTAAAATAGTAAATAATATATCATCTATCGTGCGCATTAACATAACAATTCAAAATGAGGAGGACTGTAATGTGTGTTTGTTTTTTGTTTACCGTCTATTTAATTTACCATGGACACTCTCAGGAAAATAGTACAGAAACTTTACAAGATTCGATGATGGAATTCTTAAAACAAGATTTCATGAATGAAAATGAAACGATTGGAAATAATAGAAATAGTATTCTACCCGAAAGTTTGAATGATACTTGTACAATAACAGAGACGAATGGGACTTATTTTTGTTACTGTTTAATTGACAAAAACCATTCTGGATTATGGGACTTCACTGCCATTAGGCAATGGATCTTAAACTCGAGTTATGAATTCCAATTCGATTTAAAATGTGTTAACTTCTCAAAGATTGCTTTGCCTTGGCCAATCAAAGCCAAAAATATCGATTTTGTCAGAGTAAAAAGATGTACTATAACTGGATTTTTTATGGACTATGGAAATCCCTATATCGAAACAATTCCGGATCATCTACGGGTCATGGACATATCCAACTCCGTCGTTCTCATTGGACTACAAGACTTGGTTACAATGGTAACCAATTTCAAAGAAGTTACCGAAGATTACAACTGCGGCAATGACAAAACTTTACAAACTCTCATATACGCAAATGTTACTTATATATATGATATGGACGAAATAAATTCTCTTGAAGAAGGTAAATCGGAAAATTCAGAAGACGAAATCATAGGAGCCGGAAGTAACATGATTGCGAATACCCGCGAGCTTGACCACAGATGTTCGTTCAACGAGCTTAAAGAAATTGACCAGAGTACAAGCACTACTAAGTCAAGATATTTCCTCTCCATTCAAACTGAACTATCAACATTTCCGAAGCTGACATTTTATAATTTTTCTAATACGGGACAAATTGAAATCACGAAAGAATTTCAAACTTGGTGGAGATTCTTTCCCAAAATGGAATTATTAGATCTTTCGTATAATATCATATCAACCATAGATTTGGATCCATCAGCCTACACGTGGAGTACTTTCAAAATAAAAATAGATTTAAGATACAATAACATAACCGAATTATCACAAGAAGATTTGGAACTCCTCGGTAGCTTACCGAATGTAGACGTCGATATTAGATATAATCCGATACATTGTGAATGTTCAGATCATATGATTGAATTGTTGGAAATAATACATGATGATACAAAATGGGAAGCAATGGGCCTGCATCGATATGATTATCTTAAAAATATGACCTGCAACTTACCGGATAAACTGAAAGGAAGAAAACTTTCAGAGATAACCAAGTCTGATATATCATGCCCAATGTTCAGTGCAACATCACCAGCTCCTATAATAGTTCTGAGCATCTGTATAGTAATTCTTATTGTCATCATTATACTTTTGACAAAATTCAGAAAAGAAATATTTATTTTGACGTATACAAGATTTCATATCATACTTCCTTGTCAACCAGCAGAAGTTTCGGAGAACAAAACATATGATGCATTTGTGTCGTACAGTAGTCAAGACGAAGAATGGGTATCTAAGACGTTTAAAGAACTAGAGGCATCATCCCAATCCGACGGTTACCATCAGTTCCGGTTTTGTCTTCATCATAGAGACTTTATTCCTGGGAAGACAATATTTGACAATGTTATAGACAGTGTTGAATCAAGCAGGCATACAGTGATTATTCTATCAAAACATTTCTTACAAAGCCACTATTGCATGTATGAATTTCATGAAGCTTTTCAGCAAAGTATTATAGAACGAAAACGTCACATGGTGGTCGTTTTAATGGAAAATATTCCCGAGGGAGAACTTCCAACCGATCTAAAAAGATGTCTCAAAACATTTACATATATTAGAAGAGATGATTCAATTTTCAAAGATCGATTAATATTTGCAATGTCACATAAAGGGAGAAAAGACGCGAAATCCCAAAATAAAAATACAGTTACCGACGGCCTTGACAACCCTGTATTTTCTTCATCTGAAAAGGATGTAACGCTTCGATTAGAGACATCCAGACCTCGGCATGACGACTCGGTGATAACGTTGAGTCAGATAGTTCCTGATCTCGTTGTTGGACATAATGAATCTAAAAGTAATGGATATACAATAGCATAGTTTAATGGTGTATATGTTGTGTAGCAGTACAAGTTGTAATATTGTACAAATTATAATTTGCACATATTTTTTTGTACAAGTTATCAGTGTTTTATGAACTGCTAAACACAAATGAATGATGCAAGCGCACTGTCTATTGTTTCGCACTTTCTGTCATATTTCACAACTACATGATACAGTCTAATACTGAGCATTAATACTAAAACATTATAAGACCACAAAAAGACTTTTTTTTATGGATATGAATATGGTATAAGGAGAAAAATAAAATTAGAATTTAAACCATTCAGGAATCCTCATTTCCAGTTTGAGAACAAGGAGACTAGCACTTAATGTTAGTTTGAGGTATATACATTTGAAGTTAAAATACTAAACTGGTACATTTTAGTTGATATATATATATAAACCTGTATCACCTGGCGCAAGAAGGTGTGTGTCATAAAACTTATAACTTGTACAAAAACCCTGTAAAAATTATAGTTTAAACAAACTTACATCTTGTACACAACATATACATATTTTGTAAATGATATTATGTCCGACAGAACTTGTACAGTATTGTTATAAATCTCGAATTCGATCAAATCTTATTCTTTTCTGATATTGATCTCGTTGTCGAATCCAAATCATTAGAACACAAAGTTGTATAGTTTGTTGATGTATACGATTTTTTTTATAAATAAAATAATATACCTGAAACTATTTATATTGTTTATATTGTTATAAACTTAGTTTAAATATGGAAAATAACCGAGAGTTTTTACCTTTTTTTTTTATCGTGTCATGTTTTAACGCCATGAGTGATGACTGTTCTGTTTAACATCAAATCATCGTTAAATGTTTCGTTTTAATGGAATTACGCCACTTACCTAAAACATTTGGATCCGCAGCTCCCTGGAACTGGCTCAATTTTCATTGACCAATAGTACCAAGATACATGTATGCTGATATAAGAAAATCAAACTTCAAAAGTAATGAAAAGATTGAAAACAAATTTTCGAATGGTTGGAAAGTAAAATTCTTTAAAAATTATTCTCTCGTTACCTTGACACCTTCTCTGATCTCATATGATAAATAAATAAAGACAACAGTAGTATACCGCTGTTAAAAAGTTATTAATCGATCGAGAAAAACATAAATCCGTGTTACAAACTAAAACCGAGGTACACTCATCAACTATAAGAGGAAAACAATGGAACAACAGAAACACTGAACTGCAACTAAACAGACGACAATGCAACATACATAACAATCAAAACCAAAGAGTAAACAAAAACGAGAAAAGAGATAACAACAGCCATATTCTTGACTTGATACAGGACATTTTAAGGAAAAAAGGTGTGTTGAACTTGATTTAATGGCTAGCTCAACCTCCCGCTTTTATGTCAATGTTTAAGATACAGCTCAAATGACAATATTACGTGACAGAAAATACAGTACAAATACAACTGTATGATGCAGACTGCGATATTTTTAATGAGATGCAAAGTACACTGTCTCTGAATATTTATTTTGCATATACTTTTTGGTGAAGGAAATCGTTGTACATAAAACGTAAGTCGAAAAAAACCCAAGAACAAACCAAACGACAAAAAAAAAAACAGTTACAAAAAACCTCCAGATTAATATAGGAAAATGTAGTATGAGTGCCAATGAGACAACTCTCCATCCAAATAACAATTTATTATTCACTGAACTGCACGGAAACATGTTATTCTCCAAATATTCATAATTAGTACAACACAACATTCATGAGATACAATAAAAGATTATAGACTTGTATATAAAACAGCAAACACAATCTGTTTAGAATTATTGTTCAAATGTGTTTAGCTGTTAGCTATTTGTATTTTGATAATTATAATAATACTTTTACTAAAACCATATCATTTAAATATTTGTTTGTTGTTTCACAGTTTTATTCACATGATATATAGCCATGCATAAAATGAACATATTTTAAATTGTTTAATTGACTGAGAACCAAACACCAACTTTCAAATCATACGGGACGGAAAAACAACATAGCAATTCAGAGGTTATAAAAAATGTTAATGGCGAACCTATTTATAGAGTATAGAGTGTCTGTTGAATTTCACCTCATCCAATAATTATCAAAGGTACCAGAATTATAATTTAGTACGCCAGAAAAAAATATTAACACCCCCGCCCCCCCCCTTTATTTATTTTAAAGATAAATGGTAATTCCCTTATCAATCATGCTTATTTAAATAAGAATAGACAGAAGATACCAATGTGACATTCAAAACTCAAATGTCGAAAGACTCAACAAATTATTCCCCAAAACTGGAGGTGATATCATGTAATCAGGAAGGGTAAGTTGTTTTATTAATGGCATCTGTGATGTAGCTCGTGATAAGTAAAAATTATGTGATGTCACAGTCAATGAAAAGAGTACGGGATCGTGTTGGAACATATGTGTGGTCATATGTGACACATATACCAAGACTGTCACGTGATGGCGTCAGTAAATGACTGCACATTTACCATTTGTTTCCCTTTGTTCATAGCTTCTTTAAAGGGACATTCACTTTTGGCTGTATCTGAGTCTCCCACTATGTGTGAGTAACACTAATGCAAAAACTAAAATGAAATCAAAAGGAAAGAAAAAAAGTATGAAATTATTTTGCCTTTTTACTTAATGTCTTTAATGTTTAAAGACAACTTAAACCAGGTATACGGATCTCTGACACACTTAACTATATAATCTGTCAGAGTGATGTTTTTGGATATGATGTATTCAACGATCGTAGATTCCGCTGTCGGCGTTGTCAACATTTAGGTACATGCTGTGGTTAAAGTTTTTTAGACACCAATAAATTTGTCAAACTTTCATGGAATGTTTTGAAATTCGGACATAAGCTTGTTCATGATCAATTACTGATAAAATTCTGCTTCAGTCTGAGGTAAAAGTTATTTTCATTTTTTTAACAGTCTACATTTAAATTCATTCCAATGTTAAAGTTTTTAAATCATGAATAACTCTGTCAAACTTTCATGGAATTTTATGAAATTTTGACCGAAGCCTGTTTATGAACAAAAGACAATATCCAAAGCAAAAATTTTAAGTTATGTATTTTAATTTTTCTGTACTTCACTGATAAATCGACTTATTTTTTTACAGCTAATATTAAGTTTCCGTTTGAGGTCAAAGTCATCAGTAAAGTTGTCTAAAATTTCATTTTGTTTTATGATACTTAAGACAGTAGCTTATTTGTAACCGGAAGACAGTATCCAGAGCAAGAGTTTAAAAAGACATATTTTCTTCTTTAGTTATTTACGGATAAATTCACTTACCTTTTTCATAGTAAACAAGAATATACAGTCCGGGGTTGAAGTTTTGTTACACATCAATTACTTTGTCAACCCTTCAATGAATTTTATAATCCTTGGCTTTTGTATGATTGAGAGATAATGTTGAAACAAACTTTTGAAAGGAAAAAAAACATTCTTCGTTTTCAGTACTTTTTTTTATAAATGTACTCACTGTTTTATCTTAACATTTACATATAGTTTGGGGTAGAAAAAAAATTACATTATGAATTAAAGAATCATCATGGATTGTTTTGAAACTGGGACGGACGCTAATTTTCAAGATACAAGTGAAGCCTTTTAAAACAGTTTTCCCCATTCTGTATTTAATTGATGAATGAACCATTTTTTCAAGTCCAAATCGCACGTTTACATTGACAGAGACAAGCACAGACGAGACACAGGGTTATGAGAAACGCTTAACGAAGGTTTCTTTTTTTCCAGAATGTTAGACCGATTATTTCATATTATTAATATAAGTGACGAAAATGTTGATAAATGTTTCAAAGGATGTATATTTATCCTTACTTTTTCTTTCCAATCGCAGTCAAAAGTGCAATGTATTTCTAAAATACTGTGTTATAAGTTTTCTCTCAATCGATTAATGACTTTCGAACAGCGGTATACTACTGTTGCCTTTATTTATTCTAGTATTTGTGTTTGTCGTTTTTGTGTAGGTGGTCGAATTACAATGTCATGATATACACGATGTTTTTGTGACGTACAGTGACCTATAACTGTTAATTTCTGTGTTATTTGGTCTCTTGTGGAGAGCTGTCTCGTTGACAATCATACACTATCATTTTTTTATATTTGTTATATAGAAACATTTGGGAATCTAAATGCACAGTTATAATCAAAACGGAGTTTAAAATTTAATTTATTTCATCGAAACCGAGTTAACTAATTCATTACATGTGATGTGATTAAATAATGCAATCATCAATATAAATTCCGATCTAGACGAAACAAGTATGATTCATATTTTTTTTTGCGGTCCCATTATGACTAGAGTATATTGTTATGATGGAAAATAATAAATCACAATTAACATTTATCGTACACATTAACATAAGTGTTCAAAATGGGGACGGTAGTGGTTGTTTGTTTTGTATTTACTGTCTATCTAATTCACCATGGACACTCTCAAGAAAATAGTACATATACTTTACTTGGACAAGATTCGCTGATTGATCTCCTAAACCTAGATGTTATGAATGAAAATGAAACGGTTGGAAATAGTGGAACTAGTATTCTACCCGAAAGTTTAAATGATACTTGTACAATAACAGAGACGAATGGGACTTATTTTTGTTATTGTTTAATTGACAAGGACCATTCTGGATTATGGGACTTCGCCGCCATCAGGAAATGGATCGTAAACTCGAATTATGAATTCCAATTTGATTTGAAATGTGTTAACTTCTCAAAGATTGTATTGCCTTGGCCAATCAAAGCCAAGAATATCGATTTTGTCAGAGTGAAAAGTTGTACTATAACTGGATTTTTTACGGACTATGGAAATCCCTATATCGAAACCATTCCGGATCATCTACGAGTCATGGATATATCCGACTCTATAATTCTCTGTGGACTTAAAGATTTGATGTCATTATTATTCAATTTCAGAGAGGTTACTGAAGATTACAACTGCGGCAATGATAAAACTTTACAAACTCTTATATATACAAATGTTACTTTGGAATACAATCTTGAAGAAATAAAATTACTAAAAAACGATCAATCGGAAAATTCAAATGAAGACGTCATAGGAGCCGGAAGTAACATGATTGCAAAGACTCGCGAGCTTGACCACAGATGTTCGTTCAGTGAGCTTGAACAAATTGATCTGAGTACAAGCAGCACTAAGTCAAGATATCTTCTCTCCATTCAAACTGAATTGTCAACATTTCCGATGCTGACATTTTATAATTTGTCAAACACTGGACAAAGTGAAATCGCCAAAGAATTTAAAATTTGGTGGAGATTCTTTCCAGAGATGAAATTATTAGATCTCTCTTACAATTTCATATCAACCATAGACTTGGATCCATCAGCCTACACGTGGAGTTCTTTCAAAATAAAAATAGATTTAAGATATAATAACATAACCGAATTATCACAAGAAGATTTAGAACTCCTCGGTAGCTTACCGAATGTAAATGTCGATATCAGACATAATCCGATACATTGTGAATGTTCTGATCACATGATTGAAATGTTGGAAATAATAAATGATGATACAAAATGGGAAGCCATGGGCCTGCATCGATATGATTATCTTAAAAATATGACCTGCAATTTACCGGATATATTGAAAGGAAGAAAACTTTCAGAGATAACCAAGTCTGATATATCATGCCCAATGTTTAGTGCATCATCACCAGCTCCTATAATAGTTCTTAGTATCTGCATTGTAATTCTTATTGTTATCATTATACTTTTGACAAAATTCAGAAAAGAAATATTTATTTTGACTTATACAAGATTTCATATCATACTTCCTTGTCAACCGGCAGAAATTTCGGAGAACAAAACATATGATGCATTTGTATCCTACAGTAGTCAAGACGAAGAATGGGTGTCTAAGACGTTTAAAGAACTAGAAGCATCATCACAGTCCGAAGGTTACCATCAGTTCCGGTTTTGTCTTCACCATAGAGACTTTATTCCTGGGAAGACAATATTTGACAATGTTATAGACAGTGTTGAATCAAGCAGACATACAGTGATTATTTTATCAAAACATTTCTTACAAAGCCACTATTGCATGTATGAATTTCATGAAGCATTTCAGCAAAGTATTTTAGAACGAAAACGTCACATGGTGGTCGTTTTAATGGAAAATATTCCCGAAGGAGAACTTCCAACCGATTTAAAACGATGTCTCAAAACATTTACATATATTAAAAGAGATGATTCTATTTTCAAAGATCGATTGATATTTGCAATGTCACATAAAGGGAGGAAAGAAACGAAATCCATTTCCACAAATACATCTTCGAACTGCATTGACAACCCTGTATTTTCCTCATCTGAGAAGGATGTAACGCTTCGATTAGAGACATCCAGACCTCGGCATGACGACTCGGTGATAACGTTGAGTCAGATCGTACCTGATCTCGTGGTGGGACGTAATGAATCTAAAAGTAATGGATATACATTAGCATAGTTTAATGATAATCATTCAATACGATAGTCTTATCTGATGTGTTTCGGTGATAATTTTGTTGGTGTAAAACAGGACAACAATTCTCTCCGCTCTTATTCTTATCATTCATTAACGATGTAATTGGTGATCTGCAAGTTGATACTATCGGTGTAATATTCGTTATATCATATATTTGAAATATTTTGTTGACGAAACCGTTCTGTAAGATAAGTCTCCCGATGCTTTGTAAATATTATCAGATAAACTTATCTGCAAATGCAGACAAAACAAATGTTGTTATCTTTCGAAACAGTTTGGTGCCCGTAATTGGTTATTTTTATTTCGAAAGTTAAGAACCTGAAATCGCCAATTCATATATATATATAATATAATATGATTTTAATACATACAGATATATATAGTTACCATATTATGTACTGGAAGCTTAAAATTAATATAGAAACCGGTCGCTATGACAATATATTTTGAAACATCGTGTTTGTTAATTTTGTAAAATGAACAATATTTAAGATATTTGTATGTTTGTGTTTATTTGTACAATTATATACAATTAGATAGAATTGCCAAAAGATTATTGTTCATGGCAAAATACACGAAAGCTATCTTTTTCTTTTTCATTGAGCTGGATCAAAAAACTTATCCAAAAACCATGTATAATTATTTAAAGGCGGCATAGAAATTAAAGATCATAAATTATGTATCAGTTTATATGTTGTACAAAAGTATGCGTCATAAAACATGATCTCTGCATAATTTATTTTTTCTTATTTTTATTAAATTGTAATTTTCTCGTATATGTCATAGAGAATTTGTAGTAACGTGGATTCATTATTATGCATTGGATACCAATTTTCGTGGATACCGTGTGTACAGGTGAACCATGATATTAAATGTTCAACGAATGAACCTTTTTCTGAAGGCTTGTATGCAAGACGGAATTAAAAGTCCACGAATTGTCCATCATCCACGAAAATTGTTACCCAAGAAAATAAATGAATCCACAGTATGAGAGATAATGAATTTATTTGAAATTTCAGGGATTATGTATAATCTTTATATACCTTCTTATTTTTCTAAGTAATGTTGTTGCTAATGCAATCTGATGTATATATTTTTGTAAATTATATATTGTCACAAAAATTGAACAGTTTTTTCGTGTTGCTAAGTCTTAATTTTCTATGTTGTGCCTTGTGTACTATTATTTGTTTGGTTTTTATTTTTTATTTTTTAGCCATGGAGTTGTCAGTTTATTTTCTATCTATGAGTTTGACTGTCCCTCTGGCATTTTTCGCCCATCTGCTGTAATGTATTGATATAAATTTTATCTCGAATAATATGAAGTTCTCATTTTATGTGAGCTTTGTCTCGTTGTCGAAAAAAAGGAATTAAAATCGTAAAAAACATACAGTTTGGAGTTAAGTGTGGAGTCCATTTCGCTGAACTACAATAAATTATTGTATAGAAGCCAGCCAAAACCCGCCTCCGGTTGCTGGATTTTCTTGTTGTATTGAACACCCATTGATGGCCTTGGACTGTTTTCTTCTCTTTGACACATTCCCCGTTTCCATCCTCAATTCTAGCTTTATGGTGGAGTGAAAAAAAAAGATATTTGGACTTGTAATCAATTTAGTTTACATGTAAAGATGAAAGTATCTTACTCTTTTCGAATTTCAAAATATTTAAACGATCAATTGGGCTTTCATTGAAAAGTTTTCAAATATGAGCATTTTATTGAACTACCTCATTGAATTAATATATTTTGATAAAATAAATACTCCAAAACTAACGAAAGCATTGCAAACAATTTATCTATTTATACGGTTGGAACGTAAACTATTTTTTTTAAATATTCTTTCGTTACATTTCGTTTATAATCATATGTAATTTTATCATGCAGATTGTGGCATTCTTAACACACAGTAACATAAGATTGAGTACATGTTGCTTTTTGTCAAAACATTTAATGAGATGCAAAACACACTTTACATTTCTTCAATTATGCAATTTACATATAATTTATGATAAAATAAAATCGCTGTAGAAGAAGTCGTAGCTACCAAGAGACCTATCTTAACAAGAAGTTGGGAAAAAATCCCAGGCGACACCAATGAAAAACGAGACGAAAACAAACAGTAGTAAAAAAAAATATGGTTTATATAAGACTACTTGTTAAACATGGTATGATACAAATCTTCGTAATTTGTACAACAAAAAAAATAATCATGAGGTACGATAGGGGAATAATGACTTACGCGAATAGCAAACATAATAATAGCATGTTAACAATAATTATTCATCAGCTTGTAGCTGTTAGCTATACATATATTAGTAATAATAATAAACTTATACTAAATATACATAAACATATGTTTGGTGTTTTTGCAGTTTATTTACAAGATAGCCATGTATATAAAGTACGTATTTTAATGTTGTTTAATTGGCCCACTTTTAAATCATCCGAGACGGGAGAAAACAACATAGCAATTCAAATGATAATTTATCAGCAGGGACAATTAAATGTGAGAGTGCCAGATATTAACAATTTAGCTAAACAAAAACATGGTCTTCCTTCAGTAAAAAGTAAAATCACAAAAATACTGAACTCCGAGGAAAATTCCAAACGGAAATGGCAAAATTAAAAGCTCAAACACATCAAACAAATGGATATCAACTGTCATATTCCTGACTTGGAATATACCTAAGCCGTATTTGGCACAACGTTTTGGAATTTTGGATCCTCAATACTCTTCAAATTTGTACTTGTTTGGATTTGTAAATATTTTATTATGTTATATAAACTATTGGTACAGGCATTTTCTTATGTAGAAAACTGTAGAGTTTTTGTTTCAAATTTCAAACCAGAGCAGAACCTAACTGCTAAATGTTTAACATGTTCCTTCCAGAAACGTGAATTCTATTTCCCTGTACAGACCATCAATAGGGGATCATAAGATAGAAAACTGAGATATATTAACTTCTCATTAATTAAAATTGAAATTAACAACTGCACTCAACTCGTAATTATTCATTTTAAGGACTTATGTGTGTATGTAAGTAATATGCAAAGAAACCTCTCACACAATGTATAAGCAATATTATTCAATAAAGGCAACAGTAGTATACCGCTGTTCAAACTCATAAGTCCATGGACAAAAAACAAACTCGGGGTAACAAAACTTAATAAAATGAATAATTGCAGGATTCATTCAGAATTAAGTATGACCAATCAAAAGACTGCATATGAAAAATTTACCATAGCACAATACCACAATGACGGGATGTTAAAGTACAGAGCCGCATCACTGATATCATAAAAACACAAAAGAGCATAGAGACAAAGTACATTAGCAAAAATGAAAAACAAGAATACAAACATTATCATAGAGCAATAAAACAGTGACAGGATGTATAACTACAGAGTCACGTCAAATGGATATCAACAAAAACGGACACAATTATTTTCATTTACCTGTGTATATTATTGTATTTGAAGGCTTTTTGTTCAAGGTTATTGTTGAATTTTTTTAAAAATTGTTTAACATCTCACAGCAGTATACTACTGTTGCCTGTATTTATTCACCCATTATTTTATTGAATTTGTATTTACATTATATCATAGATTAAGTTTATTCGTTCAGTGTATGTTCACTTGTTTTAATATATCTTTTGATTCAGTTGAGCCATTTCAAATGCTATTTTATAGTGTGTCTTTCTATGTAGTGATGTTACACTATTGTTTCTGATAAGGGTGCAGGTTGGTACCTTTTGAAACGTTTAAACTCGCTGCAATTGTTTGTACCCATCCTAAGTCAGCAGTATGAGGTTCAGTAGTTGTCGTTTGTTGATGTTGTTCATACGTGTTTTCTTGTTTCTCTTTTTTTACATTGATTCGACCGTTGGTTTTCCCGTTTGAATGGTTTTATACTAGTCATCATTTGGACCTTTATAGCTTGCTGTTCGGTGTGAGACAAGGCTCCGTGTTGAAGACCATAATTTCACCTCTGATGGTTTACTTGTAAACATTATGACTTGAATGGAGCGTCGTCTCATTGGTTATCATACCACATCTTCTCATATCAATTTAGTACTAGGATAAAGGATTTGTTATCAGATAATTAAAAACTATATTCAATTTGTTATATAAAATCGTAAGCTTTTGTATTGTTATTCCTATATGTTTGCTATACTATATTTTGTTGATTAAGTCACAAATCAAAATTACTATGTCAAATTTTTTAAAACTAAACATAATTAATCCATGTGGTCTATTAAAATGTCAATGTTTTCTAAGGAATTGGAAGATACAGCAAATATAAGAGGAAATATGTTAAGATAATATTTTACAAAACTATTGAATATATTAAAAAAGTATTTTATGTGTATTATATTGAAAATCGTAAGTCTTAATCAAAGATAACACCAATATAGAGCTATTGAAACAAGATTGCCTTTCAAGAGAAGATGATTGTATATTCAAAGAACAAAAAGAATGGGCTTGGTCAAATATTGAGCTGGAAGTAGATATAGTAATATTCAATATTGGATAACCCAACTCTTCCGGACCAGGCATATCATGTTACACGTTTTAAATCTATATAAAGGTAGATAAATGCGAAGTTAATCTATAAAACGGTATACGATATTTGCATATTAAAGGGAAATCACTACATATCATTTTGTGCAGGTAAACATTCAATCTTTTATACGACGAAAACGAGTAGATATATATATACATAATTTATATATGTTAGACTCAGGTCGACGTCCGGTCTCTAATCGACGCCCGGTCCCTAATCGACGTCCAATATTTTGAAACACTCTTATGGACGTCCAATGTAACGTCGCTACTGACCCCCTACGGATCAATAGAGGATTGTATTCACCCTCTATGGTCCGTAGGTGGGTCAGTGGTTAACCGTATAACAAATTTATCGCACCCTGGACTTTTTCTGCTGCGTTTTGATGAAAAATAAACAATGAAATACATCAACCGTAATAGATGACGTCACCATTAACGCGTCATGAACCCCCTATGAAATTTACTAACCACCTATGAGACCATAGGGGGTCACCACGTGACGTCATTAAACCAATCATAACGTGATAATTTACCCGCGGTGCGATAATTATACATGTACATGTTTTGTAGGGCTCTATTGACAACTAAACTTTCAAACATTTACACAAAAAAAGTCATACTGTCCATATAGATTTTTTCAACTCCAAATAGATGACATGCAATTAATGTGTATCTTCAAAAGTTAATCCAATCGATTTACATAATCGTGTGTCATTCATTTTCATATTACTAAACGCGATAAGTGCTGACACACATTTTTATCCCCAATATATTATTTATGGGCATGCAATGCAGTGGTTGTCGATGATTTATGTCGGTCCTATTTGCTTTTCGGAATTGTTTTTTTTTCATAATTAAGACCGTTAATTTTCTGATTTGAATTGTTTACATTAATCATGTCGTGGCCTTTTGTAGCCCTTTTTTTTATCATTGTTGGAAGTCGTACAGTTGCCTATAATTGCTCAAATTACTTTATTTGAACTATATGGATATTTGTCCTTTTGAAAATCATACCACATCTCCTTATTTTTCATGATGATGTAATTTCTGAAATTTAAAAATTGATATCACAACCTGTTTACATACTTAGCCTTCTTTGTAATATATATTTTTTTAAATATATATTATTATATTTTAAGGTCTTAAAAGGTTTCAGCTGCTATCGCTTCTGTTCAGTTTTGTATTCTGTTTCCAAAACGGACGTTGATTAGAGAAGCTAAAAATTGGACGTCCATTAGAGAGGCATAACATTTGGGCCGTCGATTTGGAATGTTATTTTATTGTGACGACAGATTTGGACGTCGATTTTGGGGAAAGGACGTCGATTAGAGACCGGACGTCGATCTGAGTCTTACATATATAAATAAGTAATGTCTATCGTTAGATAAATTTATTTGTATCAGTTTTGTTTTTTTAATTTTTCATGCTGCTAGAACCATGCACCTTCCTCTTTGCGTCTTTTCATTTTTCGACTCTTTTTTATTGACCTTTATCTTGGAAACCCAACTCAAATTAATAATTTTTAAATTGAATGCTCGATATAAAGTTGTGTTTTTATTATTGGCTTGACTAGTTGAGTATTGTATTCGTCACAACTAGGCCGATTCCGTACCCTTATCTAACGGAACTCGGCCGATTCCGTACCCTTATCTAACGGAACTCGGCCGATTCCGTACCCTTATCTAACGGAACTCGGCCGATTCCGTACCCTTTTCTAACGGAACTCGGCCGATTCCGTACCTTTATCTAACGGAACTCGGCCAATTCCGTACCCTTATCTAACGGATAAAATAAGAGTAACAAATTCACCCGAGAATTGCCGATTGTACAGTCATGGACAAATGGTGCATATCCAAAAGTCAAATAACACCAATACCGACCTTCTAGGAAAATTCAAAACGGAAAGTTCTTCATCAAACGGCAAAATCAAAAGTGAATCCCATCAAACAAAAAGAAACCAACTGTCATATTCCAGACTTGGAAAAAAAGAGATGTCTTTATGTGGTAAATAGTGGATTAATTAAATATAAGAAAATGTGGTATGAGTGCCAATGAGACAACTCTCCGTCACAATTTGTAAAAGTAAACCATTATAGGTCAAAGTTCGGTCTTGAACACGTAGCCTTCGCTCACATCGAACAGCAAACTATAAACCCGGTTTTAAAGCTAGCTAAACCTCTCATTTGTATGACAATCGCATACATTTAAATTATATTGACAACGATATGTAAACAAACAAGCCTGGCAGTGAGCGTGTGGAATTCGGTTGCCACTGGAAAAAGAGGGAACGTTGAAAATGAATATACATTTAACTTTGTTGCAGACAGTTTATTGAAGCGTTAGAAAGTTAATGCACTGTATTACGCGCACTTAGAGAGTGCCAGTCATCTTATAGATTTACTGGATTTTAACGTCCCCATTTCCCGGGAAGTGGAACCGATTGTATACTACTTTTACATCCCACACTGCATATGTACGTTCGAACAGCAATAGAACATAGATTAAGACTTTCTTTTTTGAAATTTCTATCCTATTGGTCAACAGATGAAAATAAATACAAGAAAAGAAATCACAGATTAAATGCAAAATATATGATTAAGTAAAATTATACATCCCACAAAGCATCGGGATTTGTTTCCAATATATAAATGTTATCTTTTTACTATTTTCATAGAAAAACACAATATGTAAAAAAAGAAGATG
The DNA here is from genome assembly GCF_963676685.1 of Mytilus edulis. Taxonomy (NCBI): domain Eukaryota; kingdom Metazoa; phylum Mollusca; class Bivalvia; order Mytilida; family Mytilidae; genus Mytilus; species Mytilus edulis. The sequence goes on from NC_092348.1 coordinate 92,859,736, forward strand.
TGGTATGATTGCCAATGAGACATCTATCCACAAAAGAACAAAATGACACAGACATTAACAACTATAGGTCACCGTACAGCCTTCAACAAACCGCATAGTCAGCTATAAAAGGCTTTCCCCCTATATTTGTGACTTTATGACCATTTTAATACAAAATCTATTGAGACATTTCCCCGATTTAGGTATGCAGACCATATGACAATGTTCATACAAAATGTATATAATGGTTTTGTTCCAGTGATCTTTTTTTGTTCGGTGACTTTTTCCCCCTTCACTTTTTTGCAGTACTTTTTTGTGTGATTTTTTCCCCCAACATTCGCCTTCTCTCGAGACATTGGTATCTGCTAGAATACAATGATTCTTTAAAAACCAAAATAACTACCGCCGCATATATCATCAGACGCCATTTTTTGCAAATCTTTATTAATTATTTCTAAACAAATAATTTGATTCACTCTACATAACGTCCACAAATGTCTTTATGCTACCACAAAAAACGTTATTTATAGATCACAGACGAGGCGACTTTTACATGCTAGTATTAAACATATGATAAATTAGAATAAAAAAGGACTAATAGTATCCCGGAAAGAATTTTGTTGAAAATATCCGTAAAAAAGCAAATGATTAAGATAAAACACTACTCCTAAGTGCCTGCACCAACATGAGGGCTTCACACCAAGTCTGAGTCCTTTTTATCATTACTCCGTGTTTTATGCAGTCTTATTACAACTAAGAAAACAAAAATCTTTCGAAAAATCAACCAATCCATTGTGCACAATAAGTAAAATAAAAAATAAAAGGGCTAGATCAAATATTGAGCTGGAAGTAGATATAGTAATATTCAATATTGGATAACCCAACTCTTCCGGACCAGGTATATGATGTTACACGTTTTAAATCTATATAAAGGTTGATAAATACGAATTTAATCTAAAAAACGGTATACGATATTTGCATATTAAAGGGAAATAAACTATATAACATTTTATACAGGTAAACATTCAATTTTTTATACGACGCAAAGGAGTAGATATATATACTTATTTTTTTTTTATATAAAGAAGTAATGTCTATCGTTAGATAAATTTATTTGTATCAGGTTTCTTAAAATTTTCATGCTGCTGGAACAATGGTTGCACCTTCCTCTTTGCGTCTTTTTTTTCTACTCTTTTTCATAAACCCAACTCAAATTAATGCTCCATATAACGTTGTGTTTTTATTATTGGCATTCATGAATAGTACAGTGATGTATTCGTCACAACTCGGCCGATTCCTTACCTTTATCTAACGAAGAAAATTAACGGATTCACCCGAGAATTGCCGATTGTACAGTCATGGACAAATGGTGCATCAAAAAGTAAACTATTAACAAAACCAAAATTCTAGGAAACAAATTTAAAACGGACAGTCCTTTATCAAACATAAAGTAAACAACTGTCATATTATTGGCATGGTTAAGGCATTTCATTATGTGGTAAATGGTGGTTAAAAGCTAGCTAAACATCTCACTCGTATGACAGTCACATATATTTAAATTATATTGACAATGATATGTATACAAAACAAGCGTTGCATTGAAGGGTGGGGAATTCAGTTGCTCCTGGAAATAGAGGGAATGTTGAAAATGAACATACATTTAACCTTGTAACAGACACACTACAGGACATTAAAAAGTTAATGCACTGTATTACGCGCACCGTCACATAGAGAGTGGCAATCAACTTCTAGATATAACTGGATCTTAACGTCACCATTTCCCGGACGTGGAACCGATTTTATATTATTTTTACATCCCACACAGCATGGGTACGTTAAAATAGAAATTAGATTAATACTTGCCTCTTGTGGGTATCTGCGCTATAAGTTAACAGAAAAAAAAAACACAAAGAAAAAAAGTCAAATGATAAAAGTCACAATATATGATTGAGTAAAATCATACATCCAACATTGGAATTTGTTTTGAATACATTTATGTGACCTTTTATATTTTCATAAAAAAAATCAGGATTTTTCCCTATATTTGTGACTTTATGACCATTTTCTTTCAAAATATTTTGTTACTTTCATCCTATATATGTGTGCAGACCATTTGAAAATGTTCATACAAAATGTAACTAATGATTTTTATTCCAGTGACTTTTTTTCTGTGACTTTAAGTTTTTTCCCGATCCTTTTTTGCGGAACTTTTGTCTGTGATTTCCCCCTACATTCGCTTTCTATCAAGAAATTGGTATCTGCTAGAATTAAATGATTTTTAGAAAATCAAAATAACTATTGGAAATATCATCAGACACCATTTTATGCAAATCTTTATAGTTCAATAATTTCTAAATAAATGATTTGATTCACCCTGCATAACGTCAACACATGTCTTCATGCTACCACAAAATACGTCATTTATAGTTCACAGACGAGGCGAATTTTACGGATATGGCTTTCTTATTTTATGAAGAATTAAAAAGAGAAAAAAATTACTGACAGAATCCTGGAAAGAAATTGGTTGAAACAATCCGTAACCAGAAAAATAATAAGGGTTGGACACTGCCCCTAAGTGCATGCATTCAATATGAACGTTTCGCAACAAGGCCAAGCACATTAACTACCTGTATTGTTGATATCATGGTGCAGTCGTTTCGACTTTTAACGATCTTATTCCAACTAAGATATTAAAAAAAGCCTCCGAAAAGCAAACCGATCCATGGTGCACAATAAGTAATACTAGTATTAAAAAATAAATGGGCTTGGTCAAATTTTGAGCTGGAAGTAGATATAGTAATATTCAATATTGGATAACCCAACTCTTCCGGACCAGGCATATCATGTTACACGTTTCAAATCTATATAAAGGTAGATAAACGTGAATTTAATCTTTGAAATGGTATACAATATTTGCATATACTATGTGTAAGTTATAGAAGGGAAATAACTACATTACTATAGATTAAATCAACATATTCGATCAAAACGAGAATATATGTTTTGACTAAATATCGTCTAGACTGTAAAATGTATTCATTATCTACATAAATACTATTTTTGCTATACCTCCTTTATGTGTTTCTTTTTCGCATATAACTTGGCTCTGTACATATCCCGTCAATGTGTTATAGTTCTATCATAATTTTTGTATTGTTATAGTTCATTTTTGCTAATTATACTTTGTTTATATGCCTTTTTGTGTTTCTTTGACACATATGACGTGGCTCTGTTCCTATACATCCTGTCATTGTGTTATTGTTCTATGATCATTTTGTATTGTTATCTTTTTTGCTAATATGCTTTGTCTATGTGCCATTTTGTGCCACAAGACAGCATATGTGTTTCTTTGATACATATGACGTGGCTCTGTACTTTTACATCCTGTCATTGTGTAATGGTGCCAATGTTTGTTTATATATTTGCTTGTTTATAATGATTAAGATAATAACACAATGTAGACTGCTGACCCCTAATGCTGACATTATAACCTATTACATGTATGTCTGTTTGTTTTATTCACACATCGTTGTCAATATCATGGAATTTGATGCGACTGTCATAAAAGTGAAAGGTTTAGCTAGCTATGAAACCAGGTTTAATCCACCATTTTCTACTAAAAGATAATACCTGTACCAAGTCATGAATATCACAGATGTTATCCGTTCGTTTGATGTGTTTGAATTTTGATTTTACCATTTGATAAGGGACTTTCTGTTTTGATTTTCCTCGGAGTTCAGTATTTTTGTAATTTTACATTTCTCTCAAATTTGTTGAAATTGTTGGTTTAAATTGGCTTCCGTTTTGTTGTATAATGAATACACAGCATTAAATCTGATGGAGGGAGATTGCAATCATCAGCCTCTTGCTCGTTTTAAATAACAAAAAACAATTCCATCCATAGTGGACATATTGCAAGACAGCATTTGTTGCCCTTTTATATAAATAAAGTCATATATAAATAACTTTTCATATATTAGATGTGGTATCAGTGTCAATGAGACAACTCTCCATCCAATTAATAATGTATAAAACGTGAACAATAGTAGGTCAAAGTCCGTCCTTCAGGACACGGAGCTATGGCTCACACCGATCAGCAAGCTATAACGGGTATCAAAATGACTTATGTAAACTAACTCAAATCGGTAAACCAACGGTCTAATCTATATAGAAAAACGAGAACGACTTTGAACCACACCAACAGACAACAACCACTAAACAAAAATTCCTGCCTTTGGACAGGTCCATAATAAACCAACAGGTTTACTCATTGTAACTAGAACCATCCTTAACTGAGACAGTATTGTAATGTTACCATATAAAAAGACAATAGACCACATTCGAGTCACCAGAAAAAAATCGTTAATTATGCGCGCCTTTATGACGTCATTTACCAGATAAAGGGGATCGTCTGTATCCCTGCACTGTTTGTGAATATACTTCCAAACACTTGACTTTGATAACCATTACTGACACACGTTTCCGTTAAGACAAATTTAACGAGTTTTTTCAACTTTGTTTCATACAATTCTTGTTTGTTTTATGAACGAGAAAATTATGCTTTGCAAAAAATAACTAATATAGACAAGACACTAGCAGATGTTTGATTTATTTTGATTTATAACACATTTGTAAATTTTCTGGGCGTGTTTTGAACATAAAGATGGCATTCCTATCGAAACCAACTGTGCTCCCCATATCGACATTTTTGTTTATTCATATGAAAAGACTTCCTTGTTCATCAATAGATAACTCTCGAGTTCGTTGCATTTCCGTAAAAAAAACTTAGGTTTTAGTAAACATCATTCGTGCGTTTAGGGTCGAGTAAAAAATATAAGGCTAAATTGCACGAACCATTCGACAAATTTGAATTCTATAATTGATATTCTAAACAGCTTGGATGGATGACAGTATAGAAGAGAATCTCATACCACAAATCTGTTTTGATGCAGAAATGCCTTAAGAATGAAGCCCCTGTATATCTCATTGAAAAATTTAAAGATATGCCAGAAATAAACCAATATTGTTTGAGAAATGCCTCTTGCAAAAAAGTTCCAAAAGCCAAAACAGAGCTGTATAAGTAATCTTTTATATATTCAGGATCTATTTTATGGAATAACTAACCAATATCCCTGAAAAAATCAACCTCAAGTACAAGCTCATTCAAAAAAGATTTAAAAATTACTTGTTGGAACATTAAGAAGCTGTGCTATTTTATATGCATAATAATTTTCCCACACTTACTCAAACTTATGATATTGTTGATGGCAATACTATATATGTCATATATGAATTTGTAACTTTTACCTGTTTTGAAAATTGCATATTTCATAACAATTTTTTATTGCATTATTCATGTATGTGTGTTTGTTTGATATTTTGTTATTGTTTGTTATATGTCATTGTATTTCATGAGGGCCTCAGGGAAGATTAGCTTTATAGCTAACTGTGTAACCCTCTTTAAATAATGAATTATTATTATTATTATTATTATTACTGCTTCCGTAAGGGAATAGTGATTAAGCACTTTCGGAAAAAATATGATTTTTACTTTATCGTGCATAACGACAATCACAAAGACGCTTGATAAACTTTAATATAGCAGGGATTCGAACCCATGAACTTCTGACCTTTTTCTGCCCTTACATTGTGAACATACATTCCGACTTTTTGTCGTTTTTTCTTTCTTTCGTCGAATAATTAATAGTCTGGTGGTATCTGAAATGTGCAGGTTTTTTTATTGTGTTTTTTTTTTACTTTATAGATAGTACATCTAGTTACAAAAGTGGGGAAAGATTGTAAGCACGTTAACCTGGAATTACCACATCACTCTTGTTCATCTGTGCCTTTATCCAAAGTCAGACTACCTAGATTGCACAGAAGTCAGGTATAGTCAGGACGTAGTTTCTGTTGTCCCCGCAGATAAAGCCCCAAACAACATGTTCTATGTTCCTTTTGAATTTCAACCAAAGATGAAGAACTGGATCTTCCATCACTGTATTGGATACCTAAACTACATAAGTGTCGTTACAAACAACGGTATATTGCTGGGTCTTCCAAGTGCTCCACGAAACCTCTTTTTAAATCATTAATATCTATTTCATCAGCAATCAAAGACGGGCTTCAAAGTTATTGTGAAACTGCCTATTCTAGAGGTGGCGTGAATCAGATGTGGATACTTGAAAATTCCAAAGATCTTTTAGAGTACATACAATCTAACTCTCTTTAACTCTCTTTCATCTTGTAACAGTATTAAAACATTTGATTTTTCTTCTCTTTACACAAGTATTCCACATTCCAAACTCATAGACAAATTGAAAGAGTTGGTATTGCTTTTCTTCATGAAAAGAATGGCCAACGTAGATACAAGTATCTTGTCTGAGGGAGGGATAAATCCTACTTTGTAAAGAATCACTCTGATTCAAACAAAATATTCTCTGAAACTGATATTATCAAGATGCTTGACTTCTTGATTGACAACATATTTGTTAAAATCGGATGACGTGTTTTTCAACAGACTGTCGGCATTCCAATGGGAACAAACTGTGCCCCTCTACTTGTCGACTTGTTTCTTTATTATTATGAGGCTGACTTCATGCATGAACTTCTTAGGAAGAGAGACAAGAAGTTAGCAATATCCTTTAACTCTACTTTCCGCTATATAGATGATGTTCTTTCACTAAATAATTCAAAATTTGGTGACTATGCGGAACGCATCTATCCCATCGAACTAGAGATAAAGGATACTACAGATACAGTTAAGTCATCCTCATATCTTGACTTACATCTAGAAATTGACAATGAGAGTCGGTTGAAAACAAATCTCTTCGACAAAAGAGACGATTTCAGCTTTTCATTTCTAAGTAGCAATATTCCAGCAGCACCTGCATACGGGGTACATATCTCCCAATTGATACGATATTCCCTTGCTTGCATTTCCTATCGTGATTTTCTTGATAGAGGGTTGCTGCTCACAAGTAAGCTATTAAACCAAGAGTTCCAAATGGTGAAGTTGAAATCATCCCTTCGTAAATTTTACGGAAGCCTTCACGAGTAGGTTGACCGTTATGGAATAACCGTTTCACAAATGATATCGGATATGTTCCTTACGTCGTAACTACAATCCCCTTCCCTTTCATGAATGTGACCTACCGAAATAAACTATTTACCGGATTTGTTATCACATAAGCAACACGACGGGTGCCACATATGGAGCAGGATCTGCTTACCCTTCCGGAGCACCTGTTATCACCCCTAGTTTTTGGTGGGGTTCGTGTTGTTTATTCTTTAGTTTTCTATGTTGTGTCATGTGTACTATTGTTTGTCTGTTTGTCTTTTTCATTTTTAGCCATGGCGTTGTCAGTTTATTTTTAGATTTCTGAGTTTGACTGTCCCTTTGGTATCTTTCGTCCCTCTTTTAGACAAATTAAGACTAACCAACACGAATGAATACAAATTGTGAAACGTTTTAAAAAAAAACCTGTCTTATTTATAATAAAACATTAATTCAAAAAATAGTATGGCAACCGCTACAATCATTTGCTCAATTAGCTCAATTTGCATCAAGTAAACCATAAGATTTACGTAGGCAAAGCTAGAAATATAACGTAGTAATCTCTAAGTTAAATTTTCAGAAAAACATTAAATTGAATATTCTTTACAAAGTACAAAACGTGTCGACATTCACCTCAAAAGCTACCATCGTATTCAGAAGGGATATAGTTAAGATACTGTCGTCAGGTCATTAAGGATTGCATATTTCGGTATGAATATTGATCCATTTATAGTTGATGTATTTCCCTCGGTTTGAGTTTGTAACCCGGATTTGTTTTCTCTCAATCGATTTATGACTTTTAAACAGCGGTATACTATTGATGCCTTTATATAATGACTTTGCATCGAAAATAAACACATTTATTCTAAGACCAGAGGTTGGTTCGATAACGATTATGTTCTTCTCATATATTTTATGAATGTATAATACTAAACCCCTAACTGGAGATATTGTACTTGTTTTTCATTTGACTTAGAAATAATTTTTCAATCAATTTAACTGAGGTCTTGAGCTATCATGTCAGTATCTGCTAGTAGTCCTTTGTTAATTTATTGTATCATTGTCATTTTGTTTGTTTTCTTTTGTTACCTATTCTGACATAGGACTCGGACTTATTTTGAACTGAGTTTTACTTTGCGTATTGCTATGTGTTTCTTTATTCTACATTGGCTAGAGGTATAGGGGAAGGGTTGTGATCTCAAAAAGAATATTTAACACCGCCAGATTTTGGCGCCTGTCCAAAGTCAGGATTCTCTGGCCTTTGTTAGTTTTGTATGTTTTTTTTATTTGAGGACCAACTCCGGGTTCGAGATTTTCTCGCTGCATTGAAGACCCTTTAATGGCCTTCGGCTGTAGTCTGCACTTAAGTCGGGTTGTTGTCTCTTTGACATATTACCCGTTTTCATTCACAATTCTATATATCATAGTTAAGATGTTCACTAGGCTTAAAGTGTTTCGGTAGACACTAAAGAATACTTAGTGGAATTGATATTAGAATTGAGTGCGAAACTATGTTATACAAATCTACAGATATTGCAAGTGTTTGTAATCATTTTTATTAAATTCAAACACGTATGTCCACAACATAATATTTTAATTTCAAACTTTCACATGATGACTGCAAACTTTATTTTTGGTACAGGCTTCTAGTTACTGAAATTATAATAGAAAACAAAATCAGTTATGGTTGTTATGTGCCTGCGTGCGTTGAATTCTTTTCACATTCTCTACATTTGATATAACATTGGGTTTTTATTGAAACAAAATTAATTGGTAGACAACGTTTAACGTGTGTAGAAACTAAAATTTGAAATTGTGTTTACATATTCGATGTTGAACCATCTTGAGTGATTTTTAAACCGTTTGGAGCAAATAAATAAAACAATCAATGCCACCGTGTCACGCACTATTCAGTTCCCATGAGTCAATTTCAATGATTCCAGACCCAAAATGATAAATTGAACATAATTATTTTTAGAGACAATTTTGATGGAAGTAAACATCTGCCTGTTTGCATGTTAATCATATACAAATCAGTTGAGTTTTCCTTTTATCTAAAACAAAAGAATAGCAAAACAGACTGACAAAAGAAATACAAAATGATTTTTACAAATATATTACAAATTTCACACATAGAAAATAATTTAAGGATAGGTAACTTGTATTAGTCGATATAAAACTAATATAACATGCAGTCCCTGGCTGTTTTTCTACTTTGAAGGTAGTTGCATTATCCTAAGATCAAAATGCCTTTTTCCTCCAATCTGATATCGTGAAAAGTGGGAATCGAGGGTTAGTAGCTCTAGTTTTGTATTTGTTGATAAGTTGTATTCATATTCTAACAAAAAACTGTAAAGCTGTCGGGCTTTTTCTTCGTTAACATTTGGTATGTGCATGGCTAAATTTTGAAATTCTTTTGATGTCATTCTAATAAAATGTTCAGAAATACAACCATTATCTTCCAATATATCTTTTTTCTTTAAATATCGAAAAACGCGAACAGGAAAGTCATTATCTTTGCAATCTTTCTTAGTCATCACTTTTCTGACAATCATTTCTTTCTTAGTCTTTCCTCTCAGTGTCATAAATGCAAATACAAAAATGATTTTCATATCTTCAGAAAACATTCGCATATATTTATCTTTGGCAAGTTTGTCCATTTCTTCCTTTAAAAATATCAAAGATGGGTTGGTGCTAGTTGATGAAGTAGATGCTTTTTCCCAAAACAACTGCACGTTATTATCTTGACCTCTAATAAAATCATTCCATAATAGTTCAGCTGCATTTCGTATCTGTGAACATGCCTCCCTAGTTTGGTAATCAAGATCTTTTTTAATATGAAACAGATAAGTCTGTGAATTCTTTCCATCAAAAGCTAAAACGTCAAATAATTTTGTATTGTTACAGAGTATTCTATCTCCAGGTACATATGTCAAGCCAAGTTTAGAAAACTGTTCGCCTTGAAGATAAAGGTCACTGTATTCCTCCTCTCTCAATGGACACCTACTTATTAAGAAATTCAATAATTTTCTTTCTGATAAGTTCAATTCTAATTTTTTAATCATACTCCACATTTTCTTTGTGAGGACTGGATTTATGATATTGAAAGTTTCTTCCTGTCCATCCACACGTTCACAACAAATGATCTTTTCGGTAAGAATGCTTTTTAAATTTCCAGGTATCTCGTCTTTGTTATACAGCTGAAAAAGAATACTGGAAACTGTGTTAGACTCGTTATCGTCCGGTGTAGGCAATGTTTTTCTTTTTCTTTTTCCTGAACGTGTTTTTAACAACTCTCTGCTTAGTTTTTCATGAAAAGGTGATAAATAGGACAAGAGACAACTACTTCGAGTCAATTGAAAACCATTCTTGTCAACAGCTGTCAAAGAACAACAAAGAATGTCTGTAATTCGTTCGGCGCTTTCTTCATCTATGGCCAATACAGTTGTCATATCAGTTAGTTCAAAGTGGGCAATTTCATTTGACAAACACCATGGAAACATCAAAATTTCTGATCCTTTGTACTGATTGTTGAAATTAAATTCCATAAGGGGATGTAATTTTAAGAATCTTTGAAAGTTCTTGTCTATAATTTGACTAAATTTTCCTGATAGGAAAAACCATTTTTGAGCAATTTTATAGTATTTTTCATTTTTATCATCAATATAACCATGTACAAAATCCTGCAGATTATGTTTCTGTTTCAGCCAATTTTGACTAAAGAATTCCAGCTTTATTCTTTGAAGACGCAAAACCTTTTTTAATTCATTGGAATTTGGAAAGCGTCGATAAAGAGCCTGGGTTACCATCTGAAGAGTTGGTGCACTGTTCCATGACTCTATTTCATACATTTGTTCACAAGCTTCTGGGTCATCCTTAACAGATCTATCAAAAAATTGTTCATTTAAAGTAACCTCCGAGGCTATTTCCCAGTCTCTTGCAAATCGATGACTTAAGTAATATTTATCTGAAAGCGATTTATCGGCTATCATATTGACAATTTCTCTTTCGAAACGTTCGTTCAATTCCCCAGTTTCTGCTCGATTGGATACACGTTGCACATAGTCTAAAGCTTCTAAGAAATATGCATGATTCTCACAACGGTCAAATGGTGTTTGCCTAGAAAACAATTCAAGGATTTTTGCATATGTACCGTATGTCATTTGTTTACACACTCTGACAAAATTCAACCCTATTTTCATCAATACATCTTGCCCATTTTTTGACTGAATTACTTTATATAGATCTGTGTCTGTTTTTATATAACCTGCCAGGGAATTTACAACTTTTTCTAGAAATGACTCAGAATGGCATTCGATGTTAAAATTACTTTTATATGTTATTTTTGTAGTTACATCAGGTCCAGCGATGTTTATTGTTTCGATTTCTTTGATTCTGTTGCCATCTATAAATTGTTTTGCTATCTTTGCCCTAAATGTAGTGTCACATAAATGAAGAATTGCATGATATCCATCGCAATTACATAGAAAATACACTTCTGGAAGTGCTATGTTTTCCATCTTTAATCTATAATAAGTAAGAATATTTCCGGGTTTTCGAGAACCAGGCATAAGCGCTCGACGATCTTTCAACTTCCGATCTCTATTGATGGAAAATGCTGTATAATTTTTAGCACTCTCTGTTTTGTAGTAGAAATAAGTCATTAAAAAAGGTTTACACTTATTTTTAATCATTGGTTTGTGGGTGACGCATCCCGTTTTAGTTACTGCTTTGACTAGTTTCTTCAGTAACTGTTCCTCTGACTTTATACTTGATAGTCCGTTAACCTTTTCCACATTCAATCTATAAATTGACATCTCCCCTTTGAGCTCTTTTTCATTTTCATCTTCATCATCATTAAATTCACTATCAGTTTGTAAAGGAGTTTCTCCTTCTTCTTCTACTTCTTCTTGTTCTTCCTGTTCTTCTTCTCCTTGTTCTTGTTCTTCTGATTCTGCTTCTGATTCTTCTGATTCTGTTTCTGATTCTTCTGATTCTGCTTCTGATTCTGCTTCTGATTCTTCTGATTCTGCTTTTGATTCTTCTGATTCTGCTTCTGATTCTTCTGATTCTGCTTCTGATTCTGATTCTGATGATGATGATTCTGATGAAGAAGATATATTCATATCATGATTGACAGGTATAGAATTTTCTGATTTTTCACTACCCGAAGTATTATATTTACCTCTACAATATTCAGTATTTTGATTTTTGTTTCTTGTGTTTCTTTTGTTATTTGAAATATCATTTTCACTTTCACTATCACTAACTACTAACACCCTATTACGCTTACGTCTCATAGTTTGTGTAGATTTTATTTCGTCATCACTGTCTTCGCTATCAATACGCTCATTCATTTTTCTTACTTTATATAATCTAGGTTCTTGTTTATTCGTTATTCTATGACGTTTTTTCTGTCTTTCTCTCTGCAAGTTACTCATCCCGGCTGCTCTGCATTCTTTAGTCACAAGAAACATCATGAGTCGATGGAAAACTGTCAAAGAGAGTTTCAAAATTTTATTATTATTATCATATCCAGGCATTTTTATAGCGCATTATTTAACATGACAATTACTCTAAGCGCTTCACATGTTAAAAGATATACACAAATACGTGCATACAGGAAACTACAAAATTAAAAACACGTTTAAACACATACAACATCAAAATCAACTATAAAGATTAAAAGAATTATCAATGAATAAGTAAAAGTGTCAATAAATGTTTCAGTAAATAAATTTAAATTAATGAATGCTACTACTATTTGTACTTATAAAATATGTTAAAAAAAAATATCATTTGACCTATGCAGAAATCAGATTTGCGCTGAATTCAAGATTTCACTACAAAAAATATTAGAATATTCACTCCTGATTCTTTAATTTTACTGTTTCTTTGAAATTCTCAGTTTCTTTCCAAAAGTTGAACAACCATTTCTAAGTAGCAACATTCCAGCAGCAGCTGCGTACGGGGTATATATCTCCCAATTGATACGACATTCCCGTGCTTGTATTTCCTATCATGATTTTCTTAGTAAAGGGTTGCTGCTCACAAGGAAGCTATTAAACCAAGAGTTCCGAATGGTGAAGTTGAAATCATCCCTTCGTAAATTTTACGGACGCCATCACAAGTTGGTTGACCGTTATGGAATAACCGTTTCACAAATGATATCGGATATGTTCCTTACGTCGTAACTACACTCCCCTTCCCTTTCATTAATGTGACCTACCGAATTAGACTATTTACCTGATTTGTTATCACATAAGGTAGCAATACACAGTTAGGAGATTAGTTTTGTCATTTTGGCCCCTGTGGATTTTTCAAATAAGAAAGTTATTGTGTAATAAAATTCATTTTTTGACAGCTGAGTGCTAATTTAGCCTTCAAATATGGTTTATAAGAGAATCAAGATTATTTTTTACATGTTCTATGGGCTGTTTTCTGTTTGACAATCCGTATTTTCATAGCTAGACCGGTCATCGGTCCAGAAATTAATGTAATGTTTACAAACAATGTTTTTCTACACGAATTTTTTGACGTAATTTTACAAAAAAATGAGATGAAAGACATATGATTTTCATTGGATTTGCTGAATGATATATGTACACAGTTTCAGAAAAGGTATTACTTCAAGCGATTGAAATTCTACTTTTAGCCAAATTTTGGGGAAATATGTGACATCTTTTCCCCCCTTTTTGAAATATTTTATAACAAATAAATTCAGATTGTTGCCATTGATACACCCAAAAGAAATTATATTTTACCATTTTATATACTGGATATAAAATCTATGGAAGATTCTGATTACATATGCCCATATATGACACAAACAGTAAGCTTGATATAATGAAAAGGGGATGGTAAAATTTATAAGGGCAAATTTTAATATTTTTTCCTAACTGTTTATTGCTACCTAAGCAACACGACGGGTGCCACGTGTGGAGCAGGATCTGCTTACCCTTCCGAAGTACCTGAGATCCCCCCTAGTGTTGTGTCATGTGTGCTTTTGTTTGTCTGTTTGTCTTTTTCATTTTTAGCCATGGCATTGTCAGTTTATTTTAGATTTATTAGTTTGACTGTCCCTTTGGTATCTTTCGTCCCTCTTTTAAGTAGTTGATTGAAATGTGATAGTGGCACGAAGATATTGTACTTTTAATTACTTGAATTGTTTAGTTAATAAAGTTTTATTATTTAAGCTTTGATATTTTTAGACTGAAGAGGCTTAAAAAGAAATCACAAAGAGAGAGACAAGGAAAGTGGACAAAACATTTGACATTTCTACACTTTACACAAGTATTCCCCATTCCAAACTAAAAGACTGAAAGAGTTGGTATAACTTTGTTTCATTAACAAGAATGGCGAACGGCGATACAAGTATCTTGTCTTAGGGAGGGATAAATCCTACTTTGTAAAGAATCACTCTGATTCAAACAAAACATTCTCTGAAACTGACATTATTGACAACATATTTGTTACGTTCGGAGGACGCGTTTTTCAACAGACTGTCGGAATTCCATTGGAAACCAATTGTGCCCCTCTTCTTGTCGACTTGTTTCTTTATTATTATGAGGCTGTCTTCATACGGGAACTTCTCAGGGGGAAAGGTAAGAAGTATGTATTTTTTTTAACATATCGTTCAGTTATATATAAAGATAATGTTCTCTCACTAAATAATAGAAATTTGGTGACTATTTTGAATGATTCTATCCCATTAAACTAGAGATAAAGGTACTACAGATACACTTAAGTCTGTCTCATATCTTAACTTACATCTAGATATAGATAATGAGGGTCGTTTGAAAACAAAACTTTACGACAAAAGGGATGATTTCAGCTTCCCAATTGTGAACTTTCCATTTTTATGTAGCAATATTCCAGCGCCTGCATACGGAAAATATATCTCCCAATTGATACGATATTCCTTGTATTTCCCTATCATGATTTCCTTGATAGAGGATTACTGCTCACAAGGAAGCTATTAAACCAAGAGTTCCAAATGGTGAAGTTGAAATAATCCCTTCGTAAGTTTTACAAACACCATCACAAGTTGATCGTTATGGAAGAACCGTTTCACAGATGATATCGAATATGTCCCTTAATTCGTAACTACAATACCCTTCTCTTTTCACGAATGTGACCTACCGAATAAGACTATTTACCGGATTTGTAATAACATAAGCAACACGACGGGTTGCTTGGTCATTAGTTTTCTATGTTGTGTCTTCTGTACTATTATTTGTCTGTTTGTCTTTTTGGCGTTGTCAGTTTATTTTCGATTTATCAGTTTGACTGTCCCTCTGGTATCTTTCGTCCTTCGTTTACATTAATATATATATGCAACTTTTGACAATGAGTTTAGTAAATTACATGTTGATCAATGCACCATTCTTAAAACAAGATAGAAAAAAAAAACTGCGTACGTCTTTTCATTGAAAAAATTGTATTGAACATGTACAACTCTCAATTATTCTATATGAAGTATTAAATTTTATTTGAAAAAGACAAATAGTTATCAAAGGTACCAGGATTATAATTTAGTACGCCAGACGCGCGTTTCGTCTACATAAGACTCATCAGTGACGCTCATATCAAAATATTTATAAAGCCAAACAAGTACAAAGTTGAAGAGCATTGAGAATCCAAAATTCCAAAAAGTTGTGCCAAATACGGCTAAGGTAATCTATGCCTGGGATAAGAAAATCCTTAGTTTTTCGAAAAATTCAAACTTTTGTAAATGGTAAATTTATAAAAATGACCACATTATTGTCATAAAGATATTCATTTTTAATATCACAAAAAAGGTTTATGACATCCAATAAGAGAAGAGACGATTTAGAATTTGTCAAACAATGTTATTATGTATGTCTTACAATTGAAAGACTCTAACCTTGTTTTAAAAAACAACTAAATATAATTGTTCCAAAGGACCGGAAAATAGCTTCAAGTTTTGATAGAGATATGATAATGCAGATCCATCTATTAAAACTTTTGAAAGATTTGTTTATCATTACATGGCATTTCATTAAACGCATATAGCTGTATGGTTGTGAGAACTGGGAAATTCCAACTTCCTCTTTCAGATATTTTCAAAGGAAAGGAAATGGAAAAACTTAACTTAAATCCTGCAAACACACTCTAGGTGTTGATAAACTTTATACAAACATAGCAATACTTGTAGAACTTGTGAGATACTCAATATTTAGTCGACGTCCGTTCCTCAAATCGACGTCCAAATTTGACGTCATATTCTCATATCGACGTCAAATATATGGATTCTCTAATAGCATCATATATTACTAAAACGAAGTCCGATTGATATTTGTTCTTTGTAATCGATTTCTTTTATCAATAAATAACAAATTACTGCATGTAATGTATACATGCAAATAGAAAAGAAATATATACAAGCATAAGACTTTAATTGATTTTGGAACATTGAAATGTGGAATAAAAGTTAAATTTTTATCTGTTTTGAATGTCAATTTACAAACAGCTAAAGATATAGAGGAAAAGGTAACAGATTTATAAATATTATTTGCAGAATGTTGATTTATATCCGACGCAGCATAATTGCGATTAAATTTGATCTTTATTAATATCATCTCTATCGTTTGCTAAAAGGCTTTGTCTATATGACTTTTTGTGTTTCATTGTTACATAATTTAGTGATTAAGATAATAACACAATGTCGTCTTTTTAACCTATTATGTCTTTTTGTTCTGTTCACACATTGTTGTCAATATAATAGAATTTAATACGACTGCAAAACAAGTGAGAGGTTTATCTACCTATAAAACCAGGTTTAATCCACAATTTTCTTACTGAGATGATTTCTGCACAAAGTCAATATGACAGTTGGTGTCCATTCGTTGGATGTGTTTTAGCTTTTGACTTTGCATTTGATTAGGGACTTTCCGTTTTGAATTTTTCAGTATTTTTGTGTTCAGTAATTTTACTTTTTGCTGTTTTAAGAAACTGATAGTTTTTCTACATTACGAATCGAAATGACTTAGTAGATGAATTAGAGGGAACAACAAAGTCAGTAACAATTTTTCCAAAGAATCAACCAAAAACAATATAAAAGGACAAAAACGATATTTCCATAAAAGAATATCACTAATTACATCATATAGGCCAAAAATATCTTGAATATGAAAATATTAAAAAAACGAAGAACTTTATCATGTTTATAGCAAAAATTTAGACTGAGTAACCATAGCTTGATAAAAGAAACTAAAACTAAATAAAATCTCAGGAAATGTTGGCTTCTGTCTACTAACCTCATATTATTTTGTAATAAATGATCATAAGAAAACATAGTTTTACTAACCTCAAAACCGAAGTGCTAACATTTGACGACACAGACTTCGTTTACTGATTTTGTTGTGACTCAAAGATATGATGGCCTTTATATCTATGATCTCTCGTAGATAAACTTTACCCAAGACTTCCGCGAAAATTGGAATCCCACAAATTATAACAAATCTACAGTACGATATATAATTTACTTGCAGATTTTCCTCTCTGGCACTAATTACTTCCTTAATTGCCTTCTTATCTTCCCCTGGTACGTTGATAGATATGTGAACATTTCGTGACCCAACGATTGTTTTTTTTTATATATTATCTGGTTATCAGTTTTAACGTAAAAATACATCAATCAACTAATCTATAATTGATAAGTTTCAAGTAACGTAATATTGATCAAATACATCTACACACAAAACTATTGTGGTTATGTAAATATCAGGTAGTTTGTCTCCTCATTTTACACCTTCCGGACAAAAGACACCTCTCATAATGCTGAAAAATTATCCATCCAACAGAGCGTGTCTATCATGTCTATGTTTAAAATTTTAAATATCCTATAGCTTTTCATACTCGGGTTATCTTCTTCTTACATGTACTTTTTCCAATTTTCACCTTGCAACAGTGATAACCTTGTTTTGTTCGTTCAAGAAACAATAATTTATCAAAAATACCAGGTTTATAAGTCTACAAAAATTTCTCCAGTGAGTCTCGAATCTTAATAAATAGAAGGTCTAAATAAATGAAACTGTTTACACTAAACACTGAAAAATCCCAACAACTACAAATAATGCTTCATGCAAGTATGCTTAAGTAATTGATAGCTTGATGTAGAAAACAAAAAAACACATGTATTCAGGAGTATTTATGAGGATGAGATAGTTTAGTAAAATTTGATAGATTGAAATATCTGATATTGAATTTACCTGTATGTATAGGTTCAACTGTATGGTTACATTTCCTCGAGGAAGTGAACCAAGATTTTCTCTTGTATCAGCAAGTAATCAAGTATACTTTAGTTTCGGTTCCGAAGGTACAGTTTTTTTGTTACCCGGAATTGTTTTTTTCTCAATCGATTGTTTCAGATAAGGGTGAAGGTTGATACCTATCAAAACATTTAACAAGAGATATTTATGTATTACTGACAAAATATTACACCAGGGTTTTCGATATCACAAACTAGTAAAAAAATTTACTAAAACATTTACTAAATTTTATCACCGGTATAAGGACATCATTCGTAAATATAGCTCAACATGCAGACTTCTTTTACGTTCCGGTATTTCACATACAATTTTTTTTATGGAAAGGTTCTTTATAAAGCACAAAAATGTCAGTATTCACCTCAGAAGCTAACACAACCTTTAAATAGACGTATTAAGAAGGGATATAGTTACGATACTGTTCATGTCATAAAAGATTTCATATTTTGGCGTTAATGTTGATTCACTTATAGGGTCTTTGCATCGGAACTAAACACATTTGTTTAAAAAACAGTTGTTGGCATGACACGGGTTATGTTCTTTACATACATGTATATGTTATGATCGTATGATACTAAACCCTTAACGGGAAGGATTGTGCCTGATATTCACATGATGAAGACATAATCTTTCAATCGGTTTAATTGAGGTCTGGAGTTGGCATGTCAGGAAACTGCTAGTAGTCTGTTGTTATTTATGTATTATTGTTATTTTGTTTATTTTCTTTGGTCACATCTCCTGACATCAGACTCGAACTTCTCTTGAACTGAATTCTAATGAGCGTATTGTTATGCGTTTACTTTTCTACATTGGCTAGAGGTATAGGGGAGGGTTGAGATCTCATAAACATGTTTAACTCTGCCGCATTTTTGCGCCTATCCCAAGTCAGGAGCCTCTGGCCTTTGTTAGTCTTGTATTATTTTTAATTTTAGTTTCCTTTGTATGGAGTTTAGTATGGCGTTCATTATCACTGAACTTGTATATATATATATGTGTAGGGGCCAGCTGAAGGACGCCTCCGTGTGCGGGAATTTCTCGCAGCATTGAAGACCTGTTGGTGACCTTCTGTTGTTGTCTGCTCTATGGTCGGGTTGTTGTCTCTTTGGCACATTCCACATTTCCATTCTCAATTTTAAACCCGCTGCATTTGTTTGCACCTGTTTGACTGTCCCTCTGGTATCTTTCGTCCCTCTTTTAAGTAAGGACCCTGATGTTCAGTGTCGTTTGTTGATGTGGTTCATAAATGTTACTCGTTTCTCTTCTTTTATATAGATTAGACTGTTGGTTTTCCCGTTTAAAAGGTTTAACACTAGCAATTTGTGGGGCCATCTACCTATAATCTTCTATTTGGTGTGCCCCTGAGACTATAGTAGTCTCAGTATGGCTCTGTGTTAAAGACTGTACTTTGACCTATAATTGTTTCCTTAACAATTGTGATTTATATGGAGAGTTGTCTCATTGGTACTCATACCCCATCTACTTATATCTATATATTACTTTTAAGTTGTATTGAGCGAAGCAGTCTACAGTTTTTTAGAAAGCTCAAATTGACTATTCGATTGTTTTCGTTATTTTTGCCTGCATGCTAAGGGAACTAACTCCAAATAATTTACAGGTATGTTTTCTTTATATACATTCGTATAAAGGAAATTATTATGTAAAAACCAATCCTGAAATATTTATAAAAAGATCAAGTGATAAGTTTAACCAAGCAAAAATTCATCGTTACCATCTTTATCAAATAAAGGTTATTCTTTTGGCACATTTGGCACATTTGCACTACATGTATTTGCTATATCCGTCTACATGGTCTAATAGCCTTGAGGCTTGTTTTTATTCAGGTCCCTTGAATGACGTTTATTGTAATGACGGAAGTGCATAACTGGGCATGTTTATATAAGGGTTTCCAGTGATATGTGCCATATGCGAACTAAACAATGCTGTTGCGACTTCAGATGCCCATATTTTCTATCTACAATATTCGTTTTTGTTTTGGTAGCCATTATTGGTAATCTTACTTCCTGGTCCTATTTTGGTCTGAGCAAGGTAAGTAAACGACAACTTACATTTTTTTTAAAAACACAACATATAAATCAATGGTTCAGCGAGTGTGCGTGTACTATACTTGATGTATTGACAACATATTTCAATGGTACAGCTGCTACCAGATATAATTATATATATATGTATTTGCTATTATTTACCTAACATTTTTGTCACAGTTTTTTTAATTAAATGTCGGTGACGTATTAAGCAGGACAACATTATATTTTCAGTTTTTTTAGCAAGCTCAATTACATATTGTCAAATCAATAAGATGGGTTCTGAAAAGGGAGTCGAAGGGATGCATTGCGGAGAGAAATTTTACCTCTCACTATTTCAAAGAGACAATAAACTACCCTTAATATATATGACAACTTAAAATTGGGAGGCAGCCAACATATATTTGTTTAATATAATTTAAACTTTTAAAGTATTAATTGTTACCAAAATATCTCAATGCCTAATGACCTTCGAAGTCGGTAACAATTAGAGATTTAAACAATAAAATGACTGTATAAGAAATACTGATTGACTTATTGCAAGGTTTGTGGGTTTTTTTTTTTAATAGCAGCCAGTATCACACGAATATCCATTTTGTCTGACTGAAATATTTACAACAAAAACAAAAAAGTATTTGACAACATACCTTGTATTGATCTTTTATGAAGAGTAAATGCACATTTTCATGCAAAGGCGAATAATAGATAATACCGCTCTCTCCTAAAACGCTTATAACCAATATTTGTTGCGTATTTAGAAATAAAAAAAAAAGTAGTTTGTTTGTAGTATTCTTATTCCATTTACAGGTATCCAGCAATAACGATATGACCAGTGACATTAAAGAGCAGTCTTCAGAGGAACAGCTTGAAAGATGGATGGAACACCTACCATCTGTTGTTACAAATCAAACTCAACTTAAAGATCTTCTAATTCCTGGTAAATACATAAGAATAGTGTGTAAATAAAACGAAAAAACAGTATTTTATGTTATCATGATGTCGATAAATGCTTGTGAGTGATAATGTTGATAAATGTGGAATCTCAGCTTAAAACATTCAGGACCCGGTTGGTTACACAACTCCGTAATTATTCCCCCGCTTTAAAAAAAAATTATGGGGTTTCCTGTTTTATCTCTAACATATCTATCATCAGTGAGCAGTAGCTCGCAGTTTCACTTATCATTTACATATTCAATTTTTTTTTTAACATTCCCGTTTAAGTTATATCAATGCAGAAACATGTTTCAAATACACTGCATGTATATGTTAGGCATATTTTACATTATTAAGTTTTCTCATATCTGTCTATTCTTCCGTAAGCGTATGCTATTTTTATGCATTGATAATTTCTGTACCTTCATTTTGTTAAGCATAGCTTAGTCAAACTATATGTTGTCGAAGATACTATATATGTATATATATATATGAGAACCAAAAATTTGCGAAAGCAAATTTACAGATCTAACATTGTTGGGTTGATGTTTAGACGAGTTATATATAACTCGTCTAAACATCAACCCAACAATGTTAGATCTGTAAATTTGCTTTCGCAAATTTTTGGTTCTTCCCTCGCCGGGATTCGAACCCATGCTACTGTGATATCGTGACACCAAATCGCCTGCACTGCAGCCGTCCCGCTAGACCACACGACCACCTGGGCTCTCAAAAAAAGAGCTTTCGGTGGGCATGTGTTACCTTTCCACGTCAGTTTTAATCTAGCGGCGTACTACAGTACATGATATATAAGGCATGAAGATGTTATTGTTACAGATCAGCTAAATTATCTATAGTAAAGGATCCTACAAATTAATGTAAGATACAGTCACAGAAAATAATTATATTCATAAGTACGTCTGAGTCAGTGACAACCCTACAACAGATGTATCCATCGGATCGCCATCAATGATGGTGATACATGGCTGTGTACATAATGTATATACAACTCGTCTAAACATCAACCCAACAATGTTAGATCTGTAAATTTGCTTTCGCAAATTTTTGGTTCTTCCCTCGCCGGGATTCGAACCCATGCTACTGTGATATCGTGACACCAAATCGCCTGCACTGCAGCCGTCCCGCTAGACCACACGACCACCTGGGCTCTCAAAAAAAGAGCTTTTGGTGGGCATGTGTTACCTTTCCACGTCAGTTTTAATCTAGCGGCGTACTACAGTACATGATATATAAGGCATGAAGATGTTATTGTTACAGATCAGCTAAATTATCTATAGTAAAGGATCCTACAAATTAATGTAAGATACAGTCACAGAAAATAATTATATTCATAAGTACGTCTGAGTCAGTGACAACCCTACAACAGATGTATCCATCGGATCGCCATCAATGATGGTGATACATGGCTGTGTACATAATGTATACACAACTCGTCTAAACATCAACCCAACAATGTTAGATCTGTAAATTTGCTTTCGCAAATTTTTGGTTCTTCCCTCGCCGGGATTCGAACCCATACTACTGTGATATCGTGACACCAAATCGCCTGCACTGCAGCCGTCCCGCTAGACCACACGACCACCTGGGCTCTCAAAAAAAGAGCTTTCGGTGGGCATGTGTTACCTTTCCACGTCAGTTTTAATCTAGCGGCGTACTACAGTACATGATATATAAGGCATGAAGATGTTATTGTTACAGATCAGCTAAATTATCTATAGTAAAGGATCCTACAAATTAATGTAAGATACAGTCACAGAAAATAATTATATTCATAAGTACGTCTGAGTCAGTGACAACCCTACAACAGATGTATCCATCGGATCGCCATCAATGATGGTGATACATGGCTGTGTACATAATGTATATACAACTCGTCTAAACATCAACCCAACAATGTTAGATCTGTAAATTTGCTTTCGCAAATTTTTGGTTCTTCCCTCGCCGGGATTCGAACCCATATATATATATATATATATATATATATATATATATATATATATATATATAAACAATAAAGTGCGAATGTGAATTGGGACTGTGTTAAAGAGACAAAAACCCAATCAAAGAGCAGAAAACAGCTAAGGGCCATCAATGGGTCTTAAACACTATGTGGAAACCACTTCGTGCAGACTTCTTGGATCCCCCAGGATAACATCTACTAGTATACCAAATAATAAATCATTATTGAAGGCACTGATTATTTAAATCCTGTAAGTTCAGTTTTCGTCAGAAAAAACTGTAAGTTTTTGAAGTTTAGAATTGCATCATTGATGTGAGCGCACTTACAGCTGTCAATGAATCTATAACAACCCCGAGTGACAACCCCAGAAATATATCACATCATCCCTACATCAGAAACCAGTTCTATTTTTAAATTTTGTTTTTTGTAAAGTCAAATATTCAATCTCTACCAACCAGCTGGTAAGAATAAGACAGACGCAAAAAAAACCAACCCCAAAAACCACCAATGCATACAATTTAATACCGTTTTTAAAAAGGGTCCCCTCATAAACATGACCTAATTTGTATTTTACTCTTATTGAAACAAACAAAGGATACCAGTTGTCCAGAAAAGTCAAATATTTTTTATGTTGATTTGATTTTTTTTCTACATTTTTTTTTTACATTTCATTGGTAGGTTCTCATGATTCTGCAACTTTTGACCTTGACCCTGCAGGTGGAAAAGCAGAGGACTTTTCATCCTACATAAAAATGGCGGATGAAAAGATTGAAAGATGGTTTAAAACACAAAACCTTGATTTTACGGAACAATTGAAGATTGGCGTTCGATACTTTGACCTGCGGATTATCAAACACCCTGAGACGGGTGATATTCGTTTTGTCCATGGACTGTTCAGTCGTAAAACCGTCATAGAGTACCTGAAAGATATTCGGAAATTTCTCGATGAAAATAAGAAAGAAGTAGTTCTGTTGGACTTTAACCATGTTTACAATATGGGTAAACACGATCATATATCTCTTTGTACGGAAATGGAAAGCACTTTCAATGGCATGATGCTAAATAGGAAGAAATGTTTAGATAATGATATGCTCCTGAGTAAAATGACACTATCAAAATTGTGGGAATTAAATGGACGAGTTGTAGTGATGTATGTTAGGAAATGTCCAAACAACGAGTATATCTGGTCTCGGAACGAAATAGATATATTATGGCCGTATACACCTAATAATGAATTAGTTGTGAAAAATCTTCTGGATCAGTACAAAGGTCTTTACAAAAAGGATATTATGGTCGTATGGCATGGAATATTAACGCCACACAGTGATGACAACTTTTCAGATAGAATAGAACGTTTTAAAGATCTCCATGAATTTGTCACACCAACAACAGAGGTTATTGTGGACTGGATTAAATCTCTTGCAGATGTTCCTTTCAACATCTGCTGTGCAGATTTCGTGGAAGAACACGATTTTGTCAAAACAGTTATAAATGCAAACATTATACCGGCGATTGTTTAAAGTATCGGTATTTTTTTTTCACCCCGCCGTGGTTATAACATTATATACAAATGGGAAATTGACTGTCCCTCTGGTATCTTTCGTCCCTCTTTTAGTTCTTTAAAGATCAAACTGACCATTATTAAACCTGGTTTTATATCTAGCAAAACCTCTCATTTGTATAACAATCTTTCGAGTGTCTGGATAAGAAAGATAGATAAAGGCAACAGTAGTATACCGCTGTTCAAAAATATAAATGGATTGAGAGAGAAAAAAACAAATCCAGGTTACAAACTAAAACCGAGGGAAACACATCAACGAAACAATAGAAATACTAAAGTGCAATAAAAACAAACGACAATTCAACATACATAGAAACGAACTATTAGATAATAACTGGAGCATATTCCTGACTTGGTACAGGACATTTTTAGCAAAACAAATGGTAGGTTGAACCTGATTTTCGGGTCAGCCAAACATCGCGCTTAAAATTCCAAAGATTTTTTTTAGAGTACATATAATCTAAGACTTTCATCTTGCAGAAGTATTAAAACGTTTGACTTTTCTACACTTTACACAGGTATTCCTCATTCCAAACAAAAGACGGATTGAAAAGGTTGGTATTGCTTTGTTTCATAAAAAACAATGACCAACGTAGATACAAGTATCTTGTCTTAGGGAAGGATAAATCCTACTTTGTAAAGAATCACTCTGATTCGAACAAAAAAACCATATTTGTTACGTTTAGAGGACGTGTTTTTCGACAAACTGTCGGCATTCCAATGGGAATCAATTGTGTCTTCTTTCCGACTTGTTCTTTCATTATTATGAGACTGACCTCATACAGTAACTTCGAAGGAAGAAAGATAAGAAGTAAGTAATATCCTTTAACTTTACTTTCCGCTATATAGATGATGTTCTCTTACTTAACAATTCAAAATTTGGTGATTATGTTGAACGCATCTATCCCATCGAACTAGAGATAAAGGATACAACAGATAAGTCATATCTTGACTTACATCGAAATTGACAATAAGGGTCAATGGAAAACAAAACTTTATGACAACAGAGATGATATTAGCTTCCCAACTGTTAACTTTCCACTTCTATGTAGCAACATGCCAGCAGCGTCTGCATACGGAATATATATCTCCTAATTGATACGATATACCCGGGATTGTATTTCCTATCATGATTTCCTTGATAAAGGATTGCTGATAACAAGGAAGCTTTTAGACCAAGAGTTCCAAATGGTGAAGTTGAAATCATCCCTTCGTAAATTTTACGGACGCCATTGCGAGTTGGTTCACTGTTATGGAGTAAATGTTTCACAGATGATATCGTATATGTTCCTTTTGTTGTAACTACAATCTCCTTCCCTTTTCACAAATGTGACCGACCGAATCAGACTATTTACCGGGTTTGTAATAATACGAGAGCATCACGACGGGTACCACATATAGAGCAGGATCTGCTGACCCTTCCGGAGCACCTGATATCTCCCCCAGTTTTTGATGGGGTCCGTGTTGCTTAGTCTTTAGTTATTTTATGTTGTGTCTTGTGTACTACTAGTATTATTTGTCTGTTCGTCTTTTTTCATTTTTAGACATGGCGTTGTCAGTTTATTTTTGATCTATGAGTTTGACTGTTCCTCGGATATCTTTCCTCCTCTTTAAAAGCAATGTTAAATATACCGCTAAATTGGAACTCATTAATATAACCAATCTTGAAAGCAACTATCTAAAATTGTGTAAATAGTTATGAAAGGTACCATGCTTAAAAATTAATACGCCGAATGCGCGTTTCTTCTACAATGTGCCACCTATTTAAGTATCATGATAATTTACAATCTAATTAAAATATTGATCTCTGATTACGTTTAATACATGTAGTATAACGTAATCAGAGATCAATACTTTAATTAGATTGGATAATTTATAAACAATGCCAATTATGCCAATCCCCAGGGAAAATTAAACTGTTCTTTTACACTTTCTTTTAAAAGTACTTATTTCAAAACATGTAACACAGACATTGGGAAGTACTGATCAACTACTGGTCTTCAGGAAACGATGATAGTCCGTCAGGCAGAGACGATAAATGGCTGACCCGTGTTAAGAGAGAGACACCCTTGTAGATTTCGAAAAAGGGCAGGCTTATGCCACTACAAGGCATCACTCACACTCGCAAAGTGGAAAGGGATCAATATAAGTTGCAATAACTTGTTTCCCAATCCACTATAAATAAATATGTTTAAACTATCAACGTCGAGGTTTCAAGTTGTTCTGATAAACTATATTAATTAAGGGATCATCATATATTCTTTGTTTAGTACATAGTTCTTCTTCAAAATTTCCATTTAAATGCAATTTCCATTTTATTCAAATCACAAGAGATTTCGTAAAAAATTTCATATATTTATCAAAATTTTTTATAGATTAAGTATATCAATTTTGAAGCAAAACTTTATATTATGTTCTTCAAAATGCAAACATTCTCTTCTTTTTTTTATTTACGGCTATAAATAGTGGTAAATAAACTGTAATATTATATAGTATTTAGCTTCATATCAACTGGTCTTTTGTGATTTAATTGAAAAAGTATTATGTTTTTTTTATTGTTCTGTATTCAAGTTTGAAAAAAATAAAACCGTGTTTTGTTTGAAAAAATCTATCTTGGGTTATTAATTACAGTGTGTAAAAAACAAAACCGAATATGATACTGTAACTTAAACTTTTGAGTTGTTTGCATGAATGATTTCAGTGAGAAATAATTTACTTTCAAGTTGGATAAAGTATGAAAATAGGGAATAATCTTAATTCTTGTGTTGAGTGTAATTAAAATGCAATTTGCCATGTCATCAAGGTCTGAAACTGGACAACACAGAACAGATCAGAATAGATCACGAATGACAATTCAAAAGTCGGATCATGTACAACAAAATACAGACCAGAACAAACCACGATTAAACATTCAAAAATATCAGGAGGACGTATTTAAAGAATTACAGGAACTTAAATACAGACGAGATGATATAAACAAGGAAATAATTGAATTAAACGAGGAAAAGAAAAATTTGCACGTGGATTTAGCTGGAGTTACATCTAAACTATCAAAGTTGAATGAAAGCTTGTTTTCAAAATCTGTCCATATAGGCGAGTTAAACCAGCTAGAGACCGACTACAATAGAACATTGAGAAAATTAATTGAAGGTTCGGAACTGTTGCTAAGGAGCATGTCTCGTGCAACTGTTGAAATAGAAAGACTGCATACTGCAAAAACATCCAAAACCTGTTGAGAATTGAACACCGTGCTTTTTAGAAAATATTGGTATTCACAAAGAACTAGATTTTGTCGATGTAATTTTTCAAAGATAATTATGCCAGTCTGTCTTAATAAAGAAACCAAATATGAGATCTAACTCTAGTTATGTCAGAGATTCTTTCCTTTCAAAAACGCTTTGTGTATGACTGCAAGTTAGTATATGTAGATTGCTGTTCAAACATTAATCTTGATTTGTTTTTCGCATACTATACCCCTTTGAGGTATTTGGCAAAGTATTTCGAAATTCCGAATTCTTAATTGAAATTTTTCCAAGTTATCTAAATAAAACTGAATATAATGTTAAAGAAGGATGACAATGACACAAAACAGCTCACATTTACCCGGATACAAACTGCCTGCAGTTTTGTCTGCATTATACTAACGATTGTGGTGATCTATAGGTGTTAACACCTATATATAAATTGGTCTCTAGACGATAGTTGTCTTATTGGCAGTCAAGCCACATCCTTTAACGTTTATGTAGCTTCACACTTTAAATTTGATTGACATCAAAGTACCATTGATTAAATGTTATGTATCAAAAGAGGGGCGAAAGATACCAGATGAACAGTCAAACTCATAATAACTAATATTTTGCCTTGTCGGTAGTGACAAACAGTAGAAAAAGACAATATTTCGCATGTTTTGATCTGTCGATGCATATATATTCACCAGGAACACATATTATTGGTGTATATAAAAAAGAAGATGTGGTATGATTGCCATTAAGATAACTTTTCACAAGAGACTAAATGACACGGAAATTAACAACTATACATAGTCCATAGGACAATTTAACTTGATTAAACAGAAATTTATCTGACAACAACACAAAGATATCATATTGATTTTCAGAAAGTTTTCCAGATGATATTTGCATTCTTAATCTGTTCAAATGATTCCTTTTTTAAAGTACTCCTTTCAACATTATTTCAGAAAGATAAGTTTTAATTGAATCATCAATTTTCTATTTTCAATCATGAGTTGAACAAGTCCAAGTTGACATACAGCCGGAAATTGACCACAAGGATTTGTTGTGTATAAAACTTTACCATAATTGATTTCAGCTTCCAAATTGTGAACTTTCCATGTTCTTGCAGAAACATTCCGACAGTGCCTGCATATGGACTATACACCCCCAGTTGAAACGATATTTCATAGAGCTTGCATTATCCATCAAGATTTCTATGATAATTGAATGCTTGCTTACAATGAAGCTATTTAAAACAAGGATTCCAAAACGTGAAGTTGATCAGGTCATCCTTTCAAATGTTTTTACAGACATCTTCACAAGTTGGTTTACATTTATGAAATATCTGTTTCATAAGTAACGAAGGGTATGTTTTAACTTTTGTTACCACAATCCATCTTCTATTCCTCACGGCATCACTTAATTTTTAATTACATGAGCAACACCATGGGGGCAACAAGTGGAGCATGTTTTCCTTACCCTGCAGGAGCACATGAGATCACCCCCCGGATCTAGCTGTGGTACATTTTGCTTAGTTTTTAGTTTTCTATTTTGTGTTCTGTCAACTGTTGGTGGTCTTTTTTTCCTTTCCTTTCCATGGCATTTTCATTCTGTCTTATATGAAGAAAATTAAAACCACAGAAAAACTGAACATCCAAGGGAAATTCAAAACTGAAATTCCCTAATCAAATGGCAACATCAAAAGCTAAAACACATCAATACAAAAATTCCCCAAGGCACAATAACCCAATGACAGGATGTACAAGTAAAGAGCCATGTCATATGTAACAAAGAAACACAAAAAAGGCATATAGACAAAGCACATTAGCATTAATGAAAGACAAGAATACAAAAGTTATCATAGGACAATGACGGCATGTTTAAGTAGAGAGTGACGTCAAATGGATATCACCAAAAGCAGTCTAAACAGTAAAAGTCATATTCATAAAGACATTTAAAGGAACACTATTACACCTTATTAAGATGATAAACAATGTCAGTACCCAGAATCTATACTTCAAGACCAACGTGTATCATTTGTAAAGTTGATACAGAATATTTATCAACAAGTTCTCAGTACTTTCCTTTTGAACTTTTTTTTTATATGAGTTTGATATCTTCCACATCTCTTGTATGCAAAATAAAGGCAACAGTAGTATATGGCTGTTTAAAAGCCAATTAATCGATTGAGAGAAAACAAATCCAGGATACAAACTAAAACCTATAGCTGGCTGTTCAGTTTGAGCCAAGGCTCCGCGTTGAAGGCAGTACCTTGACCTATAATGGTTTACTTTTATAAATTGTTACTTGGATGGAGAGTTGTCTGCCTCATTGGCACTCATACCACATCTTCCTATATCTATCAACTATAAGAGGGAAACAACAGAATAACAGAAAAACTGAAATAAATTTAAATTAAGATTTTGGTTGCTATATTCTGTAAAGTGAATATTTCTTACTTAATTAAGACAAATACAGAATATTTTTAAATGCATATGTGAATCATCATGAATACTGCTAATAAGTTATAGCATTCTTAAAACAGAGTCAGAGCTAACTGGCTATCTTTCCATTTAACCTGCTACCATTCTGAAGTTATATTCTTGTACAAGAACCTTTTTTTAATGAGGTAGAAACTTAAATCTTGTTAGTTTTTTTTTAATTTATATACATTTTGTTAACAAATTATAAATCTTAGCTATCTGTAACAGAATATAAATACAAAATCAAGTATTTGTTTATAGCCCAATATTAATATTTGGAATAAATAAACAAAAACAAAAGATCTAAATTCTCTTTCTATTCTATTGGTATATATTTGTCCTGTTTGTCAAAAGTCAAGATCATACATTACATTTAGTTGCGTTTTTTTTTTAAACAAACGGAAAAAATTGTATTTCCTAGCTCCTGAGATTTCCTACCTTTTTAACCACAATGTTTTATGTGCAGTAATTACAAAACAAGAAATTTTCCTCCATCCAATCATTAAAAATACAGCTTTACTTTCAGGCAGTATAACAATGATTGATAAAATAATTAGCTGATATTTAAGGAATGACTGTAATATTTTGATCTGTCTATGAAAAAATAACATAAAAAATGTTATTCACACTGAATAACCTGTATATATAAAAGAATGCATCACATTTTTCAGGTTACTTTGGTAAAAAAAAAAGAGGATAACAACATATTATTTTACATTGTCCTGTTTTTAATAATCTTAGTCAAATTTTTTTTCTCTCTAAAATTTTATGAAATATCAAATAAGAAAATGATATTTTAATTCATTATTCAAGACATTATTTGATTTTTTGCCAAAACCTGTAATTTGATTCTTTAAAGACCAAGAGGGGTTTTATAATGTAAATAATATCACAATTTTGCTGTATATTTTTATCATTCTTTTTTTTTAAATTAATCCTACACCTGAACTTAGTTATTATGGTTATCTTAAATGGCATCATAAATTTCAATATGCTGGAGATTTATAAAAATATTTTTTTTAGTATGCATGTGTACAGTGTTTAAAAATAAAGTGTTCAAATTAAGGGGCAGGTGTAATTATCTGTAATAGCAAAAATACATGAGCTTTAATAGCAAGACAAAACAATTTTTAATAATTATAATTATTTAATTTTAAGCCCGAAAAAAGAGGTGGGGGGGGGGGGGGGGTGGGGGGGGGGGGCACATTTTGTCGATTTGTAAAATAAATTATTAAGAAAATGGAAGAATAACAAAAATCAAAAGCTCAAACAAATCAAACAAATGGAAATCAACCCTCATATTCCTATTAAACTAGTTACATAATCTAAAGCAAATAAATTCATTTCAATATTTCAGTTTTAATATATTTTCATTGGATAAGATTTAATTGTAGCAATTGCTAGGATGGAATACACTGTGTGAGACATGATATAGGAAGCAAATGACTAGGAAAATACCACATCTAAAAATAACATGTGATTTGTAATATATCTGTAGCAGCTGGACTTGCTTTAAGCTTGTTTGAATTATGATTCAATTTTTTCTAAAGTAATTGTTAAAATTTTTAAAATCAGATATGTCCATTTAGTCAAGAAATGGTTTTGAAAGAACTTATTCACAATGCTCTTTCATAATGCTCTTAAACTTAGTAATTTATTTGCCCAAATGGAAAATATGATCAGTTGCCACTCAACCCATATGTTAGTACTGTTATCTTGAAATATATTTGGTGGAAAAAGGATGTTAGCTCCCCTTTCGGCCAGGTGAGCTAAAAATTAAAACACAAAAGAAACAGTTACACACATTACAATGTTATATGTAAAAAAATCAACATAATTAATACTGATAAAAAAATCATGATTGGTAATTACAGATCTCTACAATGATTCTCTTTATAAAAATGTTTATACAAGTTATCAACATAAACAAAACATACTAGCAGTGTTAATTGTACAGTGATTATACATACAAATTTTTCCAAATAACAAAGTTTAACAAGAGGCTGTCACAACGACAGCAAACCGGATTTATTAACATTTATTTGTGTCCTGGCTATATCACAAGAACCATTACTGATGAATGGTGAAAGTGAAAATCGTCAATATCAAATTTGACCTCCATTTTGTCATCAGTATCAACATATTAAAATTTGAAAAGCTTAGATTGAATGGTTCATGAGTAAATGCAACAACCTGAATGGAAACGCCATTTTACGATCTTTCAAGAACCATAACTCCTGAACGGTAAAAGTCAAAATCGTCATTATTGAACTTGACCTCTATTTTGTCATCAGTAACAACATATTAAAATTTCAAAAGCTTTGGTTGAATGGTTCATGAGAAAATGCACGGACACGACGGGAAAAACCATTTTTCAATCGTTCAAGAACCATAACTCCTGAACGGTAAAAGTCAAAATCGTCATTTTTGAACTTGACCTTCATTTTGTCATCAGTAACAGCATATTAAAATTTCGGAAGCTTTGGTAGAACAGTTCATGCATAAATGCACGGACACGACTGGAAAATCCATTTTTCAATCTTTCAAGAACCATAACTCCTGAACGGTAAAAGTCAAATTCGTCATTATTGAACTTGACCTCCATTCTTTCATTAGTAACAACATATTAAAATTTGGTAAGCTTTGGTAGAACAGTTCATGCGTAAATGCACGGACAACTCCATTTTCCAATCTTTCAAGAACCATAACTCCTGAACAGTAAAAGTCAAAATCGCCATTATTGAACTTGACCTTCGTATAGTTGTCAGTAATAACATATTAAAATTTTAAAAGCTTTGGTTGAACGGTTCATGAGTTAATGCACGGACAACATTTGATTGCCGCCCGCCCGCCCGCCCGCCCGCCCGCCCGCCCGACCGCCCGCCCGCCCGCCCGACCGCCCGCCCGCCGTACATCCCCAAATCAATAACCGACATTTTTGTCACAAAAATCCGGTTAAAAATTCGAAATAGATTTCCTTAGTTGGTTTGTTTTGTCATTAAAGAAATATAGAAGCTAGAAAAAGAATAATAGTTCAATCTAATCATCCTGTGGATTACTGGAATTCACTTTATAAATAGCACAATAGTTAAGAGAACATTTTTAAAGATATCAGAGGAAACATATCCCCATTGCTGGCATTAACAGCTGATACTAGACAATTTAGCCAGGTGAGCTTAATGTATAGAGTTAACACTGGACTCAATTTACAAATTAAAAATCTTCATTACAATATATTATTGAAAGACATAAAGGTAACAAATATCAATATTGTTCCAAGAGATCACAGACTCTGTAAACTACTACATGTTCCTATGTTATCACTGTCGTATACGGAGGATGAATCCAGCAATGGCCAATAGTCCACAACTCCATCCAAAAGTTACTAGATAACCTCTCCATACTTCCATGAATGTTATATCCCAGCCTGTAATAACAAAGCATTTATGTAACAACAGGTTTCTCTTTACTGAGAGCAAATACTTGATTCATTCCTGTTTATAGTTAGAAACATAAGAATTCCCATAGAAAAAGATAACTTCTATGTGTCCCACTAGGAAAATAATTGCAGGTAGTGGTCATCCATTGGTAACTGCACCGTAATGGACTAATGGTTTATTATTGCATGTTTTAGTTTTATGACTGATGGTCTAGATAGATAGTGTTTGTGAAATACTTATTTAACCCCACAACATGTTGTGCCTTTACCAAGGCAGGCTTTATTGATCAAATTTTCTTTGTTGTTATATAGTTTTTTTTATCTGGAGGAGTTTAGTGTTGACGTACTATTCAGTTTTTTCCTGATTCTGTTTTCATCATATGTGAAAAAGATTTTCTCTAATTCTTACATGATTTATCCTTTTCTCGACATGTTGATTATTTTTATTTAATCAACAACATGTGGTTTGTTTGATCTCAGTTCTTCATTGGTCAAAATTCAATTATGATGTTGAATTTTCTTGCTTTCCTCTGAATTTCCTATTGTGACAACATGCAAAAAGCGACCATGCCTCATGATGTCACATAGAAAGAACATCTTTTTGCAGATCATTTTAAAGAAGGAATATTTTGCCTGCATACATATTTAAAAATTATAAGAGAAACAGACTCTACCACCAGATCTCTTGTAATACAATATTTATCACTATTTTGCTCGCCAAAGCAAAAACCAGAAGCAAAAGCTGCACCAGTAATTTAAATATTGAAAGTTTTCATCTAAAATAGAATCCAAACTAAGCTTAATAATTTGCACTATTGACATGTATGACCCTTAGCCCTTAATAGCTTAGAAACAACATACCTCTACTGAGAATGGACCTCATTGCCTGAGATCCATAGGTCATAGGTAAACACATAGATATGTATCTCATCCATTCTGGTATAGCTTCTAATGGCCATATTATACCTACAAATAGCAATACATTAAAATATAAAATTTACAAAGAATACAAGAAATTCATGTGTGGATTGATATTAAACGTCAAGTGCCAATTTTACAAGTGAAAGGACATCCTAGTACTCAGTCAAGAAAGTGCAACCAAAAGAAGTAAAATCAAATATATTTGGTTGGAAAGATAACTGTTTTAGAATTTATCTTGTAAAGAAAACATAAAATAGCTAATTTTCCCCCCATATTGTACCCATTGAAGCTTGATTTTACTTCTTTATGTTGCTCTTAACCAGGATGTCCTACCACAAAAAGGGTAACCTGTTGAAAAAATATATATTCCAGTGTCAAAAGTCGGTATTATGAAAATGGTCTATTGCTGATTACACATAACAGGAAGATTTTTCAAATGTGCAAAAAAAAAACCCAACATTTTCAATACAAATAACATTATATATGTCTTAAATTAATAGAAAGTCTTCAAAATGCACTCACCACTTAATAGTTACAACATTGGATAAACAGAACCTTAAGCCAACTCAATGTTGAAGGCTATACAGTGACCTAAAGTTGCTAATGTATGTGTCATTTGTGTCTTGTGAAGAGTTGTCTCATTGGCAATCATTCCACATCTTCTTTTTTATATGTATGGCTGATGTTTCAATAAACTCACCACTTAGTAACAACATTGGATAAACAGAACCTAAAGCTAACTGTATAGCTGATGTTTCATTGTCACATACTGCTGAAAATATGGCACCTAAAAAAAATAACAATAAATAAGATAAATATATATATTACAAGTAGAACTTAGGTTTACTAGAGAGATCAAATTAGGAAAAAAATCTCACAAAAACCAGTCGACCATAAATAATCTTATGATCTCTTATGGGCACAGAATTATAAGTGGATGAAAATTTACAAAAGGTGTAAAATGTTTTGAAGCCACCAATTAGTTATTTCCAACGGTTCAATTCAACCTATGCCAACATTTTGAAATTTAGGTATAAAATTGTGTGAAAAAGTGAATAATTTGTTACAGATTAAGTGTTATAAAAACATAAATTAATTAGGGGCTAATCAATCTACAACCAGTTTAAACCTAGCGTTGATGTTTACTTAATATACAATTTCTTTTACAAGTACTAGTGAAAATGTAGGTAACTGTGTGTGTTGAGGATCTCTATTTCATAAAGGAATAAGTTTTAAATTAGTATAATGAAATAATGGGGGGGAAAAGGATTTTATGAATTTTTATTTAAGGAACAATCATCTAGCCATATTGAATATCTATGAGTGTCATTTTCATGAATAATATAGAAATATATAATTTAATAACTATTTAATCTTATAAATATATGCCTGGAAATTCTCAAGCACCAATGGAAACAATAAACAGATCTATAAATCTAATCTTAAATGATGATTATAGCTATACAGAATAAAATGAAATTACATATTTCAGTCTTATACAATCAGATAAAACATCAAGAAAAAAATTGCAGCTTTCAAAAAATATTTTAGTTTTTTTTATAAGGATTTTTTCTATACAATCATGAAATTAATTAGTTAAGAATCAAATACAATAAGTGTACATCTTGATCTCATTCTATGAAAGTATATATTCACTTTTTCGTTTTGACCAAAATTTATGCAAATACAAATATGCCTAAAAAAGCTAGGTAAAACAAGGCTTGAATAATTGAAATTTGCTAAATACCATATCATTAAATAGTTAAAGCAAGGCCTGATCGATCCTAGTTTTAAAATGATGTGTGAGGTTATATTAAGCATCTATCATATTGCTAGTATTAAGATTCCAGTCTCAAACCAAGCAGTGTTCTCTTACTGAATAAGATTTGAAAACATCCACCAAAACACATCTATCTATCGATCATCTAAAAATATTAGAAAGGATTTACATATGTTTCTAAAACAAGTTTATGTATCAAAATGGAATAAATGAGATTTCACCAGAACAATTTAGTAGACAATAAACATAGTACTTTCCAAATTGTGAACACTTTATTTTCGATTTATGAGTTTGACTGTCTCTCTGGTATTTTTCATCCCTCTTTTATGTACAAATATGTTAGGCATAACATAAACTAACCTAACGTCATTCCACAAAACCCTGTACCTAACACAAGTAGTATCACCCATATCAATGGTCCTTCGTATGGTACCTGTAAAAAAAATGTTCATTTTATCAATGTCTGTCCAATGAGATGCTATCGTTTAAACACTTGAAATGTGTCTCAATTGGTTTCTAGTCCAATGTATACTCTTTTTAATTGATATACACAATATTTGAAAAAATGGTGAAACAATCACCTCCCTTTAGTGCAAAAAACACCCTTGGAACTACTCATTTTTTTTAAACTAACCTGTTTTTGTCATATGCACTGTTGTTTTGCTCATAGCGCAAGAATAAATGTCTTTTCAAAACATTGAGAATAAGCATATATCAAAATCACCTAAATTGTGTCGGCTTCATAGATGAACTATTGAATTCAATTTTCAACAGTAGCATGAATAACCTACAAATTTTCTTCCAAGTATAAAATTTTCACCCGGTATAAAATAATCACTAGACTTTATAAAATATTGAAGTGGTAATTGTTTTTAGATATTCAGCTATCTCCATAGTTCCTATACTCTTTTAAAACTTTTAAATTTTGAAATTGAGTTATTGAACTACGGAGATAAAATATTGTTTGTCTGTAGGGAAAGAGAAAACTTCACTTTACCTACCTTAAAAACAACAAGGGCAAATACCAGTAACAAACCAACTTGTACTACCATAACAATAAGCTGTGTAAATACATGGGCTAACATAATCTCAAATGCTGATACACCTAAAATTATAAGACATCTACTTATTTCATTTATTTTTTTTGAAACAATTAAATCATCTTTATTGCACTAATTTCTACTTATTTTAAATACTTCCTCAAATACTGATTATGGCTAAGTTATCCAAGTCATATACATAAGTGACATTCATTAGATCTCTGGTGTGTGATAAAATCTGTCCTTTATACATTAAAAGTTTGACATTTAATATACTAAGGCATTACAATTTCCATCACATATCAAACTACAATAGAAACGTTTAATAGTACAGAAATAAATTTAACATTATCAAACAAACTAAACTGAAATAAAGCAGTATGGCAAACTAATGCCACTGCCTAAAAAGGGAAACAAATTTGAATGTCATTCCTTGGTTTTCTTTACAAGGAAATATATACTAATTACCTTGACCTTTGGAACATGACCACACTTATTAAGCACACATACACACTTAATAAAGAATGACATTGTAACTTACCTGCCACCATACATCTGTCAAGTAATCCTTCCTTTTTCTCTGTTACAAATACTAATGTAGTCAGACCCGTCGCCATAAAAAATGTAATGCTGCAATAAATATGTTATATGTAGTAAATACTTTTGAAACACAATGTAATACCATACTATTCTATTAAAAAAAAATATAGATTGATTGATTGGTTGGTTTTTAACAGCACTTTCAACACTGTTGTGCTATTTTGTTTATGTTCAATTAATTCTAGTGTTGTCAACGGTTAACCGGTTAACCGGTTAACTGGTTAACCGGTCAAAGGACTGAATACCGAATACCAAAAACGCTAACCGGTTAACCGGACTTTTTTTTCAATTTTGATAGATTTTATATAAATTTGAATTGATATCATTAAAAAGTTAGGTTTTATTTTAAAAATGTCGTCGTGTTAATTTATTTGACAGATCAGTTGTCCAGTAAATTGATTGCTATTGTTAATCCTATAAACATAAAATTAATTAGAACTTGTCTCTCAGCTCGGGGCAGAATCTTAAATAAACATAATTAGTATACATGTTTTTTAGTAGTAACTCTAAATCAGTGATGCGATTAAATTTTACGATTTTCTTCATCATTTCGTTTCTGATCTAATATTGTGTAAACCTACATCTGAATGTGCAACCTCCGTCGTGCAAGGCTTAGTCTTACTTTATACGAAATGCAAACTCAAACTTTTTGAAATTCAAACTAATGTGAATGTACTCAATGTATACGTGATAATACGAGTAACATGCAAAGTAAAGAAAAAGGCCGTACGGTGACCTATCGTTGTTAACTTCTGTGTCATTTTGATCTCTTGTGGAGAATAGTCTCATTGGCAATCATACCACATCTTCTTTTTTATAATTAATCACTCAAAATGAAACACTCCACATCATTTTTGGAGACAACAAGTGAAAAGGAGAGAATAATCAGTTTCAGACATATTCAATTCTACGAGATCAAGAAGTCTTTTTAATTTAATTTTCAATCTGAAGTTGGTACAAACGCTATAGTTGATACGGTGTAGTTGATTATTAAAAGTCAAACTTCGCCAGGAATCCTCACAGACAAGCCTGATAATGCCAGAGGACAAACTTCAATTCTAAAAGCGTAAATTTATGACTTGGATGAAATGTTGCCAAATTGACACTCATACCACATCTTATATCTGTGTAGGGTACTATTGATAAGGCTTGCAAGCACCAACTCAAACTACCGGTTAACCGGTTAATCGGTCAAACGATTATCTGAGTAACTGGTTAGGCAAAAGTGTACGATTTGACAACACTAATTAATTCACAATTTTATAGATGCAGGATAGTTAAGAGCTTGACATTTTTATTGACATTTTCTATTGTTTAAGACTGAATGTTGCCCTCTAGCTGTCTTATGTTCAATTTTGTTGTTGGGTTGCTGTCTTATTTCATTAATTCATTCTCACCATCTCCTGTTATTCACACATGCAACCAAATTTATACATTTCACTGCAAAACAACAACATATTTTCTAAAATTATTTCTTGTAAACCTATATCTTATTACCTGAGTATAATTCCAGGAGCCATGAAATTAGTGAAGCTTGGGTCATTTGTACCAAACACTGGTTCTGCAAGCTACAAGCAAAACTTAAATGTATATTAGGATTTCTCTATCTATCAAGATGATTAGTCATCTTTGTTTTACTTTGAATACATATCAGGCATAATTTTCGCAGTAGTAACTTGTAACAATTTCAAAATACAAATCTATACTTTGGCTTTTTCATTGGAATTATTTACATTTTTAT
The DNA here is from genome assembly GCF_963676685.1 of Mytilus edulis. Taxonomy (NCBI): domain Eukaryota; kingdom Metazoa; phylum Mollusca; class Bivalvia; order Mytilida; family Mytilidae; genus Mytilus; species Mytilus edulis. Next base: position 92,899,814 of record NC_092348.1, read on the forward strand.
ATGTAAAGGTCTTTATAGCTTATTATGCAGTATAGGTTTTGCTCATTGTTGACTGTATTGTGATGTAAAGTTCCTTACATTTATACCATTTGTTCTCCAGTGGATAGCTGGCTCATTGGCATTCATACAATTTATCTAATATCTGATAAAATCAATAAATCAGAATCTTGTTATAGTGATTTATTCTTTGATCATATAAACAATGTGTATGTATCCTATACTTACAACTATAGGTAACTGTCCAAGTGATGGGTTCATGTTAAACATTTTCAGTAGTATAGTAGTAAACTTCTCATAGCTTAACATGACTGACTGCTGTATTGTTAATGCTATCTGTTGATCTAAGAAGAAAAAAAAACCATCTCTAAATTCATATAACACAGTTATGCATGGATATGACAACATGCCACATGCACTATCACATTTCCATGTTCAGTGAATCATGAAAACGTGGTCAAAACCCTAGTAAAGGCAAAAGTTAGATAAAAAATCCAATCATTAGAAGCTTGTAAAATGTACTTTAAGTATAAACTTAATTTCTGTGTCATTTGGTCTCTTGTGGAGAGTGGTATCATTGTCAATAATACCACATCTCGATCTTTTTTATATACACTGATAGTTGGACAGACCAAGACCAGAAAAATTTATGCATTCCTTTTTTAAATGTGTCTCGGAAGAAGAAAGGAATATCTTGGTTACCTAATTTCAGTTTCTCTACATTATAGTCATTATTTGTTTGAACTTAAAGACACAAAGAAAAAAAAGAAAATTATACAAAGAAGTTTTAATCCTGACTAAGCCAGCTTGAGTTTTAAATATATATATACTGATTGCTTGATATTTGTATGCCAGTTTGTGAGAGTAAATTGAATTTTTCAGATTTCTTAAATACAAATTCTGAATAAAGAGATTTGGAAATATATAAATGAGACAGCAAGCAAACAACACAGAGAAGCAAACGACTTTACTCACTTGTCATATCTAAATGTAACTTGATTTCACTTCCTTCTATAGTTGTGTTTGATATATTTTTAGTATTTGTAAATCTACAAAGATAAAAAGTCTGGTTTAATTTTTTATTAATTCCATCAGTTTACAAAAACTAATACATATCAATACATGAATCAAAAGGATAAAAATCACCAATAAGATTACAAACCATCAACAGAAAAGATTATCAAGAGGTCATCATACGGTTTTCCAATAAATGATAAGTATGTCAAGATAAATAGTTTGTGACACCTTATAATAATGTTCTATAACTCTGATTTTTTTCGTTATAACTTATTAAATACTAGAAACTCTCATGAGCCTGTGTAACTCACTTGTCTCTACTGTGGTTTGGGAAATCATGTAAAATTTATAATAATCATAATAAGATACCCCATTAATGATTGAGACTGAGTTTAGATTAATTTGGTCCAGTAGTTAAATTAATGATGAGAAATGCTCACTTGGCCTAGGCCTCTGGAACATGAGAGCTAAAAAAAAGAAAAGAATGTAAACACAGCCATACTTTGGTAAAGCTTCTTGGTGGGCTTGTGGGTCCTGACCAACATAATTCTGGCAGGTCCACCAATTTTTTTATTTTTTTTATAAGTAAAATTTTATATATTATATAATTGCTGTGTATATTGCCCTATCTTATTTAAACCTGTGGAAATAATTGATAAGCAAAATATTTTCAGAAAATACAGGACCCCTTAATTCTTTTTCCATAAAATCATGAATTTTATCCAGTTAAAGTGGCAAATTTGTCTGACAGTATGAGTTGCACTCTTGATAACAACAAAAAATTCATAAATAAGCAATAATTTCTTATGTCAACAATTATTTTAGTTTTTAGTCTTATGTAAGCATTAATGGACCTTCTCTTTCTTAATATATATCTCTTATTTCCACATGTAAATCAATCAATCGGTAAATTTGTTGTCAACCTACCTTTGAAGTAAGTCCTGTGAGAAATTTTGACCAATACTGATTACTCCCCAACTCTTTCCTTCTCTCACTGACTCTAATGCTGACGGCAGATCTTTATAGGATACCTGCAATTTAATGCTCAGAATTTACTGCATATGCTCTAAATATCTCTTATGCAGTTATGTGTGTACAAAATACTATATTTTATATTTAAGTTTCTTTTTGAAGTAAGTACAAATAAAATGGATATTTAGAGACGACTACTTTGCTGTGTTTCTGATAAAAAAGATCAAATAACATCACTTTTCAGTAACCAATATCACACAAGTTTTCTTAATAGATTGAATATGAGTGATTAACTAAGGAAAACATTCTCCATGATTCCATGTGACAGAAAAACCAATGAATTTTTATGCTGAGTTCAAAGTAATGCCTTGCCATTAAATAAGATAGGATTTCATAAATCATAATTTTATAGAACATTTCATAATTTTTATTCGACAAGGTTTTACTCACATTGTGTATTGCAGAGGAATCTAAACAGTCTAAAAACATATCACTGAATCTTATGACTCCCGATTCAGCATTGACAACCGACATAGAAAGGTCATAAGGCTTTCTTCCAATACATATACAAAACAGGATAATCTGTATGGATGGCAAGATAAACTGGAACAACAGAAATCTATAATGTAGAAAGTTATAAAATGCAAGTAGGTTTCTTGGTTAGAGATCGAAATATTAACAAGATTCTGGATTTTACAAAATATGCCACAGTGAAACATATACTAATGAAAATATTCATATAAATAATAAAAATACACCAGTCATATTGTGGCATTATAAAAATACACCAGTCATATTGTGGCATTATATAAATACACCAGTCATATTGTGGCATTAAAAAATACACCAGTCATATTGTGGCATTAAAAAATACACCAGTCATATTGTGGCATTATATAAATACACCAGTCATATTGTGGCATTAAAAAATACACCAGTCATATTGTGGCATTATATAAACAAATGAAAACCCACAAATTTATTCACCATCTTTATAAAAAAAAAGTCTATGGCACAGAAATAAAAATATATACTGTTTCCTAGATTGAGTAAAAATTCAAAAACTTCTAACAATTTTAAAAAGATTGAATTTGTAATACTTAAGTTTATTCTACAAGTGAAGTTGATCCACTCTAAAATTATAAATTAACTTTAAGCTTCTTCACAAAAGCAGCATGCTTACCCTATATTTCTCTTCATTAATGTCAGATTTTTTACAGTTTGAGCAAATATATTTTTTAATGATGGACAACCACAACGACAGTCAAACTTTTGAGTATTGGGAGGCATCATATCATCTGAAACAAAAGTTTTATTTGGATTATATGTCAGAAAACATGTTCCTCTCTAATTAAGTTCATGTACAGTAACTGGTACTAAGTAATTGTCCATAGTTCAATAATTGTACATTAATGCCTAATTCTTTAATACAAATGCACCATTGATTAAATTCACAATTTATAAAATCTTGTAGATATTATCTTTGTCAGATCTTGCTTCAAGAAAACTTGTCTGGACATTGGGAATAGAACAAACTACTAACATTTTTTACCAAAACTAAGTCTGTTTATCTTCCTCATTTGGGAGTCATTGCTTGAGAGAAAATCTATTGCAATATACATGATATAATTATACTTTCAGTGCATAACGAAAACCTTTACTTTTAAAGTATTACTTCAAATGGAATTTTAAATATAGTAGTATATATCATAACAATTTTAAATCAAAACAATAATTACTAGTACCAACATGCAGCAGCGAACAAACCCACAAAATTTAGGTTCCTTTATTAAATTTGGTTGAAATTAGCCTATCATATTTTGTCTACATGGTTCCCAAAGGATTTTTTGAAAGGAAAGTTGTCTTATTGGTTGACTGATTCTGTCATATATATCTGATTTCAAAACAACTTACAGTCATCTGTATTTCCGCTGACACCAATTAATGGAGTTGTCTCGTTCACAACAGAACGCTTATCAGTTGATATTCTTCTCTTCTGGCTTTCTAATATTGCCTGAAATTAAAACATTTATTATTCAAACTAAATAGTAATTATTGGTAACAAATGCAATTTGAAATAGAAAATGACATTCCATTTTTACGGTGCAGGAAATGCTTACCCTTCCGGGCACCTGATTTCACTCCCTGTTTTTAGTGGAGTTATTGTTGTTTCTGCTTTTTAATTTATAACTGTTGATGTAAATGTCCTTTAGTTTAATGAGTCTTTGTTTACTCCTTGGTTTTGATTGTTATTGTCTTTTAGATATTTACTTATGTCTGAAACTCTGGATTTTTTTTCATTTATCTGTCCTATCTGATATAGAAGGAGCTAAAAAAAACTGTCTATACATATACAGTTAACTCTCGTTGTCTCGAACTCGGTTGACTCGAAATTTCGGATGAGTCGAAGTTTTCACGTGGTCCCAAACTTTATTCCATACAAAAGTATGTAATTCGACTCCTGATGAGTCGAAATTGGATGAGTCGAAATTTCGGTTGAGTCGAACTAAATTTACGGTCCCAAGGTTAACAAAAGCATTCAAATTCATTTTTTATCTCGAACTAATACACATATGTCAAAACATGACCTCCGGGATTTAAATGGATTGAAGAGTTAATCTGACAATACACGTGTAATTAAATTTCCTGTCACTGACCACTGTATTGATTTATGACATGCTATTTCCATGAGTGTTTACCTAAGATTATCTTTTATAGAATTTTTATAAATAATTAGTGATAAATTGTTAATGTTCATGAAAAAGTATTTAAATTGTTTACAAAACAATTAATTTGTGATTTACACTAATGAGCTTGGGTGTGTATAAAGTGAGGATTATGGCTTCCATTGATGATCACCTAAAAACTACTCAAACGGCGTCTTTAATCTTATTATATGTTCTTTTGAAAACAAAGAGTGAGATAAAACAAAATGAATAAAAATCAAAATTTTCTTAAATCTCTTGTATCCGAGAATAAACAATTTTGTCAGAAATTAGCGACCTGAATTACGAAACTGTCGATTGGAAATTACTCTCTTGGAAAAGCCATAGGATTTTTTTTTAATTGAAACAATTGAATAAGTAAAAATAACAGTCATTATAATAATAAAAGACTGACATACAAATACATCGATCCGATACTAGGATATCGATCCCCTTGTCATATTCACCCGGATTTATTTTAGCTTTACCAAGCTAAGCAAGAGTTGTGTCCCTTAGATTGTCGAACTTCCGGTGTTCGTTTGAGTCGAACTACATGTATCTCGAAATATTTCTCTGGTCCGGCTGACTTCGACATAACGAGAGTCGACTGTATTTGTATTTTTTCAATTTAACTACAAAAATAGACCAATTCTTTCACTCTGTCACACTGAACTGCTTTGCAGAACAGCCATCATCATGTTCAGGGTCATAATGATTGAAAGACTTGGATATGAAATTAATAAATTTTACTAATCAAAATAAAAGAATATGGTAGCTATTATGTTTGAGCATGTTAAGTACTAGTTTCTTTTTATAGCATTTTATGACATAATAACTTACCTCCATGCATGACAAACCTCAGTAAAAATAAGAGATAACTGTATTGTATTTGAAGCTTTGCGGACGTAGTTTTACTGTCGCAAATTTAGTTCACCTGGCATTGCGTAGCAGAGACAGATAAAAGGGTATTTGCACCAGTAACACTACCAATGGACGTCCACAAAGCTTCAACTTCAATACAGTTATTTCTTTTCAAATGCAAAACAAATTCATAATTAAATTTCAATCATTATTTCAGTATAAAATTTTAATTAAAGAAAATTCTGCGCAAAGATGTTATCTTCTTTGGTCCCTTAACTAGGTGACATCATAAGAATGCTTCTGGCGTCAAACATAAACAGCAGGCGTTTTCTAGCTTCTTGACCGCTTCAGAATGTAATAAAATTTGATATTTAGAAGATTTATAGGTGCAACATGTGGGTTCTTTTGCTTATTATTGTAGAAATTACATGTCAATACATTCTGCAATTCAAAATGTGGCCTTCCTTAGTTACAGACAAGGAGAGCAAATTTTATGCTTACTGTCATCCAATCAGAACCATTGATACAAAATAATTGCATTAGAAATTATATAAACTCTGTCCCAAATAGAAGGTCGACCATCTTCAACCTGTATGCAATCATTAGCAAAAGTTGGAATGAGGTTGTCTGAAAACTGTTGGAGCTGTGCTTCATACAGACTATTTACCCCTTTTGTGTTTAAACAGACAAACAGGAGGAATGATTAACAGACAAAGAGGGAACATCACTAGTCCTCCTCTCATCTCTGGCAATCCCACATTTCAAAACAAGATTGCTTTATTAAAATAGTACTCACATTCCTTGAAAAATTACAGTTTAATATTTCTTCATCAGGTTGATCATCATGACATAACTTTAAAAATACTGTCTCTAGACTCTGCAAAATAAAAACAGAATTATATATCATAATTAGTATAACCCCACTCATTTTTCAAAGTGTCTGGAAAGAGGGAGTAGTTGTCTGATTCAGCACACACACATTACAACTTATCAATAAGTTTTTTAAGTGTACAATTTTTGTTCTTATTCATTGTTATTCTAAATATGCAATTTTCTGTGAAATTACATAGAAAATCAATGTATTTCATTTCTCTGTTTAAAAGTAGAGAAAAGAATTAACTGACTAATATCATGTTTATTTCTTAATACAGACAACACATTTATAAAAAAAACGTAATCTTTTGCACCTTCAATGATTAAACTTATACTGATTTTCTTCAATGTATATGTAGCAGTATCTTTCATGTAACATTATGTTATAGGTAGCAGGTTATTCTTACATTGATTTTAAAAGCATCAACCAGTTTCTGTGGATTATCCTCTGCCAATAATTTACCATTTCTCATTAACCCTACCTAGAAACAGAAATAAAACTAGGTAATCAGGAATACACAAAACAAGGCACATATTTAGATATTATAGAATTGCTTTAGCATGGCAAATAATATTGATAAACCAAAGCTTTTCTAAATTGACTTCATATTATTTTTATTCCAGATTTATAAAAGATCTTATCTTTATGTTGCCACAAAAAAAAGAGACAGAATTACATTTTTGTGTATTGCTTAAATGCAAATGTTTGAAGAGGAAGGATAAAAACCATTAGAGAAATAGATTCCACCACTATAACTCGTGTATTACTTTATTTCTCCATTCTCAACAGTTAAATTTTAATTATTTAAAAAGTTTAGCTAGCCTTGTGCTTTTCAAATATTAAAATTCAACTGTCTCATGTGGAGAATATGGTTACACACTTGTTGCAGTTATGGAATCTATATATTTATATCTAAAACAGAAAATTATCACTATGGAGGAATAAGATTTTAGTAACAGCATCTATACAAACATACCATATTTGCTTGTCGTGCTTCCTCGATGTAATGTGTTGTTATGATTATTGTAGTTTCATGTTCACTGTCTTTGGAAATATTGATCAAATGTTCCCATATTCTAAAACAAAACAAACATTTATTGAACTAATCTATTTTTGTCTACATTAATTTCATCAATGATTGAAAAATGTCTCCATATATTTAAAAAAAAATTCATTTCTTATTTGTAGTAACGATGAAAATAGTTTGGCATGGATGTTCCAAATATTACTTCCTGAACTTTTGTTCTAGATCATACTTGATGGCTATACTAAAAACAAGTGCTGAGCACTAAATATAAAAAAAAAGAAGATGTGGTATGATTGCCAATGAGACAACTGTCCACAAGAGACCAAAATGACACAGACATTAACAACTATAGGTCACCGTACGGCCTTAGAAATAACACGATGTTTTGATTTATATCAATTATATAAATCAAAACATAAAGGTTATTCCTGATTAATTTTTTGAATTATTTTATAATTAATGGCGTTAAGAAACCTTTGGTGACCCCACAGTTTAAATGTCTATCGTAGGTATGTCGTGAACAGTGGTCGTTACAGACAAACGTTCACGTAAATTGTCCCAGTCAATGAATGAATTTAATGTGTCAATCAATGGCCACAGCCACACTGTTTTGAATTTCATTCTAAAAGCAACGACCAAAAAAGTTCATAAGGAAAAATAAAATTGGTCTCCAAAAAGTATATAAAGTTCAAACCTTTCTCTTAGCAGTGGGTCAACACCCACAGTGGGTTCATCTAAAATAAGGAGTTCTGGTTCCTGAAGGAGAGCAACTGCAAATGATACTCTTCTCATCTGGCCACCACTGTAAATAACATAGCATCAATACAGTCAATTCATAAATGTTTTAGTTGTTTTTATTGTGGTGAAAATTATAAAAGGGGAGTTTTTGCTCTTGCCTTCCACATTTTTTCTCATCATGCTTTAAAATTTATCATGATATATTCCATACCAAATCTAATATTCCTGTGAATAGGTATTCTATCTTTTTAAATAGTTGTGTCAATTGCCACTACCAAACCAGATTCTAGTCATACAGGCATTTGAACATTCATACCTTGATTAAGATAAGTACAGTCAATAGGAATGTGCACATCCACATAGGATATTCTAAAAAAAACCATTTACCTGTGATAAACTTTCATTAAATTAACAAGATTTTTTTCACAATAGACAATGCAAAAACAATATATTAAGCATTGAAAAACAATCATTTTGTATAATGTCTATGCCCAAATTTCAACTTATACATACTATATTTTGATACCAGGCATTTGACTGCATCAAAAACTCCCCAAATTTGATGTACTACTAGGAAGTAAGACCCTGGAGTTGGTTTCACAAATAAACTTATTACTAAGAGTAAGATTGATTTCAACTCATGAACAATTCAATGTACTTACGACCGATCTTAAACTTAATTTATTTGGTGAAGCTGACTCCAAATCTTCCAAAAAGGGGACTATGTTTTAATAAGAAGAGTCATACACAGATATAATAATCTTTATCATTATTTTTCCAAATTTTCCTTTGATCTTGCTCGCTGATAATTTCCTTGCTCAGCGGAGTTGAGTGATATGAAAAATTATTGCTGGAAACTAAGGGCGCATGTGCTGGTTTTCAATGAAATTAATAAATCATAGGCAAAATATCAATAAACAGATTATCATTGGTCATCTAAACTAGATTGCTTTTCTCACTTTTGCCATTCAGGCTCAAGCGAGAAAATCAATCTCGTTGAGATAACCAATGATAATCTATGATCATGATTGTAAGAGTAAAATGATTTAATATAAAATCTTGCAAAATAGCAAAAAAGTAAATGAAAATTCATGAGTAAGCATACATGTACGTGCCACAATACATTATTTATACCTTAGAGTATTGATAAGTCTGTTCTGTTCTGGCAGTGATAAGAAATTCAGTAGAAATTCTGTTCTTTTCTGTATATGTACTTTACACATACCATGAATATACCCAAAGTACTTCAATGTTTCACCAATAGTCAAGTCATTAAATAATGCGGTTTCCTGAAAAATAATCCAATCTTTGATTGAACAATCAATGGGAAAATGAAAATGTGATCATACTCTTTACTGACAAGTCAATAGTATAAATTTGCTTTCCATTTATAAAATAAACAGAGCCTTACTAGTAATAGTTGATCTTCTGGTGAAGTTTTAGTTAAATGAAAACATAACTACTCAAACTTGTAAATAAAAATAAGTGTGGATAGTATGTTTGGATGTCTGACAGTGATTTCTGACAAAAAAAGAAACCTGCAGTTTTTCCCCATAGAGTTCAATGTTGAACTGTTGTGCACAGTGACAGCCAACCTGTACAAAACACTGAAAAAAATAGCAGTGTCTTTTAATTAATATCGAGTTTTAATGTTCAAGACTGTCATGGAGGAGACATTACTTTAAACCAGGGCTGATTCCGCATAGATCTTATTTAGCTACATTAAAAAAAAAAGTCATTGCTTTCAATAAAAAATCTACATTTTGTACATAATGGCTAATGTTCTATGAGTGCTTTGTGTTTATATGCACATTCCTGTAAATAATAAAGAAAAATAAAACTGGTTGCGTATAAAAAGATTTACCTGTGGCATGTAGCCAACAAGACTTCCTGGAACACCATGTCCTGGTGCACCAGGTCTGTTACCAAGGACAACCATATGACCTCCATCTAAATGTAATTTACCCAGAATGCATCGTAGTAATGTAGTTTTACCGCAGCCACTTGGACCTAGCAAGCCATATCTAAAAAAATAAAGGTACTAGTATGCAGAAATCATTATCTTCTTATTTACGGTTACCTGTAATTATAAGGTATAATATCTTATCTATTTACTGTATATATGTGTTATAACTAATGGAAGTTGGACTTTCACAGAATTATAAACACTTTAAACTTTCTACAATGATTAACTGAAGGACTTCAAAGTCAAAATCGGAATATTAATTGTTTCTTCTTTACAGACATGCCTCTTACTTCTTGCTCATTACAAAACCTTTTATTTTTTGTTTCGTTAAATCTTTTAAAGTCAAAGACAATTGATATGAATAAAAAACAAACCAAAAAAACTAACAAGAGAAAAAACAAAAATCTTTAAAACATAGAAAATTAAAAATCAGAAAAAGACTGTGAAAACCAAAGATGATTCCATGGCCCCTGAAGGTAAGCAGATCCTGCTTCACATGTTGCATCTTTTCTGTTCCTCATGTTATGAAACAAGTTTGGTGAGAAATCTCATACAGTGATGTCATAATGTAACAAGTTTGATAGGTCTCATTCAGTGAGGACACAATGTAACAAGTTTGTTGAAAAGTCTCATTCAGTGAAGTCACAATGGACGAAAAAAGAAAGAGATGGCTAAAATTATGAAATTAAGTTATAACCAATTTAATAAAAAACGATTATAATTTTATTGTGATAATGTCTGACCTACATTCACTATAATGAGATGACCTCATACCACTACCATGAGATGACCTCCCTACAAGACAATCAACCTCTATATACATCAATAAGATGGCCTTACTCCTCAATTGACCTCTACATACATCAGTAAGGTGACCTGACCTCACTACAACTGACCTCCCAACACTAAAAAATGATGACCTCCCTACATATAGGAAGCTGAGGATTTCTGATCTTTTCTAATAAAATATTGATAGTGGTCATACATGCATCCACGCTGAACTGTAATATCCAAGTTCTGGAGTACTTGAAATTTCCTCTTTCCACCTCCGTAATTCTTTACAATTGATCTCCCCCAAACAGCATACTCTTGTCTGGCTTCAGGTTCAGTAGGCATTTTAATTTGTTGAATTCTCTGGACTTCCTATGTCTGCTTATTTATTAACTGCATTTTCTGTAAATAAGAGAAAGCAAAAAGTTAAAATATCATTATATGAGAAAAAAGTTCATCTTTTATTTCATTACATGTATAATATAATTTTGGATGTAACGCGTCTTCTGATTGGCTGACATTATTTTGTTATTAGCCCATAGACATAATTTAGTCATGTGACCCTGACGTCATCAATGTTTTTTCATGGTTTTCTACGGTATAAAATGGAATTTAGAATTAAATCATAAGAAATGACTGTAATATTTTTTCTGCCTTTTCGAAATAACATAAAAAATGTGGTGCACACTGTTAAATAACCTGCTACGCACCTTATTTCATGTTAATTCTTTATAGACAGAAAAAATATTACAGTCATACCTTAAGTATTTCTTAAATGAATGCACCAAAATAAATCAAAGTATTGTACATGTGTTCAGATTAGCTCCGATAAGGTCGATTTCTATTCGATGCACCTCATACATTTGTCATATATAACTATAATAACTAAGAAAAAAATGTGTTTTATTATGTTCAACTTTGTGGTGTTTCAAAATGTATATTGTCTGTTTCAGCTGTGTAATTTGGGCTTAAGTTTTTTTTATTAGTTTGTACTTATAATCTGAGACTACTATAACACAGAGATTGGTCACTACTGATTTATCGGATAATCTTTAACGTAGTTTCGTATTCAACCGTAATTTCGTATTTAACCGTAGCAGACGACATATATCACCACCTAATCACTGAGAGTACTATAACAGTGTCGAATGTAATTAATTTTCTTTAAAAATATATTAAAAACAAAATTGAATTAGTGGAAAAAGGAAAATATTTTTTTATCTTTCAAATTTTGTTATCACTATTCATATCTAAATTTTATTTTTAATCAGTTTATAGTTTGTTAATAGATTGTAATTATGCGTCGACTCTTAAAAATGCATATGTGAATAATCTTATCCATCTTACAGTTAGGTACAGTGTTTTGCTACAGGTCCGTTAATTGTATCTAATATACAAATATTTTACCTGTAAAGACAGGTAGTCTCAATAGCATGGGAGATGAATTTGTTTCACAGCTGGGTGCCCAAGATACACAAGGCTCTAGATCTGTTTATTGCAATAAACTTTTAAGGTATTTTCACAGCTGAGTACCCAAGATACATGTTTATTGTAGTAAATTAAACCTTGTCAATTATCGTCGGTGCACTTCAGGTAGGATTCAGGAGGGTATAGCTCGGGTTTAACAAAAATGTAGAGAATGGAAAAAAAGGACCAACAAATAAAGAATAGAGAAGAGAATATAATTAGGTGTTAAAAATTTAAAGAAATTATTAGAGAAAAATGGCATAGAAATTCTAGTAAATAAAGAACCCCCACCCAGAACCTCATCCAACGTATATTTCATTTTTCAAACCATGACTATGACTCTACTGCAGAGACCGCAAAATCTACAAAACAAGCAGCAACCGCAAGTGCTTGTCAATCAAAATGTCAAGGTATATATTATCAGTGTCCCAAGTGTGACAATACATATTCTTCCATTTCTGGTTTCCTTGGCCATTTAAAAACAAAGCACAGCCTATTCAAGATAAAAGCTACGTAAGTAATAAGACTCTCCTCAGAGACCTAAAGACACAGAAGTTCACTTAAGGAAATCGTACGGCCTTGAACAATGACCAAAACCCATACCACATAGTGAGCTATATAAACAAGATAAATATAGTATATTAATTGTTGTTTCCAAATCTTGTGTTGGCAACAGTTACAACGAAATGCTTTAACAGGAGTTATTGTCTGGGACAAAAGCAACAATTTTGAATTAAAAATTAATATCCTTTTTCAACATTGTTCAATTTGATCAACGAAAAGTATGGTGAAGAATTGTCAAATTTTCAATTTCTAAGCTACATTAGAGCGTCAGTGGCAAATAGTTCTTGAACATGATGGGGTTCATTGCGGTTTTACAGTATCTTTATGACGTACACTATTCAATGTACCCTAGCGATTGAAGCTGTTCTAAGTATCTAAGACTCAATTTAATTTGTAATATCACATTTTGTTTTTAGTTGATAATTTCCATATATAACAACGCTTAAACTGAAGTTCATATTTTTGGTGAAGTGTATTTCTTGGTGTACCAAATCTAGTTAAATGCAATGAAATATATAGTGCGGTTCCAGGTTAAATGACATAAGATATTCTGAATGAAGAAAGCTTCCAAGTTGCATGACTAAACAATCAAAATATATAACAAATTATCTCTACTGGTATGTTTACATGAGTGTAAACTACAACATTTTTTTCAGCACCAGAAATATGGACCCTCTTTCATTTTTGTCTTTTGTTAACCCAATCTGCTGACAGTTTCCATGTTAAAATACTGAGAAGCCAAAATATTTAATCTGAAATGAAAGTTTTAGCCGAGTTGCTTATTGACCCGGTACCACGGACTGGTAAAAAATCGAGATTTAACATCCCGGTTTAGTCAGTAAATTTATGTTTATAACTGATTTTTTTTAATTTAAAGTGCAAATAAACAAACATTAATGATTATTTCAAATCTTATATTCACACATGTATACCGAAACATAAACCTCTTTAAATAGCCACCAGGCATTGGGTAATTGTAATCAGTAATCATAATCAGCTGTAATCGATTACATTTTGCAGTGTAATCCAATGTAATCAGTAATCATGCCATTTTTGATTACAAGTAATCATAATGTAATCGATTACATTGACAAAAACAGGTGTAATCATGATTACTTTAAGATTACATTCATATATGATTACTTGCTGATTAAAAATCTTGTATACTGGTATATAGTAAAATAGTTTTTGATAGACAATATGAAAATGTAGAGCATGAATAAAAAAAATCAGGAAACTTGTATTCACTTTGACCTGATGATGGGACTTTGTTTAATGTGATAAATAGTATCATCTACATGTATATAACAAGTTCTGTATAACCTAGTGTTTTATTTTGTTAACAGTTTACCATGATGTTTACTGAAGGAATTTACTTTCCAGTGTTTGTGAGATTGAGCTTTTATGATATAAGAGTATGTTTTGAAAAAAAATTGTTCATTGATTAAACACTTCTGATATTAACTCCAATTTCATATAAGTATGCCCAATATTTTTATAAAACTACAATGAGATTCAAAAGCAGAAAACATTAAGTTCCAATTTGACTTTTAGGATCGACATACATAACTGCATGAGCCTCGCTAGGACGAATGTGAATCGGGGCGAACATAAATCAGGGCGAACAGGTACTATGACGAACGTGAATCAAGGCCAACAGGTACTAGGACGAACATAAATTAGGGCGAACGGGTACTAGGACGAACGTGAATCAGGCCGAACGGACCCGTATTCGGATGGTTATCAGGCATTCAGGTAAATCCGTAACAAACTCTTGTGATACAGGTACACTTTTTGTAAGAAGAAACAGAAGAAAGCATTTGAACAGGTTATGTGGAGAATTACTTTTAAAAGCTATAGTTTAAAACTGTTTTTTTACCATGCGTTTGTATGTTCAAATTGTTGAAATAAAACAACCTAAAAAAACAAAATAGAAATGTTACCGGAAGTTTATTTTCCATATTAATTGTCGAATCGGGCGGGAGAAGAACGGAATCCGTAATTTAAAACACCAAGCTTGTCACCTTATTTTGTAAGAGACATATATATATGGGCATATATATATAATACATGGTCTCTTATTTTACAAAAATACACACAAATATAGGTAATACTTTTACTAACACATTTCAGACGATAATATTATCAAAGTCAACTACCTGTAATGTTCTATAGCAAGAATTTGTCTACTAGTAGCTGGGACTATGGATCAGGTTTGTATGGTTTATCAATCACCATCTTAAATGAGCTGTGGATCAGGTTTGTATGGTTTTATGTTTATCCACCACCAAAAACAGATGTACTGTGGATCAGGTTTGTATGGTTTATCCACCATCAATAACAGATGAGCTGTGGATCAGGTTTGTATGGTTTATCCACCACCCATAACAGATCTAGATGAGCTGTGGATTAGGGTTGTATGGTTTATCCACCACCAATAACAGATGAGCTGTGGATCAGGTTTGTATGGTTTATCCATCACCAATAACAGATGTGTTGTGGATCAGGTTTGTATGGTTTATCCACCACCAATAACAGATGTGTTGTGGATCAGGTTTGTATGGTTTATCCACAACCAATAACAGATGAGCTGTGGATCAGGTTTGTATGGTTTATCCACCATCAATAACAGATGTGTTGTGGATCAGGTTTGTATGGTTTATCCACATCCAATAAAAGATGAGCTGTGGATCAGGTATGTATGGTTTATCCACCACCAATAACAGATGTGTTGTGGATCAGGTTTGTATGGTTTATCCACCACCAATAACAGATGTGTTGTGGATCTGGTATGTATGGTTTATCCACCACCAATAACAGATAAGCTGTGGATTAGTTTGGACTGGCTGACTGTTGTTTTAAGATTGTTACTTACAGAACTAGTTTCATGTTGTGTAACTTTAAAGTCATAATAAACGAGTGACCGTTGAAAAATAATGTTCTTCCAATTAATGAACCAATGCATACAAACATCATAAACTAAGTCTTTTGTGCACGATTTTATCATTTTTTTTTGCTTAAATTACGATTAATCGTCATTTTTTTTTTTTCAATCAGTCAGTGTTGTTGTGAAAATATGGCAGGTAATTAAAGTTCGTGTTTTGGAGCCGAAGTTTGACGATTGTCAACAACCAACAAAAAAACATTGATGTTGAGCACGTGTTTAACATGTACAATCAGATAGTAGTTTATTTTAAGGACATACATGTGTATTGTAATCACCAGATTTTTACAAGATAGGTCACGCTGAGGTCACTTTGCATACTGAAAATATGTCGGGGAATTGCTTCCTGGAAGGAAGCTTCCAGGAAGCAATAAAAATAAAGTAAACTTCTTCTAATTACGAACAAACTAAAGAATTTTCTTCAGAAAAAAGTATATGTACATACATTTTATAATTTTATAAAAAAACATATGCATTATTTTTTTTAATTTGAGGTTTCTAATGACTTTAAGTTGAGTGATAATTAGAAATCTTCTGTTATAAATCAATATAGATAAGAAGATGTAGTATGCTTGCCAATGACACAATCTAAACATGGCCCCATAATGACTAATGTAAAATAATTCAAACAGGAAAATCATCGGTCTAATCTATATAAAAAATGAGAAATGAGAAACAAGAAACAAAATTCAAGCCATCTTTATATCTTGAGTATAAATTTTTCATGTTTGTAAGATATACTTGTACATGTTTAATAATGGTTTTTTGTTTTATCTTCCAGCACGTCCGGGTTAAGACGTTTGTGAGAAAAAATGTTAAGATAATGACAAGTCGTTACCACTCAAGAAACAGTATGGAAGATCTATTTACTTCGTTGAGAAATGGAAGTGGTCAGCTACTGACCGAGTATAAAAGGAATGGTGGTTATATGGATATTGTTGATTCTGAAGGGAAATCCTTGTTAATACACAGCTTATTTGATCACAACATTGCAAGGACAAAATTGTTAATAAAACTAGGCTGCAACATTAATCTTGGCACAACAAATGGATTATCTCCCTTGCATGTTGCATGTATACAGAAAAGTTTGCTACAGGTTGAATTATTAATGGAAAGTGGAGCTAATATAAAAGTAAAAACTGAAATCGGGAGGACACCTCTTATGCAAGCCATAATTACAGGTAGTTACCAGATTGTAGAAAAACTTTTGACATTGGGGTCAGAGGTGAATGTTTTTGACAATATAAGAAACACTCCACTTCAGATAGCATTGCTAATGAAAAGAGAAGATATTGCAGATTTACTTGTCAAACAGAAGGGAATAGATCTATCATTGTCTTTCCGTTGTCGTATTGATGAAGACTTTTTATATATTACAAAATACCTTCTTCAAATGGGAGCTAATCCTTTTGAAAGATGCCAATCTAATAGCAGACAGAAAGCTTTCTTTCCTGCGATGCTTGATTTGGAGATTGTATCTTCTCATGAATTTTCTTCAAAAGTTGAACCGATCTATAAGGAAATTTTTACTGAGTATGGACTGTCTACTGCATCTTACACAAAAAACAAAATGCTACAAGAATTTCTTAACTGTAGTCCAATTTTACGTTTATTTGAAATTGAACCCACATTACAAATTAGTGTTGATAGATGTGTAAATAAGGTCTTTAACAAATTTTTGTCAATACTTAAAACTTTGAGTGGCCTTGGTCTTGTTTTCCCAATAAATAAAGATATTTGGCAATGCGAATGTGAAAACACAAGACTTGTAGATATTGTGAACCAGCTTAAAAATCAACAACAGTTTTGGTCAGTTATGTATTCCATCCGAAGATCTCCACCTTCACTGAAACAACAGTGTCGAACAGCTGTGAGATCTGAGTTAACATTTGGTGTGACACACAAGGTACAACAGCTTCCATTACCACAACAAATAAAGCAATATTTATGTTTTCCAGAACTCAAATGACTGTTATATTGATCATGATTATAAATTATTTTCTGTTTAAAATAATTAGCAAGTAAAAACGTTGGTGCATAACTGGTGCCTATGAGTTTTCTGTATAATTGTTCAATGATAACTGCAATTCCTAGGACCCATGCTCTAAGAAGGTTTTGCTTTTAAGTTTATTTATATGAAGATAAAGGGAAATGAGTAATTGCATAATTAGTTAATTATACATGTAGTGTCACATTCAAAGGCATTGAAATATAATTTTGAAATTTTGTTATTTTATTTATATTATTTATATTATTTTGTTATTTTATTTATATTTTAAAGTTGAATAAAAAAGTGATTTGAAATTTTTTTTTAAACTGTCACAGTGGTACAATCTGTATAAGAAAATCGTTCCAATGGGAGACAATCCTAAAAGTGGATTAAACATGACAGAATCTTGAAACTAATAGTAGACAATTATATATAAATAAGGAGATGTGGTATGATTGCCAATGAGACAACTAAACACCAGTCTGGGAGTTCAAAGACACAGTTATTAGAAATTGAAATATTATTTTAAAATTTTGTTATTGTATTTATATCAAAATTGGATATATTATCATAATAGTGTTTTGAACATACACTTTTTTTTAAAATGTATAAGAAAATCACCCCAAATGGGAGATAATCCTAAAAGTGGATTAAACATGACTGAAATTCAAAATTAATAATAGACAAATATATATAAATAAATATGAGATGTCATGTGGTACTATTACCAATGAGGCAACTATCCATCAGAGCTCAAAAATTATCAGGATATTAGAAATGATTAATAGCAGCTAGTTCAGTGACTGTCAATGTATGGCCTACAACAATAAGAAAAAATCTATTATATATATAGTAAGTTATAAAAGGATCCGACATTAAAAATTGTGAAACGATTCAAAACAGAAAACTAATGTCCTAATTTGTAATTGTACAAATTTATGAAAAACAAATATGACACCCACGAACCAACAACAATTACTGAATGTCGGCTTCCAATTAAAAGTACTTTTGAAACAGTTTTTTTTTCCGTATGGATGACGGATAGATGGGAATTTCTCTTATTTATGTTCATGCTATAAATATTTTTTTGGTTTATGTAAGCATATTTAATACTTAAAAGTTTATATGCAAAGAACCATTTTAGTTTGAATTGCCACCTCTGTATACTAACTTGACATACTGTGTACAGAGACATATAAACATCTGTCTTTTAATGTGTGCTTTAACACATACAATTTGTTTGAGTGAACAACCCTTCTTTGATATATTTCTCATGTTTATAGAATTGTTTCAGTGAGATAACTGTGGCCATTTACCTAGCTCCACTATGTGATGCTTGGAAACTAAGTTTTGCCACAGGAATTTAAGCTTAAAGAGGATACTGTGTGATTGTGTTTCAAAATATTTCCATTTAATTTTGTTTAAATATTAATCAAACTTTGCACAGGGATGGCACATCGGTAAGACATGTGCCCCTCTTATTTTTGAAAGATTTGAATAATTTATTGGGAAGTATCCAAATTGTATGAAGGCAAGCTATTACATTTCTCGTATCATTGATGCTACAGGAAGATTCAGTTATATACGCCTGCAATGACGTATTATTCAAATGTGTATACAAATTTCCAGTCGTCCGCCTAGTTGTCCGCCCATCCCAGTCAATCTATCACCAACAGTGTGCATGATTAATTTGCTTTAACCAATTTTCATATAATTACAAAAACAACAAAAACATTAGGATTGACAGGAAAACCTAAGCTTTGCCGTTTCTGAGTAACCGGACTTTAATAAAGACAATTCTTCACATAATGCGTACCAGAGACCAGGAACTTTCTATACTAACGTCCCTGCAGAGACATATTATATCACTTGGGATTGATTTCCAACAAAATCAATTATTGTTTGATTTGCTAGAACGAAGCTCCCTTTTCATTTTTGTAATTTTACGGTTTGTCGTTCCAGATTTAAGGAACTTTTCGTGACAACGGTAAATTGCTCACATATTATACCAAAACTTAAGTTTGCTTGTACTGGTCATATATATTATATCTATGACACTATATATACATATTTTCAATGGGGTTGGTGAACATAACAAACCATCTAAAACCGGAGTATGGGACCCTGGCCGTCAGAAAATCGTCTAGATAAATACCTTTTAAAACCTTAAACCACGAGATATATTTGCTAAAATCACCATTAACTGACTGTATTTGGAAAAATTGAACTAAAGATTATACTGAGAATTTATGTTAAACATGTTAAATTGATGCAGCCATTCTTTCGTTATTAGATTTCGATATTTGACATACAAATGTATGAGTATAAACTGTGATTTGAATAGGTCATTGATTTTTTCTATCTTTTAGTACCTAATTTTCCCTTTTTTGGATATTCTAACATATGACAAATATGCATAGTACATCACAGTTGCATTTACATAATAGACTATTGTGCTAATTGGTCAATTATATATATATACTTATCTATAAAAATGGTACATGTTTTTGTCATGTGTTTTGTACTGCTGTTTATTTCATGCAATTAAGTTATGTATATCAAATCAACTCGTTTCTATCTCATTTCTCGCACAGTGTTATTACGTGCTCATGAAAGCACCAGTCGAAGTACGTAAGCAAGTATGTACTTCGAAGGTCGCTAGGGTAAGGGTTGTGATAACCAATCATCCAGTGTATTTTGTTGAAAAAGGATAACAGTTTCCAAAGAGATTCCAAGTTTAGGAACAAATAGCATGATGTCAAATCGAACACAAAAAAGAACAGATAATCGCAACCTATGTATTATAGCGAAGGTTGTACACACAAATATTTTACCCAACTAACATATTTGTATAAGAAATTTAGAAGCAGAATGTGTTGTTGGATAAGGTTGCGCCCATATCAAAGTATTAATGATATATAAAAGTGCGAATAATATGATACATTTTCTTCGTAATATTTCAAAACTGTTCAAGACATCAAAAGTAACGATACACAAGTTTGAAATCAAATTTATCATAGAATATAACAAAAAGAAAAAAGTTGTTAAATTATACCAATGAAATGCATTCATTTGCACAGCAAATGCATATGATTGAAAGTTTAAAAGAACTCTGACCAAATTGAGATGTGAGAAAATAACGTGTTATTGAAATCAGGGGTCAAAGTTATTTTACAGCAAATGATGACAAAAGTCGGCACTTAATTTCGAAGATGAGTATTAAGTATTCAAACATCTGCTGTTGTTGGCAGTTTTAGATTCAAGTTGTGCGTTTCGTCTACACAATTCGCTACAGTAGTGGTGCGCGAATACAAAAAACAGTTACAAGTCGTTGAGAAGTTGGATCAGACACAGACAAGATTGAAGCTTCAAGGTTTCATTGTAACCATAGTTATTCAGGTTTCTGTTTTAACAGCTATTTTCTTACTGCAAATTCGACCATTGTTCTACAGTATGTCAGTTGTATAGTGCATGAAAACTGCTGACTTAGTATTAAAATAAAGGCTAAATTAACCTCAAGCTTGTTGAGTGTTATACTGTTATAGGTTTTTTTCACAGAAATTTTTAATAAATATGAATGACTTTTTTTAACAAATACCCTGAATTTAATCAGTGAATCTTTAAAAAAAATCTTTAATTATTACAGGGATTTTAAAATCACTTGTCAAAATCATGGATTTTATAAAACCACTAATCAGTTCAGTGATTTTACAAATTCCCTCAAATTTCAGTGATTTTACAAAATCCCTGATTTCACAAATTCCCTGTAACATATATACTAGTATATACCTGTAACGTTTGTGTTATATAGGCACTTAAGTTTCAATTTTGTATTTACATGGTGTCATAGATCAAACTTAGTCGTTCAGTGTAGTTTACCATAGTACTTGTTTCTATCTGAATGTCTTTTTGATCGAGTTAAGAAATTGCAATTGCAATTTTATAGTGTGTCTTTTTTAAGTTGTAAGTACACTGCTGTCTCTGGTTAGGATGAAGATTGGTGCCTGCTGCATTTCTTATGTACCTGTCCTACGTCAGGCCTATATGTTGTTCAGCTCTGTGGTTGTCGTTTGTTAGTGAAGTTCATAGGTTTCACGTTTTCATCATACTAGAACCCGTGATATCGCGGGTCCGTGACTGAATTAAAGTATATAATACTAGTATACAACTATGGCATAATATGCGTAAGCCTTATTTAAGCATTTGTATTGTCATCTGATAAAGTCATGCCGATTATAAGATACAAAGTTTTCTCTGCTTTCAAATCACTCTGTTTCAACCTGGAACTCAGTTATCAATTATTGGTATTATTGATTTTGTGGAAAACAATTAAAAGGTCATGGAATGGAGTATTTTTTTAATCAACAGCATTGTCCTATATTAGTTATAAATAAAGTTGAATTATTTGATTCGCTGTTTTACGTCATGCCCGCTAACAAATTGAAAACAGTACCTATACGCCTTATTATAAGTCCAGATTTTTAGTATTCGTATTGTTATCTTTGAAAGTCTTACAGTACTGATCTAAATACTACAATAGGGAACAATTTGACAATGATTGAATTTAGTAGTGTCAATCCTATAAAAATGACCCGTGTATATAGCAAAATCCTAAATATACCGTTTGTTGGGGCGCCTGTCAGATGCGGAACGTTCAGATAAGGTAATAGATAACCGGTGAATATACTATTGGTATCGGTATCGGATTCGACCCGGAACTTGTTAATAATTGGCAATATTAATTATGTGAAAAACAAAAGGGGAAGGAGTGGTGTACTTTTTAATCTACACCATTCCTATATAAGCTACATATAAAGTTGAATTCTTTGATTTGTCGTTTTTACCCCATGACGGCTGACAAATTGGACCTCGTTATTTTAGTATTATAGATAGATTTTAGACCGTTGATTTTCCTGTCAAGTTGAATTGATATACACTTGTCAGTTTGGGCCTTCATAGCTTTCTGTTCGATGTGCACCAATTCTCCGTGTTGGTCCTTCATAGCTTTCTGTTCGATGTGCACCAATTCTCCGTGTTGGTCCTTCATAGCTTTCTGTTCGATGTGCACCAATTCTCCGTGTTGGTCCTTCATAGCTTTCTGTTCGATGTGCACCAATTCTCCGTGTTGGGCCTTCATAGCTTTCTGTTCGATGTGCACCACTTCTCCGTGTTGGTCTTTCATAGCTTTCTGTTCGATGTGCACCACTTTTCCGTGTTGGTCCTTCATATCTTTCTGTTCGGTGTGCACCAATTCTCCATGTTGGGCCTTCATAGCTTTCTGTTTGGCCGTGCACCAATTCTCAGTGTTAAAGTCGTACTTTTACCTATATAATTGTTTACCTTTAACACAGTGTGACTTGGATGTAGGGTTGTCTTATTGGTACTTCATCTTCTCACTTATAAAGTAAGGATATATAGCAAGAATTAAAAAAGTTGTTGGTAAGAAACTACCACAAAAACAAGCTTGTTTATGTTACTAAGCCAAAGGTAGAGGTTGCATAGTCCACATATTTTTCCTAGAAACATCTTAGAACAGTGCCACAAGGAATTTTGTATTCCGAAAAGTCTCGAACAGCTTACACATGGTAAGTCTATGGAAATTTTGAAAACTAAAAACTAAGAATAAGCAACTCTTTAAGCAGTGCTATACAAAGTTCCCGTGTACCATCAATTCTGAAGCTGACACTAGTTTCCATGAAAAAACAGGAGTAAGACAGTGATGTGTTATGTCAGGATTGTTTTTTTTATAATTGCCATTGATTGTAATGCGAACGATCCCTGGTAGAAAGTAATACTTGAGTCAGACTCCGACAGAGATGGACGCGATGTACCCACGCTTAATTGTGAATACAGACTATGCTGACGATTGAACTACCAATGAAGGTTATACACGGCTGAAACCACATATTTTATTCATAATTACTCTCAATATAGGTCATTGAAAGATTTTTGTTAGTGCTTTAGTCATTTTTTCGGATTAAACGGACGTGTTGGATGTGGTCTCTTGTACTGCCTGACATTTTATTTTTGTAATTCCTGGGATCCTTTCTATATATTTTGAAATATTTGCAACTGGTGGTTAAGCAAACAACAATCAATAAAAAATAATAAAATTCAAACATAAATGATCTTGTACATATATATATACGGTAAATCGTGATCATTTTTGTTAGATAATCCAACTGGTATATTTCATCTAGAGGGAAATTCCTCTAACATTTCACGGAAGTACAGAAAGACACGGTGTAAATAGGCCAAAAATATATCTCCAAGGGATATGCGTCCGCATCCATCAATTTTATGCAATAATTCCTATAGGCATTTTCAAATGTAGAAAAATGGTGGATTAAACCTGGTTTTATATCACTTACATTTGTAAAAACAAGTTGATCATCATTAGTAAATGTATGGAATTATATGTGTTTCATTTCACTCGAATTTATAAGGTATTATATTATAATATTTTCGCTTTTTAATGAAATTACATGGATTAGAAATTTAATGAAACTTGGGGAAAGTGTGGTTACTAACGTTAGAGAATGTGTGATATAAGGGATCACGAGAGTGCATGCTATGACAAACTTGAGAGAGTGTGATGTGACTCGAGGGACTTACGAGAGTGCAAGATATATATAAGGATTTACGAGAGTGCAAGATATATATAAGGATTTACGAGAGTGCAAGATATATATAACGATTTACGAGAGTGCAAGATATATATAAGGATTTACGAGAGTGCAAGATATATATAACGATTTACGAGAGTGCAAGATATAATGTGTTTCTATTTTTATTTTTGTTTATTGTCTACTGCAATTGTGTGATAAAAAAATTAATGTACTGATTATGCCTATAATGGGTCCACTATTGGAAATAAAATGTATCTTATCTATTTTATTGTATATATATGAGGAACTAGAGATAGTGTGTGAGATAAGGGACTTGCGAGATTGTGTGATTTTAGGAACTTTAAAATCGATCCAGTGGCGGATCTAGGGGAGGGTATTAACGGACAAATATTTAGATTTTTTCAAAAACTTTATATCCACCTTCTTGTGAACGTTTTTAGACTAAGAGTATACACGTGACATATTTGTCACCGTCCAAGTCTGTGGAAATATATTTTGTTCTTTTCAAGAGTTTTTCTATATATCTGCCTTCGACTGTTGTTTTCAATCTAGTTTTAATATAGATATCTGATAGATCTACTACACATGAAATATAACGAAATCAGAGATCTATATTTTTTAATTAGTTCAAAATAACAGTTATGAATTGATTTTAGTTTTTGAAAACGTGCAGCTTTTTCAATATACGGATGGTATGGACGGTACGTCGGAGAACGGTCTGCATAACTTTAAAAAGTTTATTGATAAAATGTATATTACAAATCAACATAGCTGATATCTCAAATTGATATAAAAAGTTCGATTGGAATTAACAGCATGTAAGTAATTCATTGACAAGTTTAATTAGACTAATTAAAATTGCAGGTATTGGAATTAAACATAATAACAGTTTTTAGAAATCATAAGTTCGGAACTTTACTACAAAAACTGTCAAACCAGCTTTTTACTTGTCAGACTGAGACTGGTTGAGTTTAAAATGTTTTGATAAACGGCAAAAGTGATGCAGCGAGTTTTCAACAATTTGTCAAGGAAGCGAAGTGTGCATTAATTGATTATGGTATGTCCTGAGTTTGGAATGGAATTGATTCGGAAAATTCACCTTTTCATTATTTTTTTGAACCCAGTAAAAGATTTTAATAAATGTTTGACTAAGATTAACCCATGTGGTTCATATACATATATGGTCAAGCTCGTACATACTAGACGCGTATGGTCAGACCGTCACGAGTATACACATACGGTCCAAATCCTCATATGGTCTGGAATATATATAAAAATATCTTATCTTATCTTATATATAGCCTATCAATATCACAAATACAACAAGTTAAATACAAAAAAAAACTCCTCAGTATAAGATTTAGTTGTAAAATTTTGTGCGAGGAAAGCTTCTGGTTTCATAATAATGGCTTCTAATTATAAATTAGTTATTAATGTTATTAATAAAAATTGAGAATGGAAATGGGGAATGTGCCAAAGAGACAACACCACAATTAAGTTTTGAATTAATGACGTTTATTATTTTTAGGAGAGTTTGGTTGGGATTCGCAAAATAAATAATAATGGACAAAAATACAAGGAATAGAAAACTGACCTAAATATAAAGAAAACAGAAATCCTGACCCCGAGTCTTGAACCCTCGAAGATGTGCGAATTCCCATGCACTCTTAACAATGGGTAGACATTTGAATGTATAAAAAATGGTTTACACAAATGCCAAATACATGAAATCAAAACAAATCAAATAAATATACATGACGTTTTTACTGTCAAGTATATTATAACTATATTTTTTAGTCAAATGCTATAAGAATGGACAGGTTTGGCCTGAGGAGGCCATGTTAAAAAACGAAAACAACTCTTGCATTGCACTTTTACTTCCTTATGAACGGTCATTATCTCGATGGACATACTAAGGTATGGTATGGGTTTAGATTTAATTTTACAGTAAAGTAAATAAAAAATAAAAACAATAAAATTTGATGAGGTTACTATAAATGATATTTGTAGTTTTAAATTAAAAAAAAAATAATGGAAATTATCTATTTAAAAAAAACGTTGACTACGTCTGTTCTTAACTGAAATACTGTAAAAAGTTATTTCGTTTAAAGATAAATATCCTAACATTAACAAACTTTTCATATATTTTTGGTCGGACATAAACGTGCAACAGCTGTAACGTAATTATCTTTACCTGATCTAAATAACAAAATTAAACAATAATTTCACGAAATATTCCAGGAATAATCAACGGAAAATTCAAATCAAACTGAAAATTTCATAAAAATATATCCACAAATAATCTCAAAATGTTTTTTTAAATAGTTTTTTTATTGAAAATCACACGATTTTTCGAAATGTTCACGGACGGAACCTAATTTTAGTATTTTATTCGATTATTGGATATATTTTTGTATTTGTGTTTCATGGAGCTGTTCAAATATTATGCGCGACAACAAAGTTTTATTTACGTAAATAGTCGCCTAAAACTGTTGTATTTTAACCACATATCTACCTAGTCGTTCGAATATCTGTCTATACATCATTAGAGAAGAAATGAGTTCTCGTGGCATTCTGTCTAGGAGGTTGGAAGAGTTAGTCATAATCTGTCCACTATTCACAAAAAAAAAAAAAATACAAATTGCGTACTCAACGTCGGGAACTATATCTATAGTGTTTAACTGTGGGAACTGGCTTGGTGATATTTGAGCAATTTTTGTTATTTTTGTTATTTTTTTTTTTTTTGGTTTTTTTTTGTTAGTTATTTTTGTTTCTGTTTTTGGCACTGTCAATATAGTTTGAGATAAAACCGAAGTCTAAAAACTAACAAAATGCTTAAATATACCCAAGGAGGTTAATATAACCTCCTTGATATACCAAACAGATAATTCATGAACATTATTGATTTTTTTCTTTGACAGATGTGAATGAAGATGGCGTTTTTGAAATCTTCAACAGAATGATTGAAATATTTATCTGATATTGAAATAAATGGAAAAGATGAAGAAATATCTGGACATATTCATAATCAGCCTTGTGCTGTCTTCGTTTTTTCTGACAATTTACAGTGAGTTTTTCTTAACATCCGCCATGAACTGCATTGATATTCATAACATACTTCATAGTACACAGGCAAATTTCACTCACATCAATTTCACGTGAATTTAAATTCATGTGAATTTCACGTGAAATTCACATCAATTTCACCTCAAACGAGCTTATACGTGAAACTCACGTGAAAACAATTTTTTTGAGTTTCACATGAAAATCACGTGAAATTTTTCATGTGAAATTCACATGAATTTTTAAAATAGAGTAATTCAAATAACATATAAATTTTCAAATTTAATTAAAACCATGAAAAATATCAAATTTTGTTGTTGTAAATTTCACGTGAAATTCATGTGAAAAATTTCACATCAGAATCATGTGAATCTCAATTCACGTGAAATTCACATGGAAATTTTCACGTGAATTTCATGTATAAGCTCGATTGAGGTGAATCTCACGTGAAATTTTTCATGTGAATTTCACGTGAGATTGATGTGAAATTCATGTGAGTACATTTTGCCTGTGTATTCGATTGACACTCAAGAGGAAAAATTGTATACATATAAACTGAAGGCACTATAGATTTAAATTCTTTCTTCATTTTCTTTAATAAAATAAGGATAATAGAGGCATATGCATAAAGCTATTTTTAGGCATGAACCCAGTCCCTACCACAGGGCTAAACTACGGACAGTTCTTAACCAGTCTTCTGTTTTGACACGACCCTTTTATCAAGTATTAATTAAAATAATAATTCATGGTACCGAGGGCCGTTTACCAATTTATAGACCCTTCGGTCATTTCCAAAAACGTATTCTATGACCGAAGTTATATGGAGTCCCCAAAAGGTTTTGCTATGATTTCATAAACATGTTGTTC
This sequence comes from Mytilus edulis, assembly GCF_963676685.1. Classification (NCBI taxonomy): domain Eukaryota; kingdom Metazoa; phylum Mollusca; class Bivalvia; order Mytilida; family Mytilidae; genus Mytilus; species Mytilus edulis. Next base: position 92,928,266 of record NC_092348.1, read on the forward strand.
TGCATAGGTATAGTTTTTGGGTCTTGCATTTGCGTATTTAATAAGGTGGCTCGTGGGTACAAAGATTTCAGCAAAAAATTGAACCTTTATTTTTTCATTACACATTTTATTTATTGCACTATTAGTTATTACTTTATGATATGGTAAAAAAAATTAACCAAAAAACTCGATTCGGTTTGGCCCCAGATGACTTTTTAAATGTTTTTATCATTGAAAAAGCTCCAAATGATCTCCCTTTGGTGCAAAAATGTCATTTTTTGGCATTAGATTTTAAATATCTTTTTTTAACTCATCGGTGAAATATAATTTTTATTATTGTCTTCAAATAAGCTATACATAAACTAAATAATTGTAAAATTTAAGCGATTTCTGTAATTAGGTTATTTTTTTATTTCGATATTACCTCTATTTCTCCTATTAGTTCAACAGAAAAAAAGGATATTAACAAAAATGTACGCTTCTTCCGGAGTCAGAATGTGAGCTCAAATGAACGGTGACCTCATTTTTTTATTTCATTTTTCTTTTAAGTATATGATAAAGTTCGTTTATAAAAAAATATAGTGAAATCCTTTATTAAAAAAAAATTTGATTTATACACGTTAAAGCAATAGAAAGTTTGGGCTTAAAATTCTACACAATTATTGACTTAACAATTGTGGTATTGTCATATAGAGTGCGTTGACATGAACAGTGGTACAGCAAACTCTCACAAAATGTTATATATTGATAGAACAATCGATTCACTTTGCAGTAATTAGTTTCCATATGTAGGTTCATTTGTTATCAGCCTGTATATGGATGAAATATTTGCTGATGGATTTGAGCAATCAAAATATAATCCATTAATCTCACGAAAGAATCAGTATATGAATAACTGCTAAACACCATCCTCACTTGTTAGATTAAATTAAAAGAAGTCACATAATTATTTCAGCTCACAAGAAATAAAACAAATTGTAGAGTGTCTTACATGTTGTACATTAAACTTCTAGAGGAAGTACTACCATAAATATCTTCAATTTTTTTTAAACATACGTTTTTGTATGAAATATATAGCAAATAGATGCATTTTTTTTTATTCTTTTGACCAGGCACTGAAGCTGTTGTATGTTTTGAGTAGGAAAAGTATGTTATCGCGATTTTTATGCTTTTGTTTGCGATTTTCATGTTTTTGTTAATGTTTGATTGGTGTCTCATTGGCGTATGTATATACCCGAAATCTCCGTTCATTCATATTTCATATTTGTGTCAATTGAATAGACCTCCAATTACGGATTAAGAAAATATCAAAACATATATATCCTGATGTACAATGAAATAACTAATTTGTCTTTCATTTCAAATTGTAGTTCAGTTAACCATTAACGTTTCCGTCAAGAAAACAGTCGTCAGCAGAATATCTCGGCAGCAAGTAAAAGAAAGACATTTCTTAAGAAAAATTTCATCAACAAATGAAACTGGATATAAGGACAAATATCGGAATAAACTAAACAGTGTGATGCCTTCACCACTAGGGCATGTGGGTTATTATGGCAACAATAAAAATTGCACAGATATTAGAGACACCACTAGCTGTTTCTCTTCATGTCCGGAAACATCTCCTAATCTAGGTAAAAATCAATCAATTTTGTTTTTTTGCCACATATTTGAATTAAGAACAATTAACTCCATGTATATCTAATCAAGAACCCATAAAGGGCATCATTTAACAACACAATATGATTGGAAAAAGCAAAACAGAAAACTAATACATACTTTAACGTTATGAACAGGATCAGAGCCTAACACAACATGTGTTTTATATAACTATTATATTAAATCTTATAACAATAACATGTATATGAACAAAACAGTTAGAAACAAAGCTGATCTACAAAATAAACAAACTGAATACATTTTGATATATATGCACACAAAACACGTTACTGGTAATACATAAATAAAAATAGGAATACACGTTTATCAACCAATGTATAATCGTAATACGACATCTATTCCGTTTTCAAATAATACATGTTTTTTTATACATTGGATAAAAATGACAATACATGTTCAGTTATGTGTAACATTCTAGACCAGGCTGTGGAATCGAATTCGTTCACAGCTCTAGAAGGTCATCGTCGTCTAGATTACATTATACTAGTAAAAATATCAACGGACATTTGAATTACTAGTACATCATCATCAATTTAAAAAGAAGATTTCATGCGGTTAATTAAAAATGCCATTGCATTATTAGATTTTCCTCCTAAATTTCAAAAGACTGACGAACGACTTTAAACACAGCATTTTTTTCTGGTATGTAATCCTCATTTACTTTAAAAGATTCAAGAAAAGAGACCAAGTCGTATATAACAAGAGTTATACTAAGACTAAACGTCATGGAGTGTTTGACATTTTCGTTCAGAATAAATTGACTGATGCACATGTTGAACAATGTTTAATGAATTGTACCATATTAACTACTGCATAATCGCCCCAAAAACGCCTTAAGTAATTAAAGGTTCTAGTATGGCATCAGAAATTTTTATATCGATTTACGGTCTGTTTCCACGATGAGTCTTTCAATGAGTATCTATATTCTGATAGTAGAGGTTATTTTTCTAAATAAGCTCAAAGGGGGGGGGGGGGGGGGTGTAAAATCGGTTCTTTTTCTGTCTATTGGATGTTTTATGTGTACTGACTGATATTTTTTTTAATTTTCAATAGTTGCCATTGACTTTGAACTAGCTGTCAGTAACTGCGAGTACCCTCAGATCTGTACTTTGTGTTTTTTGTGTTGTAAGGAATGTAAAAATACTCTGCCTCGTCCGGTTTGTGTTTTTTTTTATATCTGTTTTCTGCTTTGTAACTATCTGTAGAGTTAAGCATGTTTTATTTGATTTTAATAGTTTGTTTTTATGTTGTGCTGTAACTCTAGTGTCCCAGGTTAAGAGAGGATTCAGCACTCTCAAACATGTTTAATCTGGCCTCATTCTTAATGTGCTTGTCCCAAGTTAGGAGACTGTAGTTCAGTGGTGGACGTTGGTTCGTGTTTGTCATATTTTTTTCTTTCCTAAATTGTATTGTTATAGATTAGGCCGTTGGGTTTCTCAATTGAATTATTCATATTTTTCATGTCGGGGCCTTTTATAGTCGACTATGTGATATGAGTTTTTGTTATCGCTGAAGACCGTACGATTGACTATAAATGTGTTTATCAACTTCATTTGAACCTTGCAATATTGTAAGATAGTTGTCTCATTGGCAATTGTATTTCATCTTATTTTTATAAGAAAAGTCAACCTTAACCAAGATGAATGTGAAACAATGCTGGCAGTTATTCGGCTGAAAAACATATGGTACATGTACTCGGGACATTTCATTCTGTAATCACGTCTAGGAAATACAATGACTTTGATCGATCTCTGCAGATCCTTATGAATATCCGGCCACCGAAAGCATGATATTTGTCGATTATAGGTGGTCGAGTGGTCTAGCGAGCCGGGCACAGTGCAAGGCGATATAAAAGTTCCGGGATTGATAACCAAATCTGAAAGGAAAAAAAATCAAGTGAGAAAATTAGCGACATAATTTGATCTAATATCAACAGAAAAATACCAAATATACGAACTGAAATTGACTTTATTTATATTTTCAGTTGGAAGAAACACTCTTCATTTATTTATACCATCTACTACCCAATTAAAGACAGCTCTGTCATGGGTAAAGAAAGGTGGCCGTTATAGCCCTGACGATTGCATTCCCCGTCACCATGTTGCCGTTATTGTACCATTTAGAGACAGAGACCAACACCTAAAAACATTTCTGTATAATATACACCCCTTCTTAAGGCGACAACAACTGGACTACGGGATATATATCATAGACCAGGTACGAATGATATTTTGGCATAATTTTTTTATAAGTAGATAGTTTTTTCAGTTTCCTAACAAATATTTTCTAAAAAAATGCTTGCTTTAATTTTTATATTAATGACCTCAATACTGATTTAATAATTCAAATATCGCCAAGTTTAATTTTCCCAAATCTTGTTTTGTTCATATGATGGCATTCACTGTGAAAACCACAAAACATAACCCTTCTACTACACTGATATTCTACACAAAACGTAACCCTTCTACTACACTGATATTCTACACAAAACATAACCCTTCTACTACACTGATATTCTACACAAAACATAACCCTTCTACTACACTGATATTCTACACAAAACATAACCCTTCTACTACACTGATATTCTACACAAAACATAACCCTTCTACTACACTGATATTCTACACAAAACATAACCCTTCTACTACACTGATATTCTACACAAAACGTAACCCTTCTACTACACTGATATTCTACACAAAACACAACCCTTCTACTACACTGATATTCTACACAAAACATAACCCTTCTACTACACTGATATTCTACACAAAACATAACCCTTCTACTACACTGATATTCTACACAAAACATAACCCTTCTACTACACTGATATTCTACACAAAACATAACCCTTCTACTACACTACATAACCCTTCTACTACACTGATATTCTATTTTTTTTTTATCTTCAGATAGGTACTTCTAAATTTAATCGTGCCATGTTGATGAACATAGGTTATGCAGAATCGATAAAAAATCACAAGTATACCTGTTTTGTATTTCACGATGTTGACCTTTTACCCGAGGATGACAGAAATTCCTACACGTGCACAACACAACCAAGACATTTGTCAGCAGCTATTGATAAATTCAGATACAGGTAAAATCACAGACGTTGAATGAAGACGATAAATTAATAGAAACAACTTCAAAAGATCGATATAGGATAAATCAATTAAATAAATCTTAATTCAAAAATTTGAAGGGTGAAGGTCAAACTGGTTGCAAGATTCATCATGTTAATGATTTGCTTTAGTTTTATAAATGAAGTTATGGTGTGTTTTGTATTGTTACTTTGTTTTAAACGTGTTTTGTTTAATTTGTAATAAGAAGATTAAAAAGCTCAATAGAGCTTATGTTTTCTGTATTCTAATATTCGTCTATAAGTAAAGATTTTAAGGTTGAAAAGTTCCTAATTATAATGTATCAGCATATAATTAACCATTGAGATGACATCTGAAGATTGGCAAAGATCAAAGTAATCTAAACATAAATGTAAATAGACATATAAGCACGTGCAACTACGTAAATTAAAAGAATATGCAAATCGTCGTTTTGCCTGTTTAATATCTTTCTCTGAAGACCGAATCTGTCAACGTCATGGTTCTTCCTGGTTTCTCTTTTTTATAACTGAACACGCTCATCACATGAGTTATTCATCTCTATCAGAAAGTCAAAATAAAGGTTGCATGTATAAGAGTTCAAATAAGGTTGTATTATTTATTTCAAAGACATCAGCGATGTGTTTAGCTTTTTTTCTTTTTTTTTACAAAGTTGAACCAAACTGAATGCCAATAGTGAAATATTATTCCAATTTTTCGCTTTGATGAAGGTTGAAATTATTTTTGGGTCGAGCACGGCGCAGCTAACGAAAGATGTCGTTGGCCTTTGACTTTTTATTTGTTTTACAAGACCTTGAATAGTCCACTTTATAGTTCGGTTTTTGCTCTTTGACGGTAGTTTCTATAGTTGCTCACACAATTGTCATTATGGTCTTTAAATTTGACAGTTGTCTCATTTGAAATCATTGTTTTTACAGATTACCATATAAAGCTATATTTGGTGGCGCATCAGCTTTATCTAAAAGTCAACTACAGAGTGTCAATGGATTTTCCAACAAATTCTTCGGTTGGGGAGGAGAAGATGATGATATGTGGAACAGGTTAGAGCATAAAAAGAAGGAAAGGGAGAACAAAAGTAACACACAAAACAAATCACGAAATGATTATCCGTTATCACGTAGTCATTCAATGAATTTCACAAAACTTGTATTGCTATTATAAGAAAGGGCAAAGATGCTAAAACCTGAATATCAACCATACATGTTTCAATACTTGAATACTGTAAATTAAGAAATTATTGCAAGGTAAAATAAATAATTAATGCGAATAAAATAGATATTACAAAAACAAGAACTTGCATTCGGATATCTTATAAATATATCTGTAGGCAGAGTTGTTGTTGAAGGCCGTACGGTGACCTATAGTTGTTATAATGTCTGTGTCATTTTGGTCTTTTGTGGATAGTTGTCTCATTGGCAATCATACCACATCTTCTTTTTTATATTACTTGAAATTCCAATGAATAATCTCGTGCTCTTGTCCATTTTTCAAAAATCACAATTATATAAACAGCCAATAATTTTAATCTACAAAATTTGTAAAGGCATGCATTAAAATATCTTAAATAAGACTTGCATGTTGTTTTGTGACGTCCTGGAATAATCAATTGATATTTTACTTTTCAGGCTTATGCACGCTAACTTCACAGTGACAAGACATTCAAATAAAGTAGCGAGATACACAATGTTGAGACATGGCAAAGAGAAGGGTAACAAACACAATACAAAGAGGTAAAGTTTAACTGAAAATGTCAATGGCATTATTACTAGTATGCATAGGGGCCAGCTGAAGACCACCTATCCACCCACCTATAGGTGCGGGATTTTTTCGCTGCGATGGGCTGTTATCTGCTCTTTTGTCGGGTTGTTGTCTCTTTGACACATTCCCCATTTTCATTCTCAAATTTATGCAATAGATATTGTATCTTGTTTGTGATAGATTTAGTATTTTGTATTTGTACACATTTTCATTTTAATAAAAGTGAAAATAGAATTCAGCCACTTTAAAATAGAAAAGTTCATATAATATCAGACTCATACATTGGTTAATCCTAGGATATACGTTGTTTATACATTTGTTGTTACTTCTATAGATACAAACTTCTGGAAGATGGCTACAAGAGATTTAAGACAGACGGTTTAAACAGTTTGACATATAATGTGGTCCGAATCCAGATACATCATCTTTATACAAGAATATCTGTGGACATCAATGAAAATGAAGTAATGAAGGTAAATCATTATTTTATTCCTAAATATAAAAAACGAAGATGTGGTATGACTGTCAATGAGACAACTCTCCACAAGAGACCAACATGACACAAAAATAAACAACTATAGGTCTCCGTACGGCCTTCAACAATGAACAAAGCTCATATATACCGCATAGTCAGCTATAAAAGGCCCCGAAATGACAATGTTAAACAATCCAAACGAGAAAACTAACGGCCTGATTTATGTAACAGATGATTTCGTGCAATTATTTTGAGCATCCACAGAATAAGCTTCCACTAAAAATTGTTTAATTTCCCTGTTAATTTTGAATGCACATTATTGTATTTTTTTTCTTTATGACACGATTTCACGTGGAACGTATATATTAACAACCGACGGCGAGTGAAAACTGAGAAGCAAGTGCGGATAATTGATGGTAATTATATTGTTGTATTGTTTTGCAAAAACTGCGTCGAGAATAATTTTAGCGCAATCATAGATGTATGGGTTTATATACATGCATATTAACGTGATTATCGAAAAACAAGCAAAAATATTATGTTCTAATGAACCATCTTTAATGTTCTTCGATGTCATTAACATTGAATGTTACAATTGAGGATGGAAATGGACAATATGTCAAAGATGAGTCTTCAACACAGCGATTGAATACAGCACCCGGAGTTCACCCGGCTTAGCCCCTATACAGTGAAGACGTCACACTAAACTCCAAAACATAAAATTAAACTGAAATTAAAAAAACAAAACAAAACATAAAAAAACCAAGGCCAGAGTCTCCAGACTTGGGACAGGTGCAAAAATGCGGCGTGGTTAAACATGTTTTCTGAGATCTCAACCCTCCCTCTATACTCTAGCCAATCTAGAATAAACAAACACACGGAAATACTCATAGTTGAAATAAAGGTCAGAATGGGTAACGGGAGAACCTGAACAAAATGACAATGATTAAATCGATCGAAAGAGTATGCCTTCAATTATTGTAAATGTTAGTATTCTCATTATTAATGACCATATGATATTATGTATTTCTGTTTTTCTCTTATATGTAGAGCTGAGTGCTTGTAGACCAAAGCAAACACAAATTAGTGCTTAGAATAAACAAAGAAGAGATATATCAATAAAGTTGCTGTCGATTCTTTGAAGACTGAAAACGAAATCAGCATTCAGTTTTCTGTACAAGTAAAGCGTCTATAATTCGTCGTGTTACGATTTCACTGAGAACATATATGGATTATAGTTTATATGCAGTGTCATGATAACAAAAACGGACAATGTTTGTTTTCAATATGCGTCATTAGAGGTTATTCGATTTTCTTTGTTTTTAACAAACTCATCAGAGGTGCTAGAATCAAATCAACTACATCGTTGAAAAGAATCAAAATCAAAAAAATTGGAAAGATGTGCCAAATCTAGCGTTGGCTATCAATGCATGGAAATAGAATGAAAAAAACTGTAGTATTGCGATTTTTTTTTTAATTTGTAAACATTAAATAAACAGAAAATTACTGTTTAATGTATATTCTGCACAAAATAAAAGTTCTAACTATTTTGCTGGTTTAATAAGTATACAAAACTGAGGTTTCCAAAAGAAATCATTAATAAGGACTTCCAAAACAGCTAGCAAAAGTATTCTTTAATTCTGTAAATGACATGATATTTTATTTTTAGTAAGTAATTTAATGTACGTATTTTTTTTTTATTGAATTCCTGATTTATTACAGTCAATAGATACTACAAAGTTAACCAAAGCCCTCCAACATTGTGTTGAGTATTATTATCATTTCATTGTCAGACAAAATAATACCAAATTTTAAGCTGTAATAATAAAAAAAAATGAAAACATCACGAAGGCCAAAAACTAACTATATTTAGCTTCCTCATTAGTTTTATTCATTTTCTTCAATGGAAAGACAGCATTTGTCATATCTAATTATCAGTAAAATACCCATCAATATCACACTTTTCGTTCTCATCTATCAATACAAAGATCTAAAGAAGTTGAACAATACTTTTTACAAATTATACACGTATGTGATAGATCTGATGACTTGTTATGTTATAAAATAGATTTCTATAACAAACTTATCGTGTCAATTTGTCGTTTTCCCGGATAATTAGTTCATTAGACTTTGTTATGAAAATGCATTTAAAAAAGATCTTAATTACTTATTCAAAGAAAGAACCTATATACTGACAAATAAGAGAGGGCTTTAACCAACTCCTTTGACGTAATACAGTTAGTATATAGAAGTATTGATTACTATACTTTTCTTTGAATAGTCTTATTTCAAAAGCAAAGTCTTTAAGATGAGACTAAGATCAGACAAACTAATTCAAATTACCACCGAATTTAAAAGCGCATTCCAATCCAAAACTTAAATCTTTATCAGACTTAAAGCTATGCATGATTTTAAAAATATAAATTCATTAACTGTGGTCTCCGGTGAAGCATTTTCCAAAATATTCAAAATGGTTAGTAATACAGGAAATCATTATGCTTAAGCAACAATTTTGATATATCTACTCTTTATGGAAATAGTTTTTGGATAAAGGCAAAAGTAGTTTACAAATTTCAAATGGTATAAATTGATTAGGTAGACAAATCAATTAAGAATTTATTGACCTTCTGAACTCCACAAAAAATCAGAACCAGGTGCGCCGACAGAGTGGGCGTCTCCCTCTATGAAATATCATCAACCTTCACATCCATCATTCTTGATTTCAATTTACAGATGAAGAGTTTGTTTGTTTAATATATTCCAGCTGTTTAATGGCCCTTAAACATCTAAAATATCTCCTGAGGCTCAATTCACACGGAGGGAAACAGTCAGATGCATGATGACACCTAGTAAAAACTGTATACTTACCAAATAACAACAAGCAAAGCACATTATGATTCGTTATATAGATTTTTACTATGTAGAAATTAAAATCACAAATATACTGAACTCCGAGGAAAATTCCAAAAAGGAAAGTCCCTAATTAAATGGCAAAATCGAAATCTCAAACAGATTCAAACGTACAAATAACAACTGTTATATTGCTGTCTTGGTACAGACATTTTCTTATGTAGTGTATATTTTCAAAATGAAAATCCATGTTTAGTACTTCAAGTTGTCTTTGCTTTTACAATTCACCAACACAACACGTCTAAATGCAAATTGTTGACTATGAACTCAGATGACACCACACGTCTAAATACAAATTGTTGACTATGACGTCATCATGAATACACTTTGATCTGTTTACATTGCAACCTTTTTTAACTTGTGAAAGTACTTCAACAATAAATTTTGTTTGATTTGCATTATATTGCCAAATTATAAACCAAATCAACAGAAAACCATTACAATTAGTCATACTAATCAATAATATACGCACGAAAAGTGTTATTTGAATATTCCTTGCAAAACGAGTTATTTTATTAGGTACAGAAGTTGTCATAGAACTTGTCTTTTAATTTTATTCCTAATTGGCAGATTTAGCAAATTTGACAATTCTTTCTAAGAAACGACAGAACGACATGACCAGTCTGTGCTTAGCGGTCATTAATGACGTTTCACACATCAAAAATGATTTTACAGCCTGAACCTTTAAATTTACAGGACGTCTACAATTTAATTTTCTGCATGTAGGCACCATTGTACTAGTGAAACTAAATAAAGGCAACAGTAGTATACCGCTGTTTGTAAGTCTTAAACTGATTGAGAGAAAACAAATCCGGGTTTTCACCAGCCCAGTAGTCAACACTTCGGTGTTGACAAGAATATCAATAATGTGGTCATTTTTATAAATTTCCTGTTTACAAAACTTTGAATTTTTCGAAAAACTAAGGATTTTCTTATCCAAGGCATAGATTACTTTAGCCGTATTTGGCACAACTTTTTGGAATTTTGGATCCTCAATGCTCTTCAACTTTGTACTTGTTTGTCTTTATAAATATTTTGATTTGAGCGTCACTGATGAGTCTTATGTAGACGAAACGCGCGTCTGGCGTACTAAATTACAATCCTGGTACCTTTGATAACTATTACAAACTAAAACCGAGGGAAACACATTAACTATAAGAGGAAAATAACGTAACAACAGAAACACTGAAGTAAATAGTCCAACAGAGCTGCAACAAATGTTTATTCTAAATGAAAAAGACTCATGTTTGACTTTGATATCCGTCTATGCAGAATCTGTCCAAAATTATTTGATCATATTTCAAAAATTTTACGTGTGCCATTATGAGTTTATTATCGTTATAGAACTTCTGTGTCATAGATGACCACGGATACGTTCCCATTGTCGTAGCTGTTTTGTTGCCTTCATTTCATCTATTGTGATGTCACCAACAAGAAGGCAGACCGAATTTATAAGCCGTCCAACTGTTGTTTGTCGTAACTTGTTTTTGGCAATAAATGTGTCAGTTCTCGCTTTAACTTAAGCGTTAATTGTAACTTTAGCATCATCCGTTTATTTATAGGAACAATTTAATAAGATTTAATTTACATGGAAAAAAATCAGCGAATTTGCACGGAATTTTTCGTGGCAATCACTTATAAGCTTACCCTTTTAATAAATTGGTCACTTTCCGTTTAGAGTCAATATGATCCATTCCAATTAATTGGTTGGTATATTAATTAATATTCGAAGTAGAATGGTCGAGTTCAGAAGACTTTTCAGAGCAAACATTGTTAAGATTTGGGTTTATTCGGGTTTGTTTGATTACTGTGTAATGTGTTTTTTATCATGGACATTGCTAACCATAGACTATTCAAACCCGTATCGACTACATCCAATAGTGAGGAAAAACGTTATTTTTTTAAGGTAGAATTCGCCAATAAAGGTTTAGATGCTATAAATATTAGCAATATTTTCCATCAAAAATCTGTACAAAAAAACTATACCTGATTACTTCAAAAATAAAGCTACACCTGTTATTTCTTATACTTACACCAAGTCTATTGCATCCAAGATTTTCAACCACAAGAGAGTTTTAGAGGCTTTTAACCTCAAAGATACAAAATCCAAGCCTCCGGATTGCTCATGTGCATCGTCACAATACAATTACAGTCCAGCTGGTCATATTATTACTGGAGACCTTGGCATCGTTACCAATGAACAACTAAGAGAGTTGTTAGCCAAGGGACCAAAATATAGAATCCCCCAGCCCATCAACTGGAAAAAGAATTTCAAGTTACTGATGGATGCAGTTGAGGACTATGCAAGAAAATGGGTAAAGCGCGAACCAGACGAACCAGAACTGGACACTTTGTCTGAATGGATCAAAGCTATTCGATCATGCATTCAGAGGCGCATACAAAAACTACGATGTAATATGAGTACTAAAGTTTCTAACCCTTTCAAGAATCCGGAGGATGTGGATGCTTTATCCTCTTTGCATGACAAATATGTCGTTGTTCCAGCAGATAAAGCTTCCAATAATATTGTCTTCATATGTAAAAAACATTATTTGCAATGTCTCACTACAGAGCTTGGAATTGATAAAACTACTGGTAATCCTACATATTCTTTAACATCATTTACCAAGGACGAAATTTTACAAAATCATAAATCTGTCCTTCTTTCTTTTGGTATCAACATCAAACAAAACGAAGAAAACTTGCCTTCATTATACTGGATACCCAAATTACACAAAACTCCATATAAAGAACGATACATAGCTGGGTCTTCAAAATGTTCAACCAAACATCTTTCTAAAGTACTGACTACTATTCTTTCGACAGTTAAAGATGGGCTTCAAAAATATTGTGAGGAGATATATTCTACCAGTGGTGTTAACCAGATGTGGATTCTCAAAAATTCGAAAGATCTACTGCTTAACCTTCAATCACAATCTTTGCAATTTTGCAGCAACATTAAAACTTTTGATTTTTCTACGCTATATACTACTATTCCCCATGCTCAGTTGAAAGATCGACTACACCATCTCATAAAACAGAGCTTTTTCTATAAAAATGGAAATCGTAGATACAAATTTCTTGTTTTGGGTTACAATAATTCATATTTTGTGAAAAATCACACTGAATCTCCCAGAAAATATACAGAAGATGATATTATCAAAATGCTGGACTTTTTGATTGACAATATATTTGTTGAGTTTGGAGGATTTATATTTCAACAGACAGTCGGTATTCCAATGGGTACTAATTGTGCACCCCTGCTGGCTGATTTGTTTTTGTACTCGTATGAAGCAGAATTCATTCAGAACCTTCTAAAAGACAAAAAGAAAAAGCATCTTGCGAAATTCTTTAATTTTACTTTCAGATATATTGATGATGTTCTATCATTGAATAACCCATATTTCAGCCAATACTTACATCTCATATATCCAAGTGAACTTGAAATTAAGGATACCACTGATACTAGAAGGACTGCTTCATACCTTGATCTTTTCCTCAATATTGACGTAGATGGACGACTTCACACGAAAATCTATGATAAACGGGACGATTTCAACTTCCCAATTATCAATTTCCCATTTCTCAGCAGTAACATACCCTCTGCCCCTTCGTATGGTGTTTACATATCACAATTGATACGTTATTCTCGTGCTTGTTCACACTATACGGACTTCATATACAGGAGTGTGCTCCTTACGCAGAAACTGCTCCAACAAAGTTATGAGGAGGACAGATTAAAATTGACACTCCGTAAATTTTATGGACACCATCACGATTTGGTGGATCCATACGATGTTTCGTTGACCAAACTAGCTAAGGACATTTTTACCACATGGTAGATTGTGTTTTGTCATAATGTCGTCTAATCTTTTAATTACCAAACGTGACTTATTCCCGATTGTGACTGTTTTGCCGAGTGTGAACTCGCATTACTATAAGACGTGGTACGGTACTTATCCATCCCAAATTCATGTATTTAGTTTAAATGTTTAATGTTATATTTGTAATTCTCATCGGATTTTGTCAAATGTGTTGACGTCTTTTCTATTATATTTATGTGTTATGGTAAAGAAAATTAATCACCGCCTTCATTTATCAGATTTGATTTCGTTCAAAGTAATCAGTACGATATTTTACGTTTGAAGTTAGATTCATAGCAAACCGGACATAGTTTTATAATATAGTTAATTGCTACCTCAGTTTTATATAAATAAGAATTAAAATGTGCTTTGTTATTAAATGCAATATCAGTATTTAGTTCAAATATATAATCTTAAATTAATCCTAATTCTATCTTATTCATTCTTATGTGACGTCATTTTTCATTTTTTGATGCTCTGTTTTACTAATTCAAATGACGTCATTTTTTCGTCATTTTTCAGTTTCAAATAGGACGTCACTTGGCGTAGAGGTTTAAACGTATTCGGATGTGTCTACTTTTGTGTTTCAAATGTCTGGTTATGTAAATGTATTTCAGTTGTTTCCTGTAATTAGTTAATACTTCAGCTTTATCATGTACATCTTTTGAATATTCATTTTATTAAATTTACTGTTTGCAAAAGTATAAATTACTCTAAATTATAGGGATTTTCTGGTAACTTAACAGAAAACCCTTGCCGTTTTTGGCACAACCTTTTTGATCTTTTGGTCCTCGATGCTGTTCAACTTTGTACTCGTTTCGGCTTTCAAACTTTTGTATCTGTGCATCACACATAGGTCTTGTGTGAACAAAATACACTTCTGGCGTATTAAAATTTTGAACTTGTTGCCTTTTGTTGGCTGTTGTTCGTGTGATTCTTTGTTTATTGTGTTCTCCAATTTATTTATATTGTAGTCCTGTGTTGTCATTTTGATGTTATATTTCACATGGCCATAAAAGTGCGAGGTTTGGCATGCCACAAAACCAGGTTCAACCCACCATTTTTTCCTTTAAAAATGCCCTGTACCAAGTCAGGAATATGGTCATTGTTATATTATAGTTCGTTTCTGTGTGTGTTACATTATAACGTTGTGTCGTTTGTTTTCTCTTATTTTTGAGTGTAAATTCACATTGCGATAAGACGTGTCACGGTACTTGTCTATCCCAAACTCATGTATTTGGTTTTGATGTTATATATATTATTCTCGTGGGATTTTGTCTATGTGTGTAACATTTTAGTGTTATGTCGTTGTTCTCCTCTTATATTTAATGCGTTTCCCTCGGTTTTAGTTTGTTATCCCGATTTTGTTTTTTGTCCATTGATTTATGAGTTTTGAACAGCGGTATACTACTGTTGCCTTTATTTGATAGGTTTTTTGTTATTGTTATTCCGATGTTTTTTTTATCTTGATATTATTTTGATGTTGGGTTAATAATAACCGTTTTAAGCATTAGAATTTAAGAAAAAAACTGATAATATAGAAAAAAAAAAAAAAAGTTTAATAAACATATCATTGTAAAGAAACATAAACAAGATTGATATGCATCATAAATCATTTACATATTTTCGCAACACTCAATTACGATGTATCTACACAAGTGATAACCAATTCAAATTTTTAACATTCAAGGATTGACCAAATTAAAAAAACAAATAATAATGTATCTTTAAAACACAAAAAGGCCCCTGTTTACAAATTGTACGAAAGAATACCAACCATTCGATAATACAAAATGATGATTTTTTCTGGAAGGTCGACACAGTGACGTGCATAAATTGCACAAATTGTCGAGCTTTTTTTGTAATCTAATTGATAAATGAGTTATAATATAAGTAAATTTGAAACGGAACAGAACGTATTTTAGTGCTTTTATCATTGGTTGAACACCTGTTTATAGCACCACCCTTTAGGCTGAAGAACACGAATATATACAAGGCTTGATTCTCAGTTACCAAATAAAATAATTGAATAATTTTGTTAACGTCTTTGGCAAAGGGATTTTAATTAGTCACAAAATAGATAAAAATATGTATAAAACTCGACAAAATATACAATCTTTTATGTTTTTCATATATATCAAAATATATTTATATAAATATAGTAATTCAAAAGAAAAGGCGATATGTTTGTAATAATAACGAATTTTACAGGGAAATCTTTGTTATGCCCTGCATATATTTTAAACATATTTGCTCCTGTACAGTGATTTGCAATAAGTAAACAAGTTTATACAACCAATAGATGCGCATGCATATCAACAATTTATGTCGAGTAGTATTTTCTGATGCTCAACAAAATTAAATTACAAGAATATTTTACAGGAGAACATAAAATCTAAAGACAAAATTATGGCAAAATTAATAAAAAATATACTTCAGACAATTCTATGGCTTTTAACATATAGTTTACTAGAACCCAACCATTAATACCTTAAACATATTCTTTTGAAGAATTATATAAATTATATAAATAATGCCAAAAAAAGAATAACTTGCGTAACGATGGACGTCTGATCAACCCTCTAAATATGATATCACATTGCAAATTAAACAAAGGACTAGACAATGATGTGACATCCATTCAATCATTCTGTAATAATGTTTTAATTTAAATGAATTTTCAAATCCAAGATAGTTTAGTTGGAACAACTGTTTTACCCTGAAGTAACTTCCCAACATAATACACAAAGATAAGATGTGCTTAAAATATCTCGAGACAAATTGACACAAAATTTAACGTTAAGTATTTGGTTGAAAGCAGATGTGTTTGAAATAAATGAAATGTTATCATGAAGTTTGGCAACTGAATAAATCATTATATGAACTATCTACAATATACGTCTAACGGATGATGCTACTGGGATTGTTGATTGGTCATAATAACTTTAATATTAAAGATAAATGCAATTTGATTTCAAACCGATGTGATAGCAATGTGTACCATCAATGCTGGGGTTTTTTAAAGATTGAAATACACATCAATCCAGAAAGTTGTTCGACTCTAATTGCAATTTTCCGTTTGTGGTTCTAATATACGCATGGAATACACTGCTGGTGATCAAATCAGTTAGGAACTGTCAGAAAAAAACTGTTCTCAATCCATGTTTCAAATTTCATGTTTACATTTAAACGTGGAGCAAACTGTCAAAATCACTCAAAAACACCAAAAACACGAATTAAAATGTAAGTAATTAAAAACAATATGAGGATGACCACTACGGTCTAAAGTTCTAGTCCTGCGTGATTACTTCAACAATAAATCATATATAAATATATTCGCCTTGTAATATCGAAACGTAAAAGGAAATGAATGAATGATTATGAATTTGCTTAGCAAATGATTTACTATCTTGTCAGCATACCCGAATTTTAGTTTCCTTCAGCTTTTGGGTATTTACGTTGTATTCATGTGTATTTTAGCAATGGTTATTACTGATGCATTAATTAATTTGACCTAGTTTAAATTCTGATATTTCTGGCCTAGAGCTGAATTGGATAGTTCGAGTTGAGAACAAAAATTGGAGAGTTTTATTACAGAACAACTTCTGAAAGAGCCTCCCTAGAACATATTATGGTAGTCCTACCCTAGAACAAATTCTGAAGGTAGTTTTATAGAAAGTTATCTGTTCCTTAATAGTTAAGAGCAGTTATATTACATATAATTCTAATAGTTCGGTTTTGAGGTTATAACTGATCCCAACTGTATATTGTAAATTTCACTCATCAATTTATAGTACTCTGATGACTTTTAAACAACAAATTCCTTCATTTCAATGTCTTCAGTAAACACTGACTGTGACTGTGTGTTAGTCTCGCCATTAATAGTTGCAGATTCGGGTGTGTGGCTATCACCTTCTTCCGACACCTGTTCTAATGGGAACAGTTTGGGATGTAGTGAAAAATTACTGGTTCTTGCTCGAAGTGGCGGATGTAATTCTCTGTAAAAAATCATAAAAAAACTGTTATATTCAATGTAAGTCCAAAGGGATTGAATCTAATTCAGCAATCTTTCTTATTGTAGCTTCCATAAAAAAAAACATAAATCGTGTGAAAATGTGATTTACGATATTTAAATTTATCTAGGGATTCTCAGAGTAGATAATTTACTTTTCTATCAAGTATTGTTCATAGATGTGCTAAACCACAATTGAGGTTTGATTCATATGTTTCTGTTTTGTCTCTTTAGCATTGCTCTATGAATAAAATCATCATCGATACCATACGCGCGACGCTCGAATTATAAACATTCAAGAAGGCCAAATAAGGTATGAAAGTGAAAAACAGGTTCCAAAAGGTTTTGCCAAGTAGCCAAAATGATCTATTCCTGGGGTAGACAATCCATAGTATTTTGTTTTTTAAACGGTTAGATGTTAATGATAAAAAGAGGAAACACAGACAATTTGACAAGACGATGAGTGTACACTAAGATGGAACTGAGGTTAAAATGTATTTTCAGTATAGTTCAGTGGTTGAAAGATATTGATTTCAAAAAAAAATATTTAAAAAATGAATTGATAGAAATTTTTGTTCCGACACCAAACCAGAGTATCATTCTAACGTATTACTGCTTGAGGATTGAACCATTGTCAATATTATTGATTTCATTTCAGTTCTTAAATTTTCAAATTTTTTAAATCCCCCCAAAAAATATCCATTTGATAAGCCATCGTTACGAAACCACACACCGATTGAACAGTTCAGGTTTGTGTTATAGTTCATAGGTGTTACTTTATAAAATACTGAACGTATACATATACGTTCAACTTTATGCTAATACTATTTATAAGATTATGGAATTATTCATGAAGCTCGTTTTAAATAAATATGATATGTTTACCTTGGTGACTTCTCCGAATCTGTATCTTCATTTTCTGAGAAGGTATTTGTGAAAGCACTGTCTTTAGAAAACTGAGAATTCTTCTCATACATAATTAATCTTTTGGCTGCTTGGTGAAGCTTGTTGGTCATGTCTATTCTGCTGATTAAAAAAAAATCGGCCTATGTTCTTATGTTGATATGCACTTACTTTAGGGAAAAACGTGTTTAAAATGAAATACACTAACAAGTCTCAAACGCATATTTTTTATATGATATTATACTATTTGTTCTACATAAACTTGTCTTAGAATAAGTAAACACCATATGCCGAAATGTTTGTTTTGTTGGTATTCTGCGCAAAAGGATATAAATGTTACTCACTGTACTGGACATGAGCTATTGAAATCTTATATGAAAAGAAAATGGCTGTTATTGGGCAAAATATTTGACCCTGTATCGTAGGAAAACAACAAGCAGTTCTAATAGATTTGAAGTCTACTTACTCGTTTAGTTTAATATCTTCTGGTTTTTCGTAAGAATTTGTAGGACCTTCGTAGGGATGTCGTTCGACAGATGACTGCTTTGTTTGGTATGCTGAATCTTTTAAACTATGAATTCTAAGTTTTTCCGCGACATTCTCGTCTGTTGTTTCCCGCCATGGAGACGATGACGAGAAACCAGTATCTGTGTCGGTAACACTTAATGCTGAGGAAGTAGACACCGCTGCCAGGTCTACTGTCGAAAGTTCTAACGTTTTAGATTTTTCTTGTCCTTGATTTTCATTTCCTACATAAAATGACGGACCAGCTTTCTGGTCAATATTTAAAAGATCATCGGGATTACCAGTTTTTCTGGTATCTGATATTTCTGAATGGAATGACTGACTACGTTTTCTGAAAGGTGATCCATCATCTGAAACCTGGTTAACACTAGGAATTTTGTTTAAATTAAGATCGTTGCTTCTTGATTTTCTAACAGGCATCTTACGATATTCATTGTTATCTATTTGATTTTCTTCCATGATATGTAAAGACACCCTTTTAGCAGGCTCTGCACTTTCATTAGGAATTGATAAAACATGTCTTGTCACATGATCTCGTTTGTAATATCCAAAATCATTCAAACTAGAAACTCTTGAGTGACGTCGGTGTCGTCTAATCTCACTACTACTTGACCTTTCTGATGTAAAACTGTGGTCACGTTGTTGAGATGTTTTACGGGACATCCTTAAATATTTCGGCCTTCTTGGTCGTAGCCTTTCAATTCCACAGCATTTACATTCATTTACCACTTCTTGTAATCGTTCCGGTTGCGAGCAAAATGACCTATTCATATATCGATCTATTTCATCTTCTGAGGAATCTGCTCCCGATTTTATTCTTCGTCTTCTCTCATGTCTGTGATAATGGTAGGTAGGGTCTGATTCAAATGACGTAGGTGTAATGCTTGGAGATCTTCTCGCTAACTCCTGGTTGCACTTAGTTCTTCTCTGTGCCAAATGTGACTCAAACGGTGGAATATCAAGCATTGTACTTGAGGTTTTGGGTTTTGAGGCAAATACTTCTCTTTTTCTCTGAGCATCAAGATCGTCTAAGGTCTTTTGTCTCTGTATAGATTTTTTTCGTTCTCTAGTAAATTTAGGAATTTCATTCTCGGTATCATCTAAATTTTCATAACTAGTATCATTGACAATAACTATATGAGGATAACAGTGAGCCACGCCACTAAAATCTGCTTGCACGGAATTTGATTTCACAAATGTTGAGTTCCGTTCTTTTTGTAAACTTGGTAATGATGAAAGTGATTTTCGTAATTCTGGATTGGAAAACGGCATAAACTTAGAATATGTTTCATTATCCGAAGACAAAATGTCATTATCAAGCTGTAGAAATTGCAAGGTACCGTCCACAATTCCAGAGGATTGTTGATTTTCATATCCTAATATTGATAGCTGTTTTTCTGCGGATCTTTTCTCAGATTTACTTTTATAGGCATCAAAAAGTCGGACTGCAGCTCCATAATTTTCAACATCAATTGGAGGGGTATGAAATGGCTCCATGTCATTCTGTGACTGCTAATAAATTGGTAAAAAGGTTTTACAAATACAAAAAGACTTATTTAGACATTTGTAATATGTTTTGATAATAGAGCAGGTTACTTAGATCCCTAGTTGGCAATACATTGAAAATTGAAAAACGCAAAGAAAAACACCTTTAACTTTAAAAATTTAGTATAGAAAAACATGAATGACTATACAGTTTTTTTTATGAATAGTTTTCATTTCAAATTCTTTACATGATGTCGTCTTGGCATGCGTTGTATATTTCCTAAGAAAAAAGGTATTTTAACATTGTTTTGAATAAAAAATTCTATCATTAAAAGTAAAATAGAAAAAAACTTTTTCTATAATTGTAGCCAAGATGGGTCCTTTTTGTTGAAATAAGGTACGAAACATAGTTTGTTGCTGTGTTCATATTTTTTTTCGTTATTTTTTTTATATATTCATTGTGTCGTTAATATTCTCGTTTAAATTGTTTGACATTGCTCATTGTTGAAGGCTGTTCGATGACTTATATAGTAAGTAAGTAAATTATTTATTATAGTGACATGTGTTTTTCACAAAATATTATATAATACAGTGAGATATAAAAACAATAATTAGAACACCCGACCCTTTGGGTCTATAAGTCACTTTAAACATAAATTTCAATGGTACGACGAACAAAAAAAATAAAATGTTGTCTATGTGTGAGAAATGTTGCAGTCGCAGATTGGTATAAAAGTTACAGTTGATAAGGAAATGAAATTCGTTCCACACAGTTATCGCTACACATTTTACACAAACGGTCACATTCGTCTTCACCTACAAAACGACCAGTTTCTAACCTATATATGTTAATGTCTGTGATTTGTCTCTTGTGGAGAGTTGTTTCATTTACAAACATACCACAACTGGATGTATATTGATAAATTATGTACTTGCAAGTTAATAGTTTGACCTCATTATATCCGTATCAAAATGTCTTTCAATTTAACCCTATGGCTAGTAATTGTTACCGTATGCATTAAGTGTTTTTATAATTAAAAGGGGAAAATTTCAACATTGAACGAGAAGCAAGGTTACATCGTTTGTTTGAACTTGATCCACAAAAACTCATTCGCTACACATTTTACACAAACGGTCACATTCGTCTTCACCTACAAAACGACCAGTTTCTAACCTATATATGTTAATGTCTGTCAGTTGTCTCTTGTGGAGAGTTGTTTCATTTACAAACATACCACAACTTGATGTATATTGATAAATTATGTACTTGCAAGTTAATAGTTTGACCTCATTATATCCGTATCAAAATGTCTTTCAATTTAACCCTATGGCTAGTAATTGTTACCGTATGCATTAAGTGTTTTTATAATTAAAAGGGGAACATTTCAACATTGAACGAGAAGCAAGGTTACATCGTTTGTTTGAACTTGATCCACAAAAACTCATTATTATACATGAGAAAAGGATGATTCACATATTTTGACAACATTTCTTGCACTTGTTATACTAAATTTTTCTTCCTTTTCTAAAAATAATTTATATGAAGTTTTCCTTCTTAAAAATAATTGGAATCTTGTTTTTTCCCAATTGTAATACAAACATCATATAATTAGTCAGACAAATATCACATACTAGGACAAAAAAATACTGGATTATCTAACAGTTATATGATTTATATTACCCATGAGATTACATAAAACAGCGTTCTCGTTTGCTTTGCTGTATACATTGCAATGCGGTGAGGCCGGACGGTAATTGTAGTAGGTAACATCTACGTCATTTGGTCTCTTGTGGATATTTGTGTAATTGCATAAAACAATCATAACACATCATCTCATTCTTTAATAAACACAATCAGAAAAGATTGTGACTACTTGTTTTATCGTTTAACCAATTGTAACACAAACTATATATTCCGACTTAATGCAGCCTTTTAAATTAAAAAAATATGTTTCCGGATGGTAATAAATATTTTATTTGTAATCAATATTGGGTTTTTTATATCTGTAAAAATAGACTGTCAGGGAATTCTGCATTTTTTCTTATTTAATGATACTTGGCTGGAATGGATTTTTTGGACATTTTTTCAAAACTGTGACCAATTTGCATTATTTTGTGTTCTTGTTTCATATTCTCTTGTTTGTTTGGGTTCTTTTTCGGAGGAAACACGATCTTTTTCCAAATTTATGTAATCAGGTTTTGATTACCTCGCATTAACCGTATACTTAAAGAAACTATTGTGTGTTATCTGATATGAACGGTTAATTGGACGCATTAACCGTATTCTTAAGGAAACTATTGTGTGTTATCGGTTAATTGGACGCATTAACCGTATACTTAAAGAAACTATTGTGTGTTATCTGATATGAACGGTTAATTAACCGTATACTTAAAGAAACTATTGTGTGTTATCTGATATAAACGGTTAATTAACCGTATACTTAAAGAAACTATTGTGTGTTATCTGATATAAACGGTTAATTAACCGTATACTTAAAGAAACTATTGTGTGTTATCTGATATGAACGGTTAATTAACCGTATACTTAAAGAAACTATTGTGTGTTATCTGATATAAACGGTTAATTAACCGTATACTTAAAGAAACTATTGTCTGTTATCTGATATGAACGGTTAATTGGACGCATTAACCGTATACTTAAAGAAACTTTTGTGTGTTATCTGATATGAACGATTAATTGGACGCATTGACCGTATACTTAAAGAAACTATTGTGTGTTATCTGATATGAACGGTTAATTGGACTTCTTTAGGTTCAGATATTTGTTTTTTCCGTTTAAATGCATTCTTAAATGCAGAAATACTGCTTTGCTTAGGTACAGCCACATTATTCCTCAGCAACTCTGCTATTTCGTGGTCAGTAATAAGTTCCAACTTAACTATTTCCTACGCAGTATGCATACATAAAAAAACCGAATTTAAAATAAAGTTTGTTGAAACAATATTCTTCATGTCTTTGAATCTAGGTATTATAAAACCTAATTATGATGTATTCACATCTACTTTTACTCACCTCTACTTTTAAAAAATTAGACGAATCTTCTTCAAATTTAAATTTCGTTGCTGATGTACTGGTCCCTGTTGGTGATCCCTGTGTGGACGGAGTATAATTTTTGTGGGCAGGTATAGCATTTTCTGTCAAAATATACAAAAATAATTTAACTTTGAATGAAACATGTCCTTTTTTGGCAAAAAGTTTATTATTTACAGACATAATTTTGGCATGTGAATGTGAAGCCATCATGTTTTTTATGACAAAAAGTAAAATCACAAAAATACTGAACTCCGAGGAAAATTCAATCGGAAAGTCCCTAATCACATGGCAAAATCAAATTAAACAAGAATGTGTCCACAGTACACGGATGCCTCACTCGCACTATCATTTTCTATGTTTAGTGGACCGTGAAATTGGAATCAATTCTCTAATTTGGCATTAAAATTAGAATAATCTTATCAAAGGGAACATGTATACTAAGTTTTAAGTTGATTGGACTTCTACTTTATCAAAAACTACCTTGACCAAAAACTTTAACCTGAAATTTGCACTATCATTTTCTATGTTCATTGAACCGTAAAACTGGGGTAAAAACTCTAATTTGGCATTAAAATTAGAAAGATCATATCATAGGGCACATGTATACTAAGTTTCAAGTTGATTGGACCTCAACTTCATCAAAAACTACCTTGACCAAAAACTTTAACCTGAAGCGGGACAGACCGACGGACGAACGAACGGACGGACAGACGGACGGACAGACGGACGGACGAACGGACGCACAGACCAGAAAACATAATGCCCCTCTACTATCGTAGGTGGGTCATAAAAACACAGCAAACGAATGGAAAACAACTGTAATATTCCTGACTTGGTACAGGCATTTTCAAATGTAGAAAATGGTGGATTGAACCTGGTTTTATAGCGCTTAACCTTTTCCTTTTTACAACAGTCTCGTCAAATATGATTTACTCTAAAGAATGACATTAAGAATTAAATTATCAGGAAAAACTGTAATTATTGTTCTGTCTATTACAAATAACCTTATACATGTGGTGCAGTCGGGAAGAAAACACACGTTGTTCCAATTTTTGGTATGTTTTGTCAAATTATTTTTCAAACAAATTTGTTTTTGCTTTTTGACATTAGTATTATGTTTTGTTTAAGAGAAGGTTTTATCTACCCTTCTAACTGTAGACTTCAAAAGGATGCAGCTATATTGGATGCATCCCGAATATGACAACAAAAATGGAATATTAAAACACCATATGTCAACACCATGGACAATAAAACAAAGGAAAAATCAAACAGAAAATGTCAACACCAAACCGAAAATCAAAAAATTCAGCGAAAGGAACGTCACAAAAAAGAAATCAAAACCATATATTAGATAAATTCATAACGTTTATATAAGTATTGTAATTGATCTACAAGATTCCTATTGAAGACTTTGTTTTGTCAAACATAATACCAAAATGAAATAATACTTTTATTTCGATTACGTAAATCAAGTGAAAATTGAGTATCATCATAGTATATTCATATTTGCTTACAAAATCGACTGATTATTTATTACCAAATCATTTCTTTTGTCTATATCAATCATGATTATAACGTAATTAAGGGATTGGATAGCTAATATCCTGATAATCAGATGTCATTTGATCAATCATATTTACGTTTTTAGTAACACTGTGTCATTTTTCAGATAAATAAGCAAGAGTGTTTATAACGAAAAGCACTAATTATGTTATTAATTAGCTTCATATCATCCTTCATTTGATTATCCCTAGTGGTCATGCTACAAAAGAATGGACTGTTTGTTGAACGTTAAAAATTATCTTTTTGTTTTATATATGGTGTGGTTGCTTTTTTTAACATTGCTTTTAAAATGCTTTATTTGAATCAATATGGTTTTTTTTAATAGCGTAGTGTTGTTAAGGATTAAGGATTTTTGGGGTGTTATACATGTAACTTTGAATCTGTACAAAAAAATTCTCGAAGATACCAGGCTATAAAAAGTCATCAGTGAAGATCCAATAAACAAAAAGTAAAATAACAAAATACTGAACTCCAATGGCACATTAAAACAGAAATCCTTTATAAAACGTCAAATTCAAAAGCTTGAACACATCTAACGAAAGAAAATAATTGTAGTATATCTGACTTAGTTCAGGCATTTCCTTGTGTAGAAAATGGTGAATTAAACCTGGTTTTATAGCTAGCTCTCACTTAAATAGCAGTTGCAAAAAAATATATTATTTGCCAACAATTTGTGAGCAAAACAGTCAGACATAATAGGTAAAAACGTGAAAATCGGGAAACAGCTGTCAAATTGTGATAATATTAATCACTATAAAAACAAATAACTGTTTCAACAAAGAAACACAAAATGGAATGTAGACAAAGTACATATGAAAGACAAAAACTCAAATTTGACCATAGCACAATAGCACAATAACACAATGTCGGGATGTATAAAAACCGGTCAGCGTCATATGTATATAATCAAAAATGAATAAATGCAAAGTTGATAGAAAAAAACAAGAATGTGTCCATAAAACACGGATGCCCCACTCGCACAATCATTTTCTATGTTCAGTGGATGGTCAAATGGGAGAAAAACTCTAATTTGGCATTTAAATTAGACGAGCGAACGAACGACCAAACGGACGCGCAGACCAGAAAACATAACGCCCCTCTTCTATCGTAGACGGGGCATTAATCACTATGTTCCAGAACATTGGGAACTAAAAAAATATTTACTTTTTATAAAACTTTATTTATTTTTGCTTGTTTTGATATATACATATAATCAGAACTCTTTTCTTATAAGATATAGTGCAGTTAGATTTGAACCATTGTTGCTATTATTTCTTACCCAAGAAAATTTCAATTTGCACCATTGTCAATTGAAAGTAAATGCTATAGTTTTTAAACTTGTTTCTGGAACAACTATTAAGTATTAGGCGATCATTCAACATAGACCATTGTATTCATTTGATAAAATTTCAGGCAATAAATGACTGTTGTGATTTTACCGTGAAACATTAGAAAAAACATTGTAACGACTAACCTGCTTGTTTTTTAAGAATTTCATCTGTATCTTCGCAACATTTGAAATATCTACTACATCTACGTCTAGTTAAAAGAAGCAATCCGAAGAGAATTAATAAAAGAAGAACTGTTATCATTCCTATCCAAATAGGCTCGTCCATAAGTGTTCGTTTTGACTGCGTAGTAATATGGGGATTCTCATAAAAACTGCAGTTTTGACCTATAAATAAAAAAAAAATTGAGATAAACTTAAAATTTAAACAATGTTTAGAGTATTTGAATGATTTAAAGATTGGTTTAAATTTGAGGAGTAAAATTATGTGAATAATTAATAACTAGTGGAATAGGAAATTACTGCCGACCGATCACCAGTTTTAACAAAGAAAATGTTCTATGGAGTTTTATCTTTAAAAAAATAAATAAAACAGCAAACGTTTTACAAGAACATATACAGCGTCTAGATCTTGAAAATTTTACATCTCAATTGAAATAATTTGAGCAAACATTTTATAAATACAATATTAATTATGTTGCTGTGAAGATGAAGGTATGCTTATGCCACATTTCACATTGTCGGCTCTTTTGTTTCGAAAATCGTACCGTATTATAACTCTTTCAAATTACATTAGTAACTTGTTCACAAATACGTCAGTTAGGTATCAATCTATATATGTGAGTTTTTGAACTTTGTCTCACATAATTGTTTTTCTTTCAAGTATTGGAAACTCAAAAAAACTACAAATGCAATAATTCTAATACTAGTTTTAAGTAGTTAATCGAGGTACAAAACAGATAGATTGCTGCAATATGCCTTGTTTAGGGCTATACTTAGTATAAAGATGGCTTATTTTTTTGGGGTCATTTCTGTTCAAATTTGTAAACGTTTTCTTATTACCTGTCCACCCTTTGTTACAGCTACATGGTTTTCCTGAAATGGCATCCACTATACAAACACCATTGCCCGAACATACCATTGCAGCACATTCAATCGACGTTATTTCACAATTCACTCCCCAGTAGTCTTTATCACAGTCACAACTATAACCGCCATTATCAAGAACACATGTCCCGTGTTGGCATACAGGTAAATCGCACCAGGAAACTTGACAGAACATCCCTTATAAAATACAATTAGAATTATAAGACTATGAGATTGAGTGTCTAACTGAAACGTTAATTATTTTATGTCAGTATAGAATTATTTGAAATATTTAAGCATTATGACAAAATTAATAATTTAATATCCTTTTAATGGAATTAAACTTACCTAAAATAGTTCATATTGTTGTTCGACGTGATATTATGATGAAAACTATACATTTATTTCCCGTTCCAAGAATATTCATATTTCACGAGGGCTGTGCCTGAGGGAAATGTGATTTTTCGAGGGTGAGCACATTTTATCTCCCGAAGCAAAGTGAATTGAATGTTTTATTCCACTGCCTATGCTTTGATCACTACCTGAACATAAAATATTAGTTTGCATACATTTTTAGGCAGATCCGCATGTTTTTATTACTTAACACATGACATTCCCAGTGATAAACAGTACGGATCAAAAGTTAATTATTAGATATAAGAAGATGTGGTATGAGTGCCAATGAGACAAATCTCCATCCAAGTCACAATTTATAAAAGTAAACCATTATCGGTCAAAGTATGGTCTTCAACACGGAGTTTTTGCTCACACCAAGCAACAACCGTACAACAAGCTATAAAGGACACCAAAAATGACAAGTGTAAATCTATTTAAATGAGAAATCTATATAAAAAGCGAGAAACGAGAAACTCACTTATAAACCACATCAACAAACGGCAATTACTGAAATCATATTCCTGACTAAGTACAGGTGCAAACAATTGTAATGGGTTTGATCGTTTTAATATGTACCAACCTTCGCCCTTATCTGAAATGATAGTGTAACATCACAACATAGAAAGACACACTATAAAATATCAATTGAAATGGCTTTGTCTTTTTGTTTAAACGTTTAAATAATGTGTACACGATAATGTTTTTTGCTATCGCTATTTAAAAAAAAAAGTTCAAAACGTTACGTAAGTTAACCGCGCGTAACGTCGCACGATGAAGTCTCGACATTTCAGAAGAGAGTCTCAACCAATCAAATATTGATTAAACTCTCAATATGTATAAATAAAGGCAACAGAAGTATACCGCTGTTCAAACTCATAAATCCATGGACAAAAAACAAAAATAAACAGTGGAATAATACCATGACTTACTTTATTATGAAAGAAATACTCTATAGTTGTACCATGATATTTCAACGGAACAAATTTTTCAACTCAGGTGGAGATAACCTAATCTATCTTTGTAATTATTTATAATTAATATAAAAAAGAAGTACAGACAATTTGCCCTGTTTTTAATATCACTCAATTGGGAAAAATCTGAAAAGATTTACAAAAAAGGAGCCTATATCGTATAACCTTTGTAAAAGATTCGTTAATTTTATGTTTCTCTACTTTTTTTTTTATTTTTCAGTGCTATCTTTTCCTGTTAAAGACAACATATTTAACATCATTCCATGAAATATAGCATTGAAGGACATAGTAAAAAAAAAGGGAATCAATCTGACTCTGAACGTTATTATAAATAGTTTTGGTTTTGGTTAGAAATGACTTTCATATATATTATTTTAATTACCATCCTATTTTTGTTTGTTTTTTAAGATGTCCAGTTAATCATAATTTTGAAAAGTTTAGTTAAAACTTGAAGTGCAGTTAATACGAATCTATACTACAGTTCATTTTAGTAAATATTCAGTCTTTCAAAAAGGGGAAATCAAGTCAGATGAAATTGACCCTACCTCTTTAATCAATTTCAAAAGATAAAGTTTTGTTTTATTCGACACAATCAATGCATTCTTTTGATAATACTAATCCTGTGTTGGAACGCCTTTTAAAAAACGCCCCTATTGAACATTAGTTTCTTAATTATTTCTTAATATATCAACTTAATATGTATATATATAAAAAAAAGAATGCCCTTTATCAAAAATATCAGACCAAATAAATCATGTCAGAACCGAAACTCTCTTACGAACAGCAGTCAACCAGCAGTAGTATCGACAAAATTAATGTGTTTTTTTACTGATGATTAAATCAAATATTTCACAAAGGTTCCAGCTCCCAGACATGATTTGAAGCACACCATAAAACATAACACATTAACAGTCTCTCGAAAATAGAACACATTGTCTTAAGATTATACAAGACACGATTGTCAAATAATAATCTGATACAATTAAATGCTAATCTGAAAAAAAACCATCGTAAAGCTATAAAAATTGTCTGACAAAACCATCTGAAATCAGATAGACAGATGTAGCTGTAAATGTTTGTCTATGAAATCATGAAACATTGATCTCTAGAATATTTTAAGGAAAATAAAATGCTAAATTATTTATAAATTGTATTTTGTCTTACATTATTTCAATATATTTTCCAGTTTTTTCGACATTTTATGTACAAAGACAAATTAAGATTGATCGGTAATCTTCAGCATTCTTTTATCGTAAAATCACAGGAAAAAAATAGTCAACAAATGAAAGAAATTGTTCATTAAAATAGGTTTAAATTATGTAATATTGATGTTAGACAATACACAAGTTGTCAATAAATAT
Organism: Mytilus edulis; assembly: GCF_963676685.1. Taxonomy (NCBI): domain Eukaryota; kingdom Metazoa; phylum Mollusca; class Bivalvia; order Mytilida; family Mytilidae; genus Mytilus; species Mytilus edulis. Next base: position 92,958,700 of record NC_092348.1, read on the forward strand.
AGAATGTAGGTGTATAATTAACATTCCATTTTACCCGAATATTCAAGAATATGTACAACACCTGACGACTTGCATCTGAATCTGAGAAGCCATATTGTCTTTTCAAATAGATATAAATAAACCTACCTGTGAAATGTACAGGGCAATGGCAGATATATTCTTCGGTTGATACATTTAGACAATATCCTCCATTTAAACAACTTTTATTTGAGCAGTCAGCAAAGGGAGTGTTTGGATATGCTTCTGTTTTCAAAAGGTAGTCAATATCTAAAAAATAAAAATAAAATGAAATCTTTCATTCTGACGATTTGTCTTTGCTCAAGAATCGTGAATCTGGCGCAATTAATCAAATCTTGGTGCATTTTTCAAAAGCTAAATCTGCGCATATTAAGTGTAGCCAATTTCATAGAATATTCACATTTTATTTAGTTGAATGATAGTTGTTATCTTATAGTTCGTTTCTGTGTGTGTTGCATTGCTGTTTGTTTTATGTTGCACTTCAGTGTTTCTGTTTTTTCATTGTTTTCCTCTAATAGTTGTGTTTCTCTCGGTTTTAGTGTTTAACCCAATTTGTTTTATCTCAAAAGAGGGACGAAAGATACCAAAGGGACAGTCAAACTCATAAATCCAAAACAAACTGACAACGCCATGGCTAAAAATGAAAAAGACAAACAGAAAAACAATAGTACACACGACACAACATAGAAAACTAAAGAATAAACAACACGAACCGCAACAAAAACTAGGGGTGATCTCAGGTGCTCCGGAAGGGTAAGTCGATTTATGAATTTCCAACAGCGGTATACTACTGTTGCCTTTATTTAATAGGCATGATTAAATTTTTCATTATGAATAAAACCTTTGCGAAAAGTAAATATTGAACATTTTTTTACTGAAAATAAAACCGAACTTTTTTTTACATTTTATGTATGCTAAACCTAAATGGGGCAGCTAAAAAGTTATATAACATTCCATATTTTAATTCACTGACAAGAACTTTCACAAAATGTTTTAAACCCTCTAGATTGTATATTAACGAACACTACACATGAACAACCAAAAGTTTTAATATATTCTCTCCTGTAATGATAAGAAATGTTTAATTGATATTCCTCTTCCAGAAATGAAATCAGAAAAGAAAAAAAAGATATTGTCCAAAATAATATCAATTCAACTGACTAAGCTATCATTCCATTTGAAAGTCATTCAAGGACCAACTCCGGGTATTTGGATCATTAACAACATGTCGAGGGCGGAAGCGATTTTCTCTTTTGTGATTTAAACAATGATATTGCAAATTAAATTAATTAATAGTTTTCTCCTATCATTGTCTGAAATATTTTGTAGAAGGGAAATACGTGTTGATACCATGGAAATATTTTACAATACATGCAGAATATGTCATATTAATGAAAAAGAAAAAGAAATCATGTTTGATTGTTTTGTATGACTCCTTGTCATTTTTAAGCATTCTCTAATACAGAATTTCCTACATTCATTTATAATGTTATGATTAAAATGTTGTGTGAGTTTTTAAAAACTGAGACATCAACTACACAATTTAATAAAACCAAAATTCAATATGAAGACATACAGAACATTTGGAAAGGTAAGAACTACCCTAACCAATCTAAAATAAAGGAGAACAATCAAACAAACGTCCATAATGTCCATAAGTAACTAACAACTTTCAGTAACACTATCAAATATCTGAATATAACTAAAATACTAGATCTGCATTAATTCCACCATTATCACTGAAGTAACATTGATTGTTAATTTTCTGCAATACTTTGACACTGTCTCACGTTATTTTTTGGCTTAGTATATTGTATATATACTAACCCTGTTGTCAATCTGGATAGAAATAATTGATGCAAGCTATACTTTATTGTAGTTTTAACATGGGTAGGCATTATATTCGTCATTATTTTTGCCCGAGCGACAGTGAGGGCTAAAATAACACGAATATAATGCCTACCCATATTAAAACTACAATAAAGTATAGCTTGCATAAATTATTTCTATCCAGATTGACAATTTTGGTAATTTCTATGTCCGATGTGAATAAATGTATAGTGTTTGTGTAGGCTCTTCCATATACCTCCCTTTTTTATTTGTAAACTAACAAACGACTGGCAACGCTATTTTTCAGGGGGAGGAGTTTTGAACAGCCAGTATGAACGGTTGTCTTATCTAGGTCAAATATGTCAATTTCGAATTGCAACACATTACAGTAATGATAAATGAATAAGTAACAACATGTGCATCAATTAAGAGTTTTGAAGTGTTTTACGTTAATGAAATATATTGAATGCATGCCAATTTATAAAATTTATTTTTCAACAGTAGTCAATATACGCATGTGCAAACAAATTTTATTGGATTTAGAGCATCGGTTTATTCATAAAGCGAAAGAAGCACGTCATATCAGAATAATTGTTGTCCTCTTAACGTTATTTCTCTGTTTTTGACGTTTGGTTGATATCTCTTTGATATATAGCCAACATCTACTTTTATTCGTGCAAGTTAGTCTTTTTTGCTAAGGACGATCATATAATTTTTTCAATTCTTTCTACATAATATTATTACGTTAAAACTTTACATTATTATAAATTCCTGCAAGTGGAATCCTATTTCTACTTTAAAACCTAATATTTATGATCGAACTTAGTTATATTCAGTTATGAGACCAAAATTTGATATCTGTATTCCTGTTTTAAAAGGTTTGAGTAATAAAAATCTGATAAATAACACGCAAATATGGAACAGGCAGAAAAATGCACTCAAAAAGAAGGAGGCTAGGGATTAGCTTTTCCAGGAACATACTCCTATTTGCCACAAATTTTGTATTTAGATCTTATGTAGCTCTATAGTATATGATTTGAACAGAATGAGTTTCCAGCTATACTGTAGGAATAAATCGTTGATGTATTACTGGTGCAATATTTTAAACAAAATTTTGTTTATTTCTGTTTTTATTGCATTTTTGTTTTTATCAATTATACCGGCGTTACATGAAACCATTTTCATGTACAGATTTGTTTTACATTTTTCGTTATTCAGTCGATCAGTATTGAAAGCACTGCATCAGTGGTTGTCTTTTTATCTATTTATTTTTAGCTGAAATTAAATATTGGCGACTGATCTTAAATAGTCCATATTAACTGTATTTACAATTTTCTGGTTAATGATGATTTTTAACCAAAAAAGTGGTAAAGTTTATTATATATTTAGTTTACCACTAGACATCCAATATTATTTGTACCGTATATTTATTATACCAATATCTATGCAAAAGAAATGGTGCCGAATTTCCGTGTTTAAAAAATCATCTGGTACTTAGCCGTAAAAACTAAACAATATTGCAATTACAAAAGCATGCAATGCATTCTATATTTTATTTTTTTTCGATTGAAAGACTGCGATTTGACTCATTTTGACTACAAAATTTTTTGATATTTGCAACACACAAAACCCTCATTATCTAAACAGTGGTTAATGCGAATTTACAGATCACTGATTGATGTACACTTAAGACATTAAAGGAACTAACCTGATTTTACAGAAAATGTGGCACTATATTTGCTCAAACTTCTGTCGGCAGTCTCTGCACCAACTTTGAAAATTATTTTCAGTTTGTTTAGATTTGATTGTATAACAACTTGCTCCTCTCTACCTGACGTACACGATGAGTTCATCATTTTAATGGTGTTGAATTTTCCAAGTGTATCATCAATAACTTCTACATTAGATAAGCTACAGTTTCCATTCACTTTCGGAACATATGAAGATATATTTAGATCTATTCGGTATCCAATAGGGGCAACTAAACTTGTAATCTGAACGATATTTAAGGGTGGAAAATCCGGATAATGCGGGCTATCAATCTCTCCACTGGAATTTGGTTGAAGCTTTTTTGCTGTAACAACTTTTGGAATAGGAGAATAATCTGCAGAAAAAAATCATAATGTCAAAAATAAATATAAATTACAGAAATAAAGAAATGTCGGTTCGAAAACGGAATACAATATTAAGTACATTGTAATAGTTTTGTAAGATAATTCAAACTAAATTGAACAAAATAAGAAAGGTATATAAGGTGAACATTGGTTTATGATTCGTGCATTTGAAACATCCAGTGCAAAAGTTATTGAAAAAAATCTTAATTTGCATACATAAATCTATTAATAAAACTTTAAGTTTTATATCCTTTTTCATTTGATACATACCTATATAGTAGTTTCCTAGGAAACCATCATCTTGATAAAGCTGCTTCGAAATAAGGCACAAATTTATTGAATTATTGGAAGAAATTATTGTCTCAGATACAGAGCGAAATTGGTTATAACCGCAGAACTGTTTTGATTTTCCCTCAGGTGTATAAATTATGCTGACACAAGATTCGTCAGCAGCAAATTTTGAATAAGCAACATGAAGAATCACTCTAGACCCAGTAGGTGTATTCATGTCAGAACAACAAAAGCGTTCATCCATAAAAGGTTTGCGAAAATTGAATGATTTAATTATTCCATAGTTTCCGTACGACTGTACGTCAAAGCAATTAATTGTATTAACAAACGTCCATTTGAAATGGAATCCATCTCCTAAAACACTTTCGTCACTTCGGAATGTAATGGATGCATTGTTTGTTAAAGTAATGAAATATTTCGGCATATTAGATGTCATGTTCCCACACAAAGAAGTCACGTTTTTGAAACCTTTAAATATCAGAGCATCATATAAACAATTTGATTGATATTCTAAATCTAAGAATGTTATTTCTAATACAATACGGTGATATTTTGGCGCTCGAAATCTGTATATTTTAATACGATTGTTGTCATAATGTACACTATCATTTTTAATCATTGATATTTCACCAGTATATGACGTGCAATTGACAGTAGAGGTCTGAATTTCTGAAATGAAAAAGATATTTATTTTATATTTATTCAGATAAATAATATCACAATAGTACAGTGATACAGGTAATCCAAATCAAGTGGAATATATAGTTGTTTACTTGAAAACCATGATCTTCTAAAAGTTGTTTTTAATGAAAGCGGAGGATTACTGAATTATAAATACACATCAATGTCTCAAACATATATCGACAAAATGTGTATGACCGCAGTACTGTTTTGATCCACATCTTTTAGGTAGTTGTCCCATTGGTTATTTTAGTACATTCACTGGTTTTATATTTATAGTATCTTTACACTAAAATGAAGGCGACAGTAGTTTATCGATGTTCAAATTTCGCAAATCGACTAGAAGAGACTAAATGAATACTTTGACTAAAACTCAATCGATAACTCACATAAACTGTTTGTGCTAGCAAATTCACCCATGATGAAACAGTTGCATGCCGTAAGATATATATCGAATTGAAAAGACCAGATTTTTGCAAACTCGGCTTTGTTTGGAAAATATGAGTGGTTAAAACAACTGTTAAAAGGGGCACTAGCTGTCAAATTCATGTTCACCGATTTGACTCAAATTCTCATATTTGTTTTATAACAATGTAAAACATTTATTCATATTATAAAAAGTCTAAAATAAACAAACATATAGATATAAACAGATAGTGTTACTCGTGCAATTGGATTCTTCTAGGTCTATTTGATTTCATTTATAGATTAAAAATATATGTTAATCATCATTTTTACCTGGATAAGAATGATTTTTTAAAGGATCGAATCAATCAATCAAATGATTTACCTTTGTTTAACTTTCAATGTTGACATTCTTTTCCTTTAAATAATCAAACACGTACACAATTCATGCGTTATCCAACTGTAGGGGTTCAGATAAAGTTCACATGAATACGGATTCAATGAGGTCGAATTATTCACTTGCAAATATATAGTTCGTCATCAATGTTTCTTACTTTATTATAACAAAATTGTACCAAACTGGGTTCTTCAAGTGAACTATCATTTCACTATTTTACTTTCATTACTGATTGAATGAAAAAAAAAATCATTTTTATATATGTCGTAGCTAGTTCCCCTTTAATGATCGGATTGTAATTAGTTCTCACATACTGGGGATGCATTATTATACTTTATATACCAATTTTCGTTGATTTCGTGGTAACCCGAGAACCACGAATTTTAATGTTCTACGATTTACAAATTTTCTATAAGATTGTATTGTAGATTTTGACAAAACCATGTAATCAAATATTCACTAAAATGCAAGTTTTCCTCAATCCCCGAAAATTGATACCTACGAAAATAAAATATCTTACAGTACTTACTTTTTTCAGGAAGGGACCAAGTACAGACAAATGATGCATTTATATCACATTGAACACTTTGAACAGATAAAATTGGTTGAACTGTTCCTCTTGCTCGGATTATTTGCATCACTTCACATGTGTCACCTATCAATGAAAAACAGAAAAAATTGTTTACTTCAATATGTTTTTCATCATATATAGATTTTAATATTTAATGCAAAAACAAGACGAGTAAATGTTTAATTCATACGTCACGTATGAAACTCTAAAGCAGTTATTTGGGAAGAACATTATTTGGTGTTAAAATAATTCTTCTTTTAAAAGTTGTCAATTTTCATTTATAAAATATTGCCTCAAGGAATAATCAAAATCTCTGTAAATAATCAAATACTCGTGTCTTTTGAATCAAATGATTTCAACCTTCATCCACAAATAGTCTTCATTCGTTAATTGAATTATCTTAAAAGGTGGACATTAAGTGACAACATGTGATAATAAATCACCAAAAGGGAAAACGTCAAATGGAGAGCACTGATTACAATTCTTTCCAACGGAGGTAAATTTTACATTATTACAGCTTCATGTGTATACTTGATGATTTAATATATAATGATTAGTTTCTAAATGCATAATTTATAAAGGATCAAAATAATTTAAAAATTCAAAGAGAGTTGAAATCTGATATTCTGAACGGATTTCGACAATTAAGAATGTTCTATTATCAAAATAAAAACTATATTGTATTGAAAGAAAGTTATATGAGGGATTTAAGGTAAATTACGTACATTTATACAATTTGGCTAATGATGGCCTTAAAATAAATTGATTACAAAACTATGTAAATTTGAAAAATTGTTTCCAATATTGAAAATTCAAAAATCTTATAACGTATCATGTCAACGCAGCGGTGTGAAAAAAAATGAATAGTTTAAATTCATTATATGAGAATTGAAAATGTTGTTAGTTTTCAAAAAGAGAAAAAGAACATTTGTCTTTGCTTAAGAATTGAATGCTGCTTTTTGTAAATTTATTGGGGTGTAAAAGCGTTGACCGAAGTACATTTTGTATGAAGCGCGGAAGCGCTTCATACTAAAAATGTGCGCACGGTCAACGCTTTTACAACCCTATAAAGTTACAAAAAGAAGCATTCAATACTTATAATTACATTTTTTATGCTAGAATAATGAAAACACGATTTTTATCAAGTTTTCATTTAATTTACCTGTGCACTTTATTGTGGGACCTCGTGTCATCATGAATGATAAATGTTATTGTCTAATACAATTGTTTCAGGAATAGCACGAGATGTGCAGTTGGCTAATCAGAATAACGTATTATAATGAAACATACATCTAATGTAATTATAAAACAATAAGAAACTGAATACTATTTGTAATGCCTTATTATTGTCAAAAGTTCTTGCAACAAAATATATCGAACATATAAAAGAACAAATATTATTGATATACCTTTGTTTTTGGTATTAGTATTTAACCATATGAAAATAGATTCATTGGCATACATAGCTTGGTCTGAAATGAAAAATAAATAAGTTAATAAACCATTGATTTATAATACAATTCATATACAAAAGTGATTGCCATGTTAAAAAGTATATATACTATTTAGCCTTATAATGACGACGACACATTTAGAGCAGGATCTGCCTACCTTTCCGAAGCACATAGGATCACCGCTAGTTTTTGTGGTGATTGTGTTGCTAAGTCTTTAGATTTTTATGTTGCATCTTGTGTTGCTTAGTCTTTAGTTTTCTGTGTTGCTTAGTCTTTAGTTTTCTGTTTGGTGTTTTTGTTTATCCATGGCGTTGTCAGTTTCCTTTCGATCTATGAGTTTAAATGTCCCTCTGGTATCAATCGCCCCTATTTTCCATCAAAATGTTTATTTTCTATTACCCTCATAGACGACCACGTCCCGTTTCCCGTTCATGAGTTTATGACATATATATAATTTACTTGCAATAAGGAACACGACATTTAACCTCTATTTATCCGAGTTCGTCTTTTGTTTTGTATGGAATATTTGGGACTGTTTTTTGTCTTCATATTTTTTCTTGCAAAGTGATTTTTTTTTCTTATTGTCTTATAGTTTTAGTGTCTTCTTTTGTTAACAGTAATACGCCTTTTAACAGTGATAAGCATGTTAACCATGATAAACTTGTTAAAATTGATAAGCTTGTTAACAGTGATAAGCAAAGGTAGTTGAGGGGGATTAAAAACAAGAATATATATATATATCGAGGCCTAAATTTCAACTTTGGTAAACCTGAATAAGAACATTTTATTAACATGTTGTTTCACTGACTATTAGATAAATCCGCATAGTTGCTAATAAGATACGCAGCCGTTACAGACGAATTTGACCAAAGATTTGCTTGTAATCCTCCACACCAGTCAATGGCTTTCTGATAAGTAACATCTCTCAGGAACGGTTGTATACAAGTTGATGGTCTCAGATAAAATGATGTACCATTTAAACTATCACAATTGTTATCTGTATGAAATATAAGAAAACAATATGTTATACAATACAAAACTGTGAAAAATTAAACTAATGTGACAGATTCGTGGCACATTGAAGAAATGTTTGTCCAACAAATATTTCTCTATGATAATCAACAACGGAAAGAGTTACAACGCCAGGGAAATACTGGTTGGTAATGATGAGTTTTCATATCAAGAATATTGGCAAATCATAATTCAGATAATCTAAGATATAATCCTGTTTTATACTTTCGGTCAACCCTGTTATCATTATATGTATAACAAAATGTAAATTTTAGAATAATATCTATAATTATATCCCAACTTCTAACAGGGTTGAACTGATTCGGATTACCCCACCCAGATCACACTACCTTGAATGTTTCTGTTCTGCAGTTTTTCTGCGACATTTTTGGCGGGAAAAGTTAGAAAAATGTATGCGGTATAACGACTTACCATCAACATTTTTGTAGAAACAAATCCACTAAATTTCATTTTCCTATGTGGGGAATTTATAATGAAATCAGTTTACACATGAGAAATGTCGCAAATGTTTATAATTTTGTCAGTATTATAAAACAGGCAAACAAGATGTAGTTTAATATGTTATTTATTTAATCAGCACGTTGGGATAATTATTACGTTAAACAATATAAGATACGTTTGCATTTGTTTATAAAACATGAAATCTACAATAATAAATTAATAATACCTGATATACTCATGAGGATGTAAACCCGGTTGTAAATATAAACTTAATATACATTATGAAATTATACTTAATGCAAAACAATACCTTTATGATTTAAAGGTAAAGGGTGGATTTAATATAATTTTTTTAAGGCTCAATAAATGCATGATATTCAGTTGAATTTGATAAAATCTCGGTGAATTAAAGTGCATAGTCTGTAATATATACTAAACATAATCTCATTAATTGTTAATAAAGAAGTGAAATAACAGGGTCAAATTTTCCCCTTCGTTATTTTTTTAATAAAGTACTTGATCTGTGTTAGCAAAAGCCTGTTATGTTTGAAATAGTTAATGTTAAAATATGAATATAATACTTTTTATTTCACCAGGGAAGATATAAATGTATTAATAGATATAGGAAGATGAGGTATGAGGGCCAATGAGACAACTCTGCATCCAAATAATGACTGTATATTTAACTACTACGTTAATTGTTCATATATGTTCTCTCATATGTTAACGAGAACCAATGTATCATCTACTTACATAAAAGTATGATCATTATTTAGACAAAGTCGTATGTTTTTAAATAATACTTTTTTTTAATACAGTCAATAGTGATTAGACCATTAAGATTTCTTATCTATTATTTTATCAAACCACACTGAAAAAGTGTAAACACATCTTTGGAAAATATAATCACTGTAAAATCCTTTTATAACTTTTAATGCTAACGCATCTTCAATCGAATCGCTATAGTTCTAAAGAAGTCAATGAAAACAGTAGAAACTTATGATACTTATTATACAATAGTTAAATATTTCGTCGCATACTATTGATAACTTATTAGATGTTTTTCTAAGAGTATATCATCTGAAAACATAACATCGCCATGGCAGAAAAAAAGTATTGACGACAAACAGACCAACACGTTAAAAAACTCTTCACCGGGAAATAAAAAGACTGGGCATTACGAACCCCGTTTAAACGTTTGGAACAAATCCACATATCATTTTCTCATGAAGAAGAATATGCAAGGTAATGATGAGTGTCTGTAGACGACATGTATTAGCTTAGTATTTGTAAAAAATTGTTTTATTGAAATCTATTTCTCATTTAAAGCATCATACCAGGAAGATAACAGCGATCCTGAATTAAATGCAACTGTGCATTATAAAATATGTTGTTTTGATTTATAGACCGGTTACTAGTAGGTGTATCTCATGGAATATTGAAATGGCAAATCACGTAATGATTAAAAAAATCAGGTCAATAAGTTTCCTATTTACGTAAGAATGATAAATATAAGTTTCACTGTGCATTGTATAATCTTTAAAACAGCATGAAAATACCATAAAATATCGTTGTTCCATCTTTTATGATTGTATAAGGAAACTTTGCTTAAAAAATTCTTGATGTTTATTACGATTGGTTGCCAGTTTTAAAATAAAAAAGTACAGAAATATAATATACAAATTCTCGACATTTAACGTTTTTACATTTTTATTGATGTTGGTAAAGTACAAACTTGATGGCATGTTTTGATGTTATTAATGAAACGTGAAACGCATATAAATATTAACTTACGTAAATAATTGGTTATTTGTATCATCGATAACCCTGACCTTATGTTTTGTACCTTTTTAATACTGAACGAACTAATAATACTTACACCTGTAAATTGAAGCTGTCAGAGAGAATCCGGATCTATATATAGATTTATCGGATCTGTAGCGTAGGACCGCTATGTTTGTGTCAGATACCCAAGTCATTTTCTTTAATTTCGTATTCCAGTCACCACATGTTGTTTTATGTTCTTCAGTCCTGACAACAGAGGCGAATGTCAAATTATCGTAGATGCATCTGCAAAAAGGATTTATTTTTAATCTGTAATCATGTATTATATTAGTTTATTTGCATTAACTACACCTGAATTGTGTTTATTTTCCATAAATAATATTTTATAATGTATCAAATATATGAACTGGAAAAGGATTATATGAAATCGAATAGAGCTCAACTGAGTTGAAAGCTGCAAAGGTAATAAGAATGACAGAAATGTCAAACAGAAATCTGCATAATACGCAAATCGACAAAGTTAAAATATGTTTTTGTATATAATAGTTCTAACTTTTGAAGTTAATCATAAGAAAAAATCCATGCTTCCCGCGGTTTGCATAATTAAATATTTTGATCGTTTGCATATAACTACTTCCGCATATTTCAGAATAGAGATTATGGTGTGCACTTTTAATGAAATTTTTAATTAAATATAAAACAAAAGTTCGTCCACTGGTAGACAATGTAAATAGATCTAAATAAGATTTCGTTGATTTGGAAAGTTTGTCTTTGAATATCATGTAGTCCATGATGTGAACAATTGCAAAACCAATTATACAATTTATGTAAATCTTAGATCCTTGATTGTAGTTTGAATAAATCAACAACGAACAAAAAATCCAGAGAAATGAGTGTTAAGATCATATGTTTCCATTTACCTGGAAAACCAAGTTGAAGTGTCTGTAATTTTACTATTGGTCATTAAGATTAGAATCGTACAAATGTGACTTTTCTTAAATACGTATGGCTACTTACGACTCTGACGATTCTATATTGAAGTGATGAAACTTAATAGCAATATTGTAACCAGAAGATACTGTTATAGTATAATTGATATTAGATAGCTTAGGATATTGTTGAGGAAACCCAGGGCTTGTAATATTGACATCTGGTTGACTTGAATTCAGATAATACATGTAACTCTGTGCTGTAGGTGGTGGAACAGTGGATTTGTCATCTACAATTAAACACACTGTAAATGAAAAAGTATCAACCTTTTTTTCTTTTTTCTTTTTTTGAAAATATAAGAAAATTACATAACTCCAATGCATTTTCAAAAAGGAGAGGTCCATTAAAATAGACGTAATTAACAGAACATGTGATAAACAACTGCCATATTCCTGACTTGGTAGTCATTTTTCGTAGAAAATGGTAGGTTCTACCCGGTTTTATATCTAGCTAAATCTCCCACAATACAAAATTAATGTACCATCAGAAGTTTTATTCATTTAAGGCTAACGTCAATATTGTTTAGGCTAAATGATAAACATACAAGTATGTGCATAGAGGTTGAAGGTCATCTGAAAATAATGCCCGTTTCAATATAATATGATACAATGTTCTATCAAAGCAAGTAACCAGTATATAAATTCTTCAAATAAAATCAAGCATTACTCAAAGGATTAGGAACTCGCTTGTAAATTGATTTACCAAAGCTTTCATAGTTGCTTTATCGAATTACTGTTCTCTGTATATCAAGGGTGTTGATGCTTCATACATATATGATTTTTTTATGAAGTTCAACATAAGTTCGCGAACTAAAAGATAGTTACATAGCAAGCAATATATTGAATCAAAATTTTCTCGTGTATAAATTATTAAAGCTTTGGGTCAAACAAGGATAAGTCGGTACTGAAGAACACAATTGGAAGTCTAAAAGCAATGACAAATAAAATGTCAAAACAGAAAGACAACTAATTATGATATTATGCATTAGCTAGGCCATGGGTTATTATCTGAGGTATAATATGTCCGACACAAGCATTATCTATTTCAAACATTTTCTATATATTGTTTTTACTTTGGTTTCAATTCACTTAAAAATATATGACATTAAAATTTTTAGTTCTGCCTGCATTTTTATGTTACTCGAATATTTTTCACTTTTTTAGCTTTTCTTTCTATTTCTTAACTTAAGGAAAAGAGGTTTCGGATCATAGTTGATCAATAAAAGTAGTCCATATCTGATAAAAAGTCATACAAAAACATACCGTCGAATTTGCTTATTTGACAAATATACGGATTCCTGGTGGAACATTTTCTGTCATTCCAAAAGAAATGTTCAGCTTCAGATGTACCTTTATAAAGGTTATGAAATGTACGACGAACTTCAACGCAGTCCTCGTCTGAAAATCCATCATCACTTGGCTGTTTATATGAGTGTTCGTTTCCCTGCCAACCGGGAAACCAATCTGAATAGACAATTCATATAGGCATGATTTGGCTATGAAACATAATGGCAATTAGGTAAAGTTTTAACAATGATAGATCATATATAAAACTAACTGAAACGGAAAACATATCACGAGCAGAGCTAATAATAAAAAAAAATAGCTAAGGTTACGACATTTATCTATCTAATCCACAATTACACTCCTGTATTATTATTTTAGTGAGACAAACATCTAGCATACATTCGCTATTTCACAATCATGTGTAGAATAAACTTAATACTCAATTATCATTTTTTACAATCTTCCAAACACTTAAGCATTGATATCCTTATATGTATTTGGCTCATTTTTTTTTAAATTTATGGTTCAATTTTTTTCAAATTCCTATCAAGATTCGGGCGCTCTTTAATTCGATCGCCATTGATGAGTCTTATGTAAGCGAAACACGCCTCTGTCGTCTCAATATGTTTGGCTTCGAAGTGTATGCTTTTCCCTCTGTTTTTGCTTGTCATCTTGATGCGTCCTGGTCGATTTACTAGAACTTCATAGAGAAACTACAATCGCCTTTATTTATTGAAATCCATACCATATCATGCACTATAATAAAACTTACATTCAAACTCAACAGGGTGTCCATTTACCCACTGAAAATGATTTTCAGTAATGATATCATTGGCACCAATCCAAAATGCATCCAATTCTAAAGTACAATTTTGACTGAAAGAATAAATTATATTTTTATAATTTTTGAATCTTATTATTTACAGTGTTCCCTTATTTTATATACGTTACTCGGCAACAATCGGTTGATGACAAAAATACCTTTGTTTCTCTTCTCTTCAAATCAAATGAATACAATTTGTATATAAGGCCGTACATTAACCTATAATGGTTAACTTTTATAAATTGTTATTTAGATGGAGAGTTGTCTCATTGGCACTCATACCACATCTCCCTATATCTATGTCTATGATACTCTTTTTATGAACTTGAACTTATTATACCTTTGCTTTTACTACAAAGTACAATAAACAGTTATTGTAAATATTCGCGTTTCGTAGAAACACTCATACATCATCAGTGTCTATATGTTGTTAGTAATTGTAGCGATAGTTCCACACGAGATGAAATATTGCTTTCTGTCTTTTATTTTGTAATAAAAGAATAACGCTATCCATTATATGAATGGCATGATTTTTTTAATCCTGTTACAACAGATATATTGTAGCAGTTGCAATGTAGGTATTGAGAGTGGGATTTGATTATGATGTAAATTGTTAATTTTATTGTTTGTTTCGAATATTGATATATGGCATGCACAAAACAGTATAATAACACATTTTAGCATATACTATTATTTGTACAGAATGGTAATAGTATTACATTTACGTGAATTCCATATTTTCCGAAATGATGATTAGCGGGCTGATATGAAAAAATTATCCCGATCTTCAACTTTCATCACATGCCTTTCCGTAACGTTATCACATGCCTTTCCGTAACGTTATCACATGCCTTTCCGTAACGTTATCACATGTATTTCCGTAACGTTATCACAAGCCTTTTCGTAACGTTATCACATGGCATTACGGCGACACTCTGCAAATTCCGAGAAATTCAACTCAATGGTAAGTTTTCAGTTAAAAAAAACCATTACAAAATAGGATAGAAAATAATTATTATGATACAACAAAATGTATTATGCTCTTGGGCTGATATTGAACCTTGGACTGATAATACATCTGATATAAAACATACCATGTAATAATCTGATAACAATTTTTTCTTCGATCGTATGCTGATTAAAAGTTCTTAGTCTAATTAAAAACAAGGCGAAACAATATTGTTTTAATGCTGAGTTATTCTATTTTAAATGCGGATTGATGATACATCTGTCGTTTAAATCATGCTTATAACTCGAAAGAGGATAAAGGCAACAGTAGTATACCGATGTTCAAAACTCATAAATCGATAGAAAAAACCAAATCCGGGTCACAAACCAAAACCGAGGGAAACGCATAAATATAAGAGGAGAACGACGACACGACATAAAAATGTAACACACAAAGAAACGAACTAAGCATTAGACAAAATGAGTATCAATGGCAGTGTTCCTTCTCTGTAAATATGCAATTTGAAAAAGTCATGGGTTCTAAATGTCATTTTTATATCATTAATGGTCATCTCACAAAGTATACACCTTTTCATGCTTATATATATTACAGTGAACATCTTGATACAGCTAATTAACTACTCCAACAAAGGATATCATGCAAAAGCCAAGATTATTAAAATAAATAATACGAAGTCAGCATCTTATTGAAGGTTGTTATTTTGTATATAACTATATCTATCATTTTCTATGGAGTTATATATCAGGTTACCTTGTTTTTATTCATGGAGGTTAATTAAAAGAAATTCATTATCTGAAGGACTCTTAGTCATTTCATCTTTCGATCTAAAGCAATAATTAGTTCATCATTTATTTTATTGAATTTACATTGTTAAGTATTCGGTTAACCAAAAAAAAGTTTTTAAATATAACTCAAGATTGTTTACATTCGAATTCTATAATGACGATTCGATTTCAAAATCACGACAGACTAAAAATTAAACTTATTTGTTATACTTGTGTTTCAAGAATACTCTCTCAAGCTTCTGTTACTGACCGATACATTTCATGCAACTTGTTCCCATATTGAAACTTATCTTTTCAAAATATTTAACACTTCATGTCCGTCAGTTTCATTCAATTTTTTTTTCTCAACAAGCCAGTGGTGACGTTGTCTGGGCGTCCGCTGCTTTTTTAATTATCTTTTATTGTTGGTTACAGCGTTACATGTTATTCTATTTTTACATTAGGTCTTAAGCCATATCATATTTTCCTTTAATAGTATATGATAAGCTATATTTTAGTTAAGCATGTTTTCCTTGTACACTATGTAAATGGACATTGTTATATTATCAGCAGATAATTTACAGAGTCATGGTTTCATTTTTATCATGGCCCTGTAGTTTTATTGGAGAAGATGTTGATGAAAAGTAATAGACGAAGGACGCCTACTGGTAATTAAACTCATCATAGATACCAGGACTAAATTTTGTATATACGACAGACGCGTGTTTCGTCTACAAAGGACTAATCAGTGACTCTCGAATAAAAAAGAATTAAAAAGACCAAATAAGGTACGAAGTTGAAAAGCATTGAGGACCAAAATTCCTAAAAGTTTGGCCAAATCCAGCTAAGGTAATCTAAGCCTGAGGTAGAAAAGCCTTAGTATTTCAAAAATTCCAAATTTTGTAAACAGTTAATTCATAAATATAACCATATCAATGATAATTCATATCAGCACAAAAAGTGCTGACTACAGGGCTGGTGATACCCTCGGGGAAATAAATCTCCACCAGCAGTGGCATCGACCTAGTGGTTGTAAATAATTCATCATAGATAACAGGACTAAATTTTGTATATACGCCAGACGCGCGTTTCGTCTACAAAAGACTCATCAGTGACGCTCGAATAATTTTTTTTTTAAAAAGGCCAAAAAAGTACGAAATTGAAGAGCATTCAGGACCAAAATTCTTAAAAGTTTTGCCAAATCCAGCTAAGGTAATCTATGCCTGAGATAGAAAAGCCTTAGTACATGTATTTCAAAAATTCTAAATTTTGTAAACAGTTAATCTATAAATATAACCATATCAATGATAATTCATGTCAGCACAAAAAGTGCTGACTACTAGGCTGGTGATACCCTCGGGGAAATAAATCTCCACCAGCAGTGTCATAAAAACTTCACAAAAACACTACAGATAACAACTAAAGAGAGAGCAACATAACCTCAAACAAGAACCCGGTCAAAATCAGATCTCTGCAATCGATGTATCGCTTTACATGTGGATCGTATGTATAAAAAAATACGTGTCCCCCTTTTTCGTTCATAACTGCACAATCGGAATTAATGAAGGTACCATAAAAATGAAAATACCTTTGAATTAAATATGTTTCTAACAATAATTGAGTGTCCATATCAGTGATAGCTGCTAGATAACCTCCTTTATTTTGACAGTCATTTCGACCTTCTTCCCACGTCAAAGGATTTCGAACAATTTCGAACGAAAATTCTTCACGCTCAATCCATGTTGAACTACATTGAGGTACGGTAACATTTTTTAAGATGTTTTCCCATGTGGCAAAAAATCCAGATCGAGTAACACGATCATTCGTGACGAACCGTAGGATAATAATCTTTGTTTCTGTTCCAAAGGATAGAGTATGTTCTTGTCCTTTCCACTGGCCACATATTCGTTCTACTTTATCATCTATGTATATTTCTAAGTAGTCTAAATTGCATAGATCTCCTCTGAGAAAGGCATCATTGACGGTTTCTGTGTAAAATGATTCAAAAACAAGTTCTATAAGACCATTAATTTCGGATAATTCAATAATGTAAAAACAATCCTGGTTGCTAGAGTACTTGTTCGGATAGTTATCACTAGAAACATTACCTGAAGTGTTTACAAAAGTTTTATTTGAGCAAGGAACATGACTAGAATATTCAATCCAAAATCCTCTACCTTCGTGTAAATAGTCTGAAGTGAAAACGATATCCACTTCTGATAGTGAAGACTGAAAAAACAACTGTTTTGGAGAATATTCGGATAAATTTCCACATAATGTATCAATTATATTTCCGGAAATAATTTCTAAATTGTCATTTAAGCACTCTCCGTTTGTTTTCCTTGGAATATCCATATCTTTTATAGTCAATTGAATGCGAAACTCCGATGGTAAACGTATACTAATTACACAATACATCCATGGAAAATAAAGCTGTGGGTAGGCAATACTGGTAATGTTATCGTTGGTAAGTGTCAACGTTCTGTTGCATTCTGTTAGAATAGACAGAGAAAAAAAGTCATATCAGGCATATGAATCTAGTATTAACATATATATAAGAAAATGCCTGTACCAAGTTCAAAATATGACAGTTGTTATCCATTTGTTTGATGTTTTTGAGCTTTTGATTTTGCCATTTGATTAGGACTTTCTTTTCTTAATTTTCCTCGGAGTTCAGTTTTTTGTGATTTACTTTTTACTAAATATATCAATCAGATTTACGTAATCTTTAGTGTTCGTAAAGCGTTTATGTTCATATCTTGTACCATTTGCTTTTCATCTAATCAGGGTTGTTTTGCCATGGCATTGCCGATCGTTTTCGACTGATGAAATTATATTACTTTGGTATATTTCTCCTTTCGTTTTATCATTCTCCTATTAAAAAAAAACCTTTAATGAACAAAGGTAATATAATAATGTTTTATTATCCCTTATAAAGACTTTGGATATGAAAACTCTTTTTTTTTCATGACAGACATGTAAAAAATCTTATGTTTATGCTTAAGCTTAGCATTGAGTAATTAATATTCCCTACCATGTTTATCTTCAGTGAAGTAAATAAATCTGAATCCACTGTGTCCAATTTTATTGTCAGTAGAAAATGTCACAGTAAGTTTACCCGTAGTGGATACGAAATACATTGTTTGTAAATCTTCAGTCTGCAAAGCACCACATAAAATGTCGGTTTTATCCGATATCACAGATACAGAATCAAAACACATGCCTCTATACGATGATTCTAAATAGAAAGACTGAAACTGGAAATTAAAAAAAAAATGCACAATTATATATTTTATCAATGGTGCTTTATACAATAGGGGTTAATCGACAGGGAGATGTAGCCGAGAATCATCCTCATTTTTGTTTAACTATTGTAACTAGTTTACCAATTCCTTTCTATGTATACTGGCGTTTGTTTTTGTTGCACTTCAGTGTTCCAATTGTTAAGTTTGTTTTCCTCTTATAGTTGATGTGCTTCACTCGGTTTTAATCATTACCCAGTTTTCTTTTTTCGCAATCAGTTTATGACTTTTAAACACCGGTATATTACTGTGGCCTTTATTTATCACTATTTTCTTATGTTACGCCAATGACGTAGGTCCTTTTCTACTTGAATGTGCAAAAATTTACATCCATCGAGAAGATTGAGATAAAAAACTTGAACAAGAATGTTTGACAAGAATAAGAATAAGGTACTTTTGTTGCTGATAAGCATTAAATTTAGTTAATAATTCAGACCTTAATAGTTTTTGATTTTCATGATCCATACATAATTTAAAATATAAACAAAATGTTTCTTAAAGAAAGGTTACCAGTATAACCAAAACATTTGTGTAATCCAAACATAATCTTTATTCGAAAAAAAATCCTTAAGTGAAATCAAAAGATAGTAGAAAACGAACATCCCAAAAGAATATGGTGAAATAAGCTGGAAACAATTATAAAAATAAGCTGCTTCGGAAGGGTACAAGTTGTGTCCCTTGATATCCGTTGCACTTGACAGTTTGAAATCCGTCGATAATGGCAATATATTGCAAATGTATTTTATACACGATAAAAAAGCGGATATGGTCATCTATGACAACCATTACATTTCCGATAATGTTAACTATTTGTTTACGAAACAGTTTACATGCAATCATTTTTAAATTAACTCTTTATATATAATCAGATGTGTATACCAGAACATTTTCTTCGGATTAAATTTAAGTTTTTTTTACCTTTGATTACATTCTGGGAAAAATCATTATATAAAAGAGTACTTTCTTTGATCTAGCACTATCAGATTGCATTGATTATCAAGAGATCAGAAACTTACTAATGAACTAACATGAAGAAATTGATTTCATAAAATGCTATGCAATCACCTTTGGTTTTAAAGAGACAGAAATACAGTTATAATTTAAGGTGTTTAACAACCATGGTTCACGCACCTGCAAGTGAATCAATTTATGAATAGAAAATAAAATGTAGGTAGCGTTGTAATTATCAGGATATAGGTTGGGAAATCCCGGACTCTCAATGTCTCCTCGTATATCAGCCAAGCCATAAATTCGTCTCCCTGAAGTTAAAAAATATTTGTAAAAATATTTGTAATAATGACATATTCTTTTGTAAAGGAAAACATATATTATAAGTCACTCGATTAAAAATTAAATAATAATTTCTAGATTGTCATCCCAAAAGGTTCATAATTGTTAGGTATTATAATGTCACAAATTGTATTACAACGCCTTACTAGATGAATGAGTAATAACTTCATCAATTATTGCTTATATTTACTGAGCCAAACCCTAATCGGAAACGATAGATATAGGTAAATAAAAGAAACACAAATAACGATTCATCAGATTTTACAAAACCCATGGAGTTGGTTTGATTGTTTATTTCACAATGCCTCAGTTTGTAGAAATACCTGTCTGATAACCAAGACACTTAATTATAATTCGGATCTTGTCTTTGAATGACCCAAACGAGGGGTAGAACGACCTCCCACAATTAACAAGTGAAGGATGTTTATACCAAAGAAGTTGTATAACAAATACGAATGAACATCATACAGATTAACTAGCTCAACTTGCTAAAGGTTATCACTGTGCTTTTTTTTATAATTCAATCATTTATCTAGATCATACGTCTTCTTATTGACAAAAGTCCCGTATGTCCTTTTACTTGATAAAAAACACTATTTCAAACAGATGTCAATTAACAATAGGAAATAGAAACACAATTAAATTTTACAAAACTTACCAAGTTAAAAAAAATAGTTATGAGATCAAATATAAGATTTAGATCCTGGATGTATAAAATTAGATGCTATTAGCTAATTTCAACTTTTTAAATAAGCTCCTTTAAATTTCACAACAAAAGAGGAAGAACTAATAGAAAAATCAAGAATCTGTACCCAGTACACGGATGCGCTATCCGCACTATCATTTGCTATGTTCAATGGACTATGGAAATGGGGAAAAATCTCTAATTTGGCATTAACATTAGAAAGATCATATCATAGGGAACATGTGTACTAAGTTTCAAGTTGATTGCACTTCAACTTCATCAAAGACTACCTCGACCAAAAACTTTAACCTGAAGCGGGACAGACGGATGGACGAACGAACGAACGGACGCACAGACCAGAAAACATAATGCCAATAAATAGGGCATGAAAATAGAAGAGTTATGGTTGTGTGTATTGATCTCTTGATGAAATATACCAATATTTGCCAGCTGGAGGGAGTATTTTGAGAACCAATAGAAAGCGTGACTAGAAATCTTACGATATCCATCATTCATAGACATAGAACAATTAAGTTCAAAACAATTAATGGCTATAAATATTTGCTTACATGAAAATAATTTAGAAAAAAAAACGTCTGTATTTACTTGCATTAGACCCCAACTTTCGCCTGAGATAGAATATCTTGGTGAGTCATGTTGAATATAATATATATATATATATATCCTTTACAACAACCAGTTCTAAGAGTTTTTTCGTTTAAACCAATGAGTTTTAAATACAGGAGTCAAAAATAATGTCCCTGTAGCTTAATATAATATGTTTAACTCATGTTTCAGTCTTATCATGGCTGATCGTATAACGTACAATCAGTATACCAAAAAGTAAAATCTCAAAAATACTGCACTCCGAGGAAAATTCAAAACGGAAAGTCCCTAATGAAATGGAAAATTAAAAGGTTCAAACACATCAACCGAATGGATAACAACTGTGTGTTCCTGACTCGGAATATGTATTTTCTTATGTGAAAATGGTTGATAAAACTTGGTTTTCATAGCTAGCTAAACCGCTCACTTGTATGACAATCGCATCAAACTAAATTATATTGAAAACAGTGTTGAAACAAAAAAAAACCACACACATTAATAATAATAATCACTGTAAAAACAAGACAAGAATAGAAAAATGTACAATAGCACAATAACATAGTGACGGGATGTATAAGTACAAATTCAATTTTGTTTACATGTATATTTGTAGAAAATGTATTTGTTTTTTACTGTTTGGAATCGAACGACACTAGTGAATCTTAAGTAGACGAATCGCGCATCTGGCGTACGAAATTATAAGCCTGGTATCTACTATGAGGTTATATGACACGAACAATAAATATTCTAATGTATCTTAACTTTTCTCGTTTTAAACTACAATGAAATAGCCAACGAAAATTTCAGTCGTTAGAATATATTATGATAAATTTAAGGCACAAAGAGTAAACCAGAATTGAGGCAAGAACACTAAAGGTTATGCATCCGTTTACTTAAGACTGTATACTGTATTGTTTTTGATAGATACAGCTGTCAAAAGTGAGGAAGAAACTGATTATATTCCGCAGCAGTTGTAATAGCATCCTTTGTAAAAAGTAAAATCACAAAAATACTGAACTTAGAGGAAAATCAATTAGGAAAGTCCATAATCATATTAACTAGCGTTTGTCTTTCTTTTTTTCTTTCTTTTTACCAACCATCTGGTCCTGTTTTCATAAGCAGGAATTACTTTTCAATTTTCAGTCCTACTATTTTGCTTTTTTAAATGTAGCGTGAAATGATAAAAAGATTTTCTTTTAACTCAGCGACATGTAATAAAAACATAAATTTATCCCATTAAACAAGGACATGTCATTGGTATATGGAACTGTTTATTTACGATATCGTTATCAAAAAGAAAATAACAATTTCAAAGTCACTTCAATGAACAAACAACTTTTAATTAAAAATAATACATAACCACATATCTTTGAAAACGTAGCTTATTCATCTTCGAATCCCTTTAATTATATTTCCCTAGTCTACCAAGTTTAAGTTAATGAGATATTTCTACTACATCATACTATTTCATATACCTGATAAATATGCAACATGATTCTGCTTAATGTTCGTTATATATCATTATTATTCGAATCAATATTGAAATTTTTATTCCGTTTTCTTTTAAAAACATGGTTTTCACTGCGGGCATATAAAATGAATGTTTAGTTCTCTAAGTGTCATGCAATACTAGACAAATTTATTATTTTTTCGTTTTCCTCATATCGTCGATGTATTCTCTTAATTTTGTTTTTCTTGTTTGACTCAAACTCTTTTGCAGGTTTTCATCATTGTAGGTAACACAATTCTTTAAGTGCATTTTATACAATTTTAACTGAACCTTGAAATTTCCTAAAAAGAACACCACCACAAACACAACAAAACGTGTCATAGACTGGTGTTCATTTGCTTTTTTGACACCGTTATCATATTAAAGATGTCTTTAAGTCGAATCTTTTGGCATGCAATGTTTTTCTAATGTTAACAATTTATGCACAAATACAACATTTATAACAGAGTTTGAAAAGACGATTAAGCTTATATTGATTAAAACCATAATTTCAACATGTTACAGCTTTATATCACTGTCTTAGTTTTGGGTTTTATTTCCTTAGTGTCATCTTTGATCCGGATTGAAATCCTGTCGCCCTTCTGTTTGCAGCCGGTGATGTGCAGGGTAATTTTTTTGTATTTATCCATTTCTACACTATCAATAGTTATCAAAGGTACCAGGATTATAATATAGTACGCCAGACGCGCGTTTCGTCTACATAAGACTCATCAGTGACGCTCATATCAAAATATTAATAAAACCAAATAAGTACAAAGTTGAAGAGCATTGAGGATCCAAAATTCCAAAAAGTTGTGCCAAATACGGCTAAGGTAATCTATGACTAGGATAAGAAAATCCTTAGTTTTCGAAAAATTCAAAGTTTTGTAAACAGGAAATTTATAAATATGACCACATTATTGATATTCATGTCAACACTTCACATGTCAACACTGAAGTGTTGACTACTGAGCTGGTGATACCCTCGGGGACGAAGCGTCCACCAGCAGTGGCATCGACCCAGTGGTGTCAATAGTTATCTAAGGTACCAGGATTATAATTTAGTATGCCAGACGCGCGTTTCATCTACATAAGACTCATCAGTGACGCTCATATCAAAATATTTATAAAACCAAATAAGTACAAAGTTGAAGAGCATTGAGGATCCAAAATTCCAAAAAGTTGTGCCAAATACGGCTAAGGTAATCTATGACTGGGATAAGAAAATCCTTAGTTTTCGAAAAATTCAAAGTTTTGTAAACAGGAAATTTATAAATATGACCACATTATTGATATTCATGTCAACACCGAAGTGTTGACTACTGAGCTGGTGATACCCTCGGGGACGAAACGTCCACCAGCAGTGGCATCGACCCAGTGGTGTAAATAGTAAACAAAGGTACCAGGATTAAAAGATTCAAAACTCACCAAAGATACCATGCATATAATTTCGTACGCCAGATGAGCGTTCCGTTTACATAATGCCTTTTCATGATCCTATAATTAAACAGTTCAACTACGAATTTGCGAGGTTGCAAAGCATTTGTTCTAAAAAAAAGTCTTTGTGATGGATTTAAGTTTTTTTAAAACAATTCAGTACAAACAAAGAACGCAACAATGATATTTCTTGTCGATACAAGAGTGCTAATAATTGGACTATAGCCGAAATGTTTACCAGAAATTTCACCGACCCAACTGTTGTAAAGAAAAAAACTTTTCAAAGATACAAGACTTGAAAATAAGCTCGCTAGTTCTTGATGCGTGAATCTTATACATCAGACACGCAAGTGTTGCCTCAACCAAAACAGAATCAATTATGATGAGTTAAAGAGCAATAAAAAAACATCAAATTACAAAAAAATAACTAAAATGCTGCCAAGGACGTCGATTTAACCTTTGTGTTTTAGATTGATTACATTTTCAGAACATTAATTTTCAATGGAATCACCGTTACAATTTTTTTTCTTATAAGAACAAAAATGGTGACTACTTGGCTAGTGAAACCCAAAAATCCAAAACAGCTTACCTGAGGCTCTGCACAAATTTCTCGAATCAGTGTAGAAAACAGATTCGTTTGTCATTAAAATGGCACTGAAAATATATGAAAGACTTGAATATGGAAAAAAAATAAAAAAAATACTGAATTCCGAGCAAATTTTAAAAAGGAAAGTCCCTAGTCAAATGGCAAAATCATAGCCCAAACACAACAAACGAATGGAAAACGACGTTTATATTCCTGACTTGGTATATATAAAAGAGAAGATGCGGTATGATTTTTTTGCTATTTCTATTTTCTACATGTATTTTCAGAAGTAGAAAATGGTGTCATCTCATTAATGGTGTAATATCACTATAACTGATGTGTGAGGTTGCATTAAAAGATAATGCTTGCATTTAAAAAAAGGGGGGTTTGTAAGGCATCTACGTTAGCAAATACTTCGAAATAAAATTAGTAATAACTTGCCATTAGCAAAGATGACAATATTGAAATACACACGATGCATTTTACGTAAACGGTCAACATAAATAGTGTCACAAAACATCATTTTGTATAATGCATAAAAAATATTTAAAAGTTGCAATACGAAAGAAAGGAAAACAATCCAAATGATAAAAATGTTCATAACAATTTAACATTTTTGTGCTTTCAAAAAAAGTTGAACTGTTTCGTTCGGAAGTACATAAAATTGAAGCATTTCTCAAAATAAATATCAAATAAAATTGCTAGAACAAATTTGTTTAATATAATATTTTGACACGTTATATAGAAAAAGATTGAATAAAACTGTGTGATTTCCCAATTCTCTGTTGATTCATTTCTTAAATTATATGTTTTCGTTATCTTGACTGCTGATTTTTCTTCTTTCCGATTCACTTTATTACATTTTTGCTACGAGATTTATGATTTTTTTTTTTCATTCGTATATTAATGATTCTTTTTATGTTCGAAAACTTGTTAGGTATAATATATATCATATATTGATTTGGGTATACCTTAAGCTATAACATCTTTTCAAATTTCGAGGCGTCCACATGACTGAGTTATATAGATTACAAACTGTTTCTAGTCTACTTGAATTTTTCGATAAAAACTTCGCCGTTTGATCATCTACTACTGTCATATCACGGTCTGTCATTAAACTTCCTGAATCTGATAATGAGGTTGGCGACGTTTCATTCTCTTTAATCTCCAGTAGAAATCCAGAAACTTTAATTCCAGGTATAGTTGTTCTAAGTAGCACTAAAATAAATGTTAAATTACAACGTAAAACATGTTTATATAACGGTAGGATCCATGTGCAATGTTGAATAAAATACAATGTCTATAAATATATTTGAAAATTAGTGTACGCATTTGAATTTTTGTACTATTATTTGTCAGATAAATATATAACATCTGCAAAACTGTATAACCCATGTGCAAGTTAACTACAATAAAAATGTCCTTAAATATATTTGAAATTGCGGTAAACATTTGTGTTTTTTTTTCTACTATTAATTGTCAGATAAATGTCAAGACTTCGGCAAAACGCTATATAGCTATCAAAAGTACCAGGATTCTAATTTAGTACGCCAGACGCGCGTTTCGTCTACATAAGACTCATCAGTGACGCTCATATCAAAATATTTATAAAGCCAAACAAGTTCAAAGTTGAAGAGCATTGAGGATCTAACATTTAATTTTACAATTAACGACATTTAATTTTACTGGCCACGAGCATCACTGAGGAGACATGCTTTGTCGAAATGCGGATTTTTTGTGTTATTAAAATTTGCTGTTACAAAATGATAGAAATTATAATAAATTAAGGAATGTATCTCCCTCGTGCAAAGCTCTGATTCCTTTCACGGATTTGGCTATACTTTTTGGACCTTTTGGAGTATAGCTCATTATCTTTTATATAAGCTTTGGATTTCAAATATTTTGGCAACGAGCATCACTGAAGAGACATGTATTGTCGAAATGCGCATCTGGTTCAAGAAAATTGGTACCGTTAATTTTATAACTACCACTGGGTCGATGCCTCTGCTGGTGGACTATTAGTCCCAGAGGGTATCACCAGCCCAGTAGCCAGTACTTCGGTACTGGCATGAAAATACGGATGTTTTTGTGTTATTAAAATTTGCTGTTACAAAATAATAGAAATTATTATAAATTAAGGAATGTATCTCCCTCATGCAAAGCTCTGATTCCTTTCACGGATTTGGCTATACTTTTTTGACCTTTTGGATTATAGCTCTTCATCTTTTATATAAGCTTTGGATTTCAAATATTTTGGCCACGAGCATCACTGAAGAGACGCGCATCTGGTTCAAGAAAATTGGTACCGTTAATTTTATTAACGACAGTTTAACTTTTCTTGTTGGTTGTTTCTACTTGTACTGTCAGTCATTTCGTCGTTGTTTTGCCCCATATCTATTAGAATATTCAGAAAATGGTTTTACTAGTTTATCATTTCATTTTTGTCTTGATGTCTGCCATATTTGAGAATTTTCTGCATTTGTTATTAAATCATTCATATTTTTTTGGATATTTTTCTTAAAAATGGACGTATTACATACAAAATGGATTATAAGTTAATTTTTAGTTCGTTCAATTTTATTTTGCCAAAATGAACGTTTCTCGCGTAAAAAAACAAATTAACACTTGTCTGTTCTCCTTCATGAGACATTAGTCAAAAAAGTAAAATCATAAAAATACTGAACTTCGAGGAACTCAAAACGATAAGTCCCTTGTCAAAGGGCAAAATCAAATGATAAAACACATCAAACGAATGGACAACACTTATCATATTGTCAAACGACAGTCAACCAATATATGTTTTTATAATGACAAATCTACTAGGTCTACAACATTGCATTACGTTTTTCAATTCCTGTTGAAAACACTCGTGTTACATGAACCTCACTAAAAAATGATGAGTGTTTAAAAATGAGTATTAATTCTAGGGAAAAAAACTTGAAAAAAAGAAATATGTGACTCTTTTCACAAACAAGAATGTGTCCTCAGTACACGAATGCCCCACTCGCACTATCATTTTCTATGTTCAGTGGACCGTGAAATTCGGGTAAAATCTCTAATTTGGCATTAAAATTAAAAAGATCATATCATAGGGAACACGTGTACCAAGTTTGAAGTCAATTGGACTTCAACTTCATCAAAAACTACCTTGACCAAAAACTTTAACCTGAAGCGGGACAGACGGACGAACAGACAGACAGACGGACGAACGGACGAACGGACGCACAGACCAGAAAACATAATGCCCCTCTACTATCGTAGGTGGGGCATAAAAAAATCTCAAGAGTAAAATTACATGCAAGTCATCCACATTTTAGTATTACTTACAATCAATTTAAATTGTTAGAATTTTTGAGAAAAAAAGTAGCTGAAGCGGAGACACACAAACCTTGCTCTCTTTTCATTGGTTGGTTTTATTTTGTAACAATGCTCTGGTTACCTCTTAAATTCATTAATTGGAAAAACACTGATACATAATTTCATTCTTTGCTTCAATGTAAATCATATTTTCATTAAATATTTAGATATCAAACTTTTCATCGGGAATTGCAAACAATTAAAAGTTTACTCGAAGGACCATTTGCGTCAGCACTGTCGTTCTATAAAGGCATTAATACATTATATGGAAGAACAATCGATTAAACAACTGAAATCAAAGTCTAAACACTTAAACCACATCCAGAAAGATGATATAAAATAACAAGCGATTATATTTTTAATATTATCAACGAAATATTATGTGTTTTTCAGTCTGCAAACATTACAATTATCAGTTGATTGTCTTCGTCTTAATACTAAATGAGCACAATACATCTTTTGTGTATTCAGCATTCAGTATATATATAAGCTAATAATCAGGGTTTCAAGTCGATGACAATCATTTAGAAGTTGTTGTCACTGTTCTAAGACGTAAAAGCTACTGAGCATTTATAACTTTTCAGTTTGTAAATAAAGGTTAATGAGTTTTGATATGGTGCCAATGAGACTACTTTCCTCTCCAACCCATGGACAAGGATGTGAAAAACTACCCGTCACTGTGCAGACTTCGATAGTCGTTTATAAATACTTACCCTTGTAAGTTATGTTTGGAAGAATATCAATGTATGGATCTAGTACGGAATGTTCTAGAATTAATTCAAAAATCTGACTTCCATCACGAGGCTGAATTGATGATATGTTGGTGACGGCAAATCCACAATTCGTTGTTACTGAATACAAAGGCGTCATGAATACGAAATTTACCAGAAATATCCATGATACAAAAAGTACAAAAACTTTAAGGAGCATTTCATCCTATTAGTAACAAATAGTCCATTAATGCTTTATAACCATTTCTACAAAATAAAAAGAATGTTCAATCATAAACAAAATGACCAAAAATAATTAATTCGGGAACATTCTACAACAATATAATGCATGTGCAGAAAATATATGTTCTGTGATTGTTTACTAGGTAAATGCACCACAAGTGACATGTGATGATGTTAAACCAGTTTTACATACACACAAAGTTTCTCTTGTGAAATGAAATAAATTTTACTCAAACCAAATGTACTAGTAAAATAAAAAGTGTTTATACTAAACGTAGCTCAGGTATATTATTTCTAAAACTTTTTACCAAACTTTTAGTGATCACCCCCAAGAACCGGTTTGGCCACAACAAAACAATTTCAAGATTATTTAAATATTACGTTAGGTATGTTTAAATGAACAAATGGTTTACTTTTATAAATTATTTCTTGGATGGAGAGTTGTCTCATTGGCACTCATACTACATCTTATATCAATATGTTCTCATAGTTTATAACTTTATTCGTTATAGGTTGAAAAATACAGGCTACGTTTAGATGTTTATAAAGTGTCCTATATTTTGACCTAGTGGAACCTTAAGATACTATAATATTACAACAAATATTCATCAGATATGAAAAGAATTATTATGTATGTGTAAAAAAAAGTCTTTATAAGATAGCATGCACACATCTGATCAATATCTGTAAATAAAAAAATACATATTTATGTTTATCATTCAAAGATACTCCGTTGTTTCAAGGTTCAGTATACGACAAATCAAAAGCCAATACATTACAATGATATTCAGCTACCTGTCAATTATAACTATAAGCTATCTTATTTCTTTTTTGATAATATCAATCATCATAATCTTCTTTAGTTACTTGAACAATATACATCAGAATTAAAATACTTTAATGACCTTTTTACGTTTTTGTTCATTTGTATTGATTCTTATGTTATAAACATTTTAAAGCTGACTTAAAGCTAAATTGTGAAAAAAGCAATGTTAAGCCGTACGTAAATAACTAGTGTGGGATCAATTTTCATAACGGCATTAGCATGACAAATGTTCATAAAATGTTTAATTATTAGAACAAATATAATAGTGTATTTAAACAAAACTCGTGGATGTTGACACACATATATTGTATAACCTCTGAAGAGCGTGTCTGGGTCCATTGTTTTTTTACATTCGGCCTCAACCTTCTATAAAATTTGAAGAAAGCATCTGGGTCCATTGGTAAATACATTCTACCTCAACCTTGAATAACCACTGGAGGCGATTCTATGTCAATTGTTAAATACATTCGACCCCAACCTTGCATAACAACTGAAGGGCGTGTCTGGATCCATTGTTTAATACATTCGGCCTCAACCTTGTTTAGCCCCTTGAAGGCGTTTCCGGTTCTAATATTCAATACATTCGGCCACAACCTTGTATAACCCCAGGAAGGCGTGTCCGGTTCTAATATTCAATGCATTTGGCCTTAACCTTGTATAACTCCTGGAAGGCGTGTCCGGTTCTAATGTTAAATACATTCGACCTCAACCTTGTATGACCCCTGAAGGGCGAGTCTGGATCCAATGTTGAATATATTCGACCTCAACCTTGAATAACCCCTGAAGCGTTGTATATGTATGGTGTTCGAAATAACAATAATCGTTTTGAGTTTCATGACTAAATAATATATTGTTTTTCAAAAACCTCCGATGTATATAAGTTGTGTAGTTCTACTACTTTTAAGAATAAAAAGCAAAAAGTATCACAGTTTAAGGATGTTATCTAGCTGTCATGTGAAATAAAAATAAAATGAGAATTTCCCTTGAGAGTTACCGATTGGAGATTCGACCCTTTACAACCATGAAATCGTGCAAAGGAAGAACGATACTATCTTAATAACATGCTTACAATACATTATGATCGATATTTACCTATTCATCTATTGTAAAAAAAAAAAAACAACAGTATGTATCTTATAAAATTGAGAAAGGAAATGGTGAATATGCATAATAGTACAGTGATAATGGACGTCATACTAAACTCCGAATTATACACAAGAAACTAAAATTTAAAATCATACAAGACTAACAAAGGCCAGAGGCTCCTGACTTGGGACAGGCGCAAAATTGCGGCGAGGTTAAACATGTTTATAAGATCTCAACCCTCCCCCTATACCTCTAGCCAATGTAGAAAAGTAAAAGAATAACAATACGCACATTAAAATTCAGTTCAAGAGAAGTCCGAGTCTGATGTCAAAAGATGTAACAAAAGAAAATAAATAAAATGACAATAATACATAAATAACAACAGACTACTAGCAGTTAACTGACATGCCAGCTCCAGACCTCAATTAAACTGATTGAAAGATTATGTCTTCATCATATGAATATCAGGTACAATCCCTCCCGTTAGGGGTTTAGTATCATACTATCATAAAATATATGAGAAGAACATAACCCGTGTCATGCCCACAACTGTTTTTTTTAGAAATAAATGTGTTTAGTTCCGATGCAAAGACCCTATCAGTGAATCAATGTTAAATCCAAAATATGCAATCTTTAATGACCTGACAACAGTATCGTAACTATATCCCCTTTTAATAAGTCTATTTAAAGGTTTTGTTAGTTTCTGAGGAGAATACTGACATTTTTGTGCTTTATAAAGAATATTTCCATAAAATTTTGGATGTGAAATACCTGAACGTATAAGATGTCTGCATGTTGAGTTATATTTACGAATTATTTCCTTATACCGGTGATAAAATTTAGTAAATGTTTTGACCAGTTTGTGATATCGAAAACCCTGGTGTAATAATTTTTCAGTAATACATAAATTTCTCTCGCTAGTATGTTAAATTGTTGTGCAAACATGATTTATTTGTTATTTGAAATTAGACTGTGAACTAGCTTTCATTTACTGCTAGTGCTCTATAAGATCAGTACATCGTTTCACTTGCTTTTCTGTTAATCTTTTTTCCCCTTTGTAACGACATCACTATTTTGACAGTTTGTTCTTTGTTGTAACACTATACTGCTTCTAGTGATGAGAAAGGCGTTGAACCGTCATTTATTCTTTATGCTATTTATAATAATATCAAATGCAGTCCAGTGGTTATGTTTACATCTAGAAGCGAAAGACTAATGGAATTGAATTACGAATATGTAACGTTACCCTCTCTATTGATATTCAGTATAATTAAACAGATATATCGTGTTTAGGAGAGATAATAATATTGAACAGATATATTCACCTGTTGGTTTGGAAAATGATATCCTCTCTAGACTGGTATACATGTTTATTAGTACATCATGCCAAAAAAAGAACCAAAGTTACGGAAAACTAGCTCAAGGTATGGAGAATCATTTTTTTATGCTGAAGCAATAAATGTGATGATCACATACATAAAATGTGTACAGATGACGAAACATATACAATAGCTGCATTTTGGTTATTTGTGACAATGAGTTGTTTTCTCATAGATGTTCGAAATATGTAATACAATCTTTCAAGTGGTGTATCCACTGGGGAGGGGGTTCAGGGAGTTGGAACTACTCCCTCCGTTTTTAATTATCAATGTTTTGGAATGGGGACATACATGTATGGCTGGATCCCCCCTTTAATACTGGATGGATCCGCTCTGTTTTCAAACTGATTTATACGTATTTATATAAAAGAGGGACCATTAATCAGCAAACAGTTCAGATTTTGACTATATAACTAGAAATAACAAGATAGAACACAAATTCTATGTCCAAACAAAAGCAGTGATAAGGTTTCAATTTTTTTATGACAGAAAAATAATTACAATCAAAATTTAATTTCTAACTCATAGCTACAAAATATCATCCGAACTTGGTTACTGCATCTGGTAAATTTGAGATAATAACACTATTCCTGCTTTATCATAACAGATTGATCTTTTTAAAATAAAATAAAACAAAAAATAAAATAGTTATTTGAATAAATTAGATATGTAGTCGTCTCACATCTTCCAGGTTCATGTTACTCAGATACAAGAAGACTACATCTCAACATATTTGATTTTCATCTTTCATAACAATAAATCGAGAAGATTAGTGTGTCAATGTTTATTGTTAAACTTGGACTAGTTTTAAGACGTTATGTTTATTATTATCGTAACTTGATGTTGACGATCTTTTGTATCTTTTAACATTAGTGCTTAGGTATCTCAAATTAATGCTTTATAAATACTTATTATGATTTTTTTGTTCATGATAATTTCTTTTAAGAATCGAGGATAACCAAGAAATTAAAGTATTGCCATTATAGATATATGTGTTATTGTCCTTGGTGTTTTGATAATTGCCATTATTAAGTATGAAGTCAAGGACCGGATTTTCCAGTTAACGACTGTTTACTCACATCAGACGCCCTATTTTTCCGTAAGGTGTCTCATTTTTTCTATTGTGAGTTTAAGTTATTGAACTTCTATTTGCCATGTTGTGTTGCTTAATTGTATTTTCGTTGATCGTTATATATAGATATACATTTTAATATATTAATTTATTTGGCAACTGTCAATGGCAGTCAGCTGGGTTTAAGAACATCAGTTGTTCGACCTGTTAGTCAACTAGGTTTTGTTAAAATAAACTTTTTTCAATTTTTTGGTCTTTTGGAAAATTTTGTTTATGCTGTATTTAGACCCCTCTACTACGAAATTTGAGTTACATATTCCGTTTTTCATCCAACGCAAACATTTGTTTGAACTTTGTTTTCAATTTTGACTTGTTTAAATTATAATATTCATATATAATTACACTACATCTACGTTTTATTATAATACGTTATTTTTATTTGCTAACATCAATATCGAGTCATTCTTAATCAAAACATTCATTTTATAATTAATTGTAACAATAACATTCATGATGAAACGAGCTTCCACATTGAACACGTGTAAATAAGAGAAAAACTCTATTGAAATCATGTGTTCATGACCCTATAAAAAAATGAAATTATAAGTACTGACTGCAGCCAGTCTGCTTCTTTTAGCAATTTTAAAGGGGTGTCCGCGCTTCATACAAAAATGTACTTCGGTCAACGCTTTAAAACACCAATAACTTTAAAAAACTATGCATTCGATTCTTAAAATAACATTCATTGTCTGACATAAAGTTAACTTGTTGATAGATATGGACGTATGTTATATGATAACATTAATGTCACTCCACGAAAAGTATTTCCTAGGCTATCATCATTTATGGCAGACAATAGCTGATCTGGAAAGTATCCCATCTACATACATGTATCCTATACTGTGTTGAAAACCTAAATAAAGCCGACGAGGAAAAACATAACTCGACTAACGACAGCTATATCCTTTTACCATATGTTCAGCATGGAATATGCATTTGAATTTGATGCTCCACTGGCATTTCGTTTTTAGAAAGAAGTTGTTTGGAGCAATACCAGTTATTTGTACCGTTATCACCCACTTTAACAAACTACACACTTTGACTCAAGGACAAATTGACGTTCATTGCTCGTAGAATGGAACATGCTTCTCCCAAAATCCAAGATATGGCACGCGTTTTTATCAAAGTATTTTCTATTGTTTTATAAAAGCATTTATTGTTTATCAATTGTTTTGTACAGAGCTACATGTATTTGAGTTTTGATGATGTAATCACCTAGGTACAATTCCAGTCTATGATTATTAACAGTTTATGTAAAGAGCTTTAACATTTACCATGAATATTTTCTGTATGCAAAAATTGGTTCACAGTAAAAATATTAAACTTCATACACCATGTAATATTTCGTTCCACAATAATTAACCTTAATGAATTAAAATTATATGAATTATCATAAGATCTTACCAGAACTATCATGCAATTTTAAATCCATTTAGTTTTAATCTCCGATCGATTTCAAGAAAAGACACGAATGTTCCAGATTTAACTTTTATATAACTTCGCTACATAAAATCCGTGGAAATGCTGAAATTATAATAAATGTTCATAAATAAGGTTGATGAGATCTTGACGGAAACATTTCTAGGGGAAGGTGTTAAACATATAATGAGCTTTCAGAAAAAAAACCATAGAGCTATAACTCCAGCACAATGTACAAATATAATTGATCAGAAATGCCATAAGATAAAATTAGTCTGCTAGTCTGATGATTTCACGTAAAACACGTACTTTTTAAGATCCATACGAGTATTGTTGTTTACTACATACGTAAAAGACTGTTTGAAACTCTAGACGATGCTTGGCATCTCTTATTGTTGAAGTCTATGATCTTAGATGTTGCCTTAGGACGCTACATGTCTTTTGATATTTGTGACGTCGGGTAAATGTTTAATTAAAGTTTAAATCCAACATTAAATCCGAAGATTAAATTTGCAATTATTTCCTTCACCACCTCTGTTAAAACTTAACAAAAAGTGACAGGTCATTTGCAGAGATCAGTGGGGAAAAAAAATAATTTATCAAAATGGTAGTGTAAAATAAACGTTTTCAAGTACTGTTCGAATGTACTTGGTCTGATAACATCATTTAACGCTATTTTGTGCATTTTTCTTTTGATCTTTTTTTGTGATAATTTTCATATCATGCTTCTCGCTTGAGATGGAAAAAATATCGCTAGAAACTAAGGAGGCCACGTGGTGTTGCTAACGAAATTGACATGAAATTAACAACGTCGTCATAGGCAAAATAGCGATAAACAGATTATCATTGGTCATCTCAACTCGGTTGCTTTTCTCACTTTCGCTGTACCAGCTCAAGCGAGAAAATCAATCTCGTTGAGATGACCAACGATAATCTATAAATATCAGCCTTGCATGACGTTCCTTGGCCAGGCTGATATTACATATCATCGTCATTCCCTACCTACGACTTTATTACTCTGCTCAGTCACTCCGTAATTATCGTATCACGACAGGCATTATTTTATCATTATTTTCATGATAGCGACGTCACAATGTCAGAGGCGAAGTTATTGATCAGCGACGTCACAATATACACAGGCAAATTTTGTTCACGTGAAATTAACGTTAAATTAACGTAAATTTCACGTGAAAAAATTCACGTGAATTTCACGTTAATCGAGCTTATACGCGTAATTCACGTGAAATATTTAACGTGAATTTCACGTGAAAAATTTACGTGAATTTCACGTGAAAGCTTAATTCACGTGAATTTCACGTGAAATATCTGATTCACGTGAAATTAACGTGAAATATTTCACGTGAAATTCACGTAAATTGAGCTTTCACGTGAAATTTACGTGAAATCTTTCACGTGAAATTCACGTTAATTGAGCTTTCATGTGAAATTCACGTGAATTGAGCATTCACATGAAATTTACGTAAAATTCATGTGAATTGAGCTTTCATGTGAATTTTTCTATATTATTATTAAACTTTAAAATATCCATATCATTTGACAGTTCAGCATTATATATTAGGCAAACATCATGTTCTCTCTTATATTCACTGCAATGATTCATCTGTAGATCTATAATATATGATACTTCTTCCAAATAAACTAGTTTATTTGATGGTTATTCCTAATGTATACAGTACATGTGTGTAAAAACCAAACATTAAGTGCACAGACTCGGATTACTTTCCTGGTTCTAAACATTTTATTATATTAGACCTGTACATAAATATTTGTAATATATCATTTAACAACCCTAACAATAGTGCAATATTATTTAAGGAAATAGTCGAAAGATTTATGGATTGTGGTCATTTAAAGAAGATGTTTGCACTGATGTATTATAACATTTGAAATGATTTTTATCATGTACAAATGTATACATAGATGTATAAGTCATATTGTGTGGTCATCAGTTATGACAAAAACCAATCATATTCTGGATAAGAACTATTTGCAAAAGATGCCAATTGTTTAGATGGTTTTGAAGAAATAACTAGTTCACCTCACCACATATTCATGTACCCATTTTAAGTCAGAAACCTTTTCAGTGGTTGTCTATAATCTCATCTTAATTAAAAGAAAATTATTCAGAGAATTTGGTGTTGATGGCAGCTCTTGACTCATATTGTAATTGTTTATAGTCTCTGGTCAATTCAATAGATCATGGCAAATCTTTGGCTTTTGTTGAAGACTGCATGTTAGCACCTATAGCTAAATGCCTTTCGGGTGTTTTTGTTGTTTTATTGCTGTCTGATTGATGTATACCTCATATCTCATTGTATTAATAAACTAAAAAAGAAAGTTCTATGAAACAAAGGCTAGCTGATATACAAATGTACCATATTGAAAGTCTCTCTGTAATTAACAACCATTTACTTCTTTTTTCATATAGGCATATACCATTAAAAGATTTCCAAGTTTGGCTGCACAATATAAAGCTAAAGATTCTTGTTATTTCATTTTTTTATATAAAATTTATTTTAAAAACATATACGGTACATGATATATATGCATTTTCATTTTTTTTAAATGTAACTTGTACATTTTTGTATGTTGACACAATAATCTGAATTTGAATTGTATTGTATTCTGAAAGTACTTATGGTTGAAAAAATATACACAATAGTTAATTCCAGTTGGTAATGGTATAAATTTCTTGACTACCATGACTGTTTATAATGTTTAAGAGTCCACTTCTGCATATAATTGATATTTGTACCCAAGGATTCCTTCATACATTTCCACTTATTATCCTTGGATGTTGCTCCAATGATAAAATCCTGTAATGCATACTTAGCAATCATACTCTTGGAATACTTCCTACAGTTCCTGTAATACAATAAAATCAGCATGTAATGTTTATTTCTGTATTGTAGTCCAGCAAAAAAGATAACATCAATTTAATCTCCAATAATTTACCAAACTTATAATTAGAAGAAAACTGTATTGTATTTTAAGCTCTGACATGATCAATTGGTGATTTTATGGTGATTTACCCATTTTTTCTGTTTTTGTTTTCGCCCGAGTTAACTCTTAAAGTCTTACTATATCATATTTTAGCATGGTTTTATATTTCAATAGTACATTTAGTAGGATAAAACCTTGACAGTAAAACCTGGGTTTTCCCAGTATTTCCCACCGGGGTGGGCAATACTCATAAAACACAGGTTTTTACAATCCCTGTTTCAGGACATTTTATAGTTCGCTATTCTGTATCAGTTTTCTTATTGGTGAAAGCTGTACATATGATCATTTATAGTTAGCAGTATTCAGTCATTTGGACTCTAGTGAATAGTTGTCTCATTGGCAATCATACCATGTTAAATTTTTATAATAAACTTCTTAAATGAAAACAAACTCTATTCATGTAGGTGTACTACACATAACCTGTATATGTAAGTATACTTAGTGCCTATAATAACACAACTCATTATTTTCAAGCCCCCTTCTTACATGTCTTAGCCTCTTACAATCATTGCTTACACCAAATATAGCTGATCAATATCTTAATTGATTATATACAGTATACAACAAACAGACTAAAATATGAAACTTAATATTGACCAATGAACCATCATAATGAATATCAGGTCATGGTAAGATGAACCATGCCCAGACAGACATGTACTACACCATTATGACCATTCAATCAGTTGCAGACAAGACAAAAAAATACCTAATTTATGATATCAGTAATTTTTTTAATCTTAGTCAAGCTATTTTGATATTCTACTTTCCTAAAACTACAAGCATAACACATGGGTATATTATAGGATTAAACACATTTTTTTCTAGAGGTTATTGATGTGTAAACCAGGTCGATTAACTCACAAACTGAATAAAAGTCGTTTGTTTATGTGTTGCATATATATTTTCGTTCATTTTTTTTTTACATAAATAAGGCTGTTAGTTTTCTCGTTTGAATTGTTTTACATTGTCTTATTGGGGCCTTTTATAGCTGACTATGCGGTAGGCTTTGCTCATTGTTGAAGGCCGTACGGTGACCTATAGTTGTTAATGTCTGTGTCATTTTGGTCTTTTGTGGATAGTTGTCTCATTGGCAATCATCCCACACAATGACGTCATTCAATAAA
The DNA here is from genome assembly GCF_963676685.1 of Mytilus edulis. Lineage (NCBI taxonomy): Eukaryota > Metazoa > Mollusca > Bivalvia > Mytilida > Mytilidae > Mytilus > Mytilus edulis. The sequence goes on from NC_092348.1 coordinate 92,998,250, forward strand.
TTGCGTCAAGCCCGAATGACCGTTCTTTTGGACCTATTTTAAGGAAAATTTTTCTTGAGCATACATAAATAAAAACTGACTTTATGTAAAAAAAAAAAAAAAAAGTAGGGGTGTGATAAAGGGTATGCAATATTGATTTAACAGCAGACTATTTATCAAATATGCAAAAACTACTGTATTTACTACTAAACATATATATATGATAAATGTAACTACATGCCTATTCCATATATGTATATATAGCAGATTATTTTTTCCCTTGATCAGATCTGTTGATTGAAAATGTTTTTTTTTTATTTTGTCAGTTTGTGTTTCAAGACTCCTTTTTAAATTTTCAGATTTCAGCATTTTTGTCATACCAAAAAATTACCATTTTGACTACAAATACCACATAACCAATACATACCAGTTACATGTTCTGTAGCTATAGGGTCTCATCTACATGTATTTCTAATCAATTCATTCATTTCATTGTATAACTTCAAATCCTCTTACATGTACATCTTGGGAGCAACAAATGTGCAATTCTGAAAATTTAAATTCCATTAATTATTATAAATATAAGCCCTGAACCTGATTAATGTTTTCCAAATAAAAAAAAAGGCAATACAAATGAAAATTCATTTAGATATACAACATGTACAATGTAAATCAAATTCACACAGGCAACTATTGTAAAAAATATTCGCCAAAAGCAGTGAATCAGATAATTCGGTCAGATAGAAATTTTTTGATTTTTCGGTTGACATACATTTGTAATAACAAGAGAAAAAGAATCAAATTTCTCTTTCAGTCAGACAGACACTAAAACAGGTTGGCACAGACTGCAACAGCTAGTGGCAACAGAGAAAACAATTGATTTTTTTTATAACCAATAAGTGTCACTTTGAACATCACTAGCAAAATGACTATTACTAGTTTTATAGATTGAACTGTTGTCAGGATCATAAACAGCTGACTAAGCAGTATTTTTATGTTCATTGTTGAAGGTCAGAATAAAAGTGGCCTAAAAGTGGTTATTTCCCCTTCATTTTGAATGTGGATGACCATGATGGTTTTCTTATTGGTAATCCTACCACATCTCCTTATTTTTAAAATTAAATTTCTAAAAATGTTTAATCTGCAACAATTAAATTCTATTCATATACAAAAAAATGTACACCTCTACTTTTGCATAGACTGATAGGTACTATTTCTGAGACTGTACCAAAAATATGTATTACTGGAAATCCTAATTTGTTGGGACCAAAACTCCCAAAATCAATTCCAACCTTTCTTTTGTGGTTATATAGTCCTTATGTTAAAATTTCATAGATTTCTGTTATCTTATACTAAAGTTATTGAGCGAAATCTAAGAAAAATGCTTATTTTGGCCCTTTTTGGCCCCTTATTCGTAAACTGTTGGGACCAAAACACCCAAATCAATCCAAAACTTCCTTTTATGGTCATAAACCTTGTGTTTAAATTTCATAGATTTCTAATAACTTTTACTAAAGTTAGAGTGCAAAAACCAAATGTCTTCGGACGATGACAAAGAAGACGACACCATTGTGATACTAATATACATGTACATTACACCCAAAAAATTTTCAATTTTTGCTGTCGTATAAAAACGGCAAAATTTCCTCAAAATTACCAATTAGGGGAAGCAATCAAACAACCAGTTGTCCGATTCATCTGAAAATTTCAGGGCAGATAGATCTTGACCTTATAAACACATTTACCTCATGTCAGATTTGCTCTAAAGGCTTCGGATTCAGAGATATAAGCCAAAATCTACATTTTACCCCTATGTTCTATTTTTAGCCATGGCGGCCATCTTAGTTGGTTGGCTGGGTCATTGGACACATTTTTTAAACTAGATACCCGAATGATAATTGTGGCCAAGTTTGGTGAAATTTGGCCCAGTAGTTTCAGAGGAGAAGATTTCTGTAAAAGTTTACAGACGACGGACGCCAAGTGATGAGAAAAGCTCATTTGGCTCTTTGGGCCAGGTGAGCTAAAAAATACATACTTTTTGTTGGATGCTGCATCATAATTATTACAAGTTAAATGAATGCAAGTCATTGAGTACATACATGACATATATGTAGTTACTAGTACATAATATTTGAAGATAAAATAAAGGATAATATAATTCTTATCAGTCTCTGGTCAGTAATGAAGCCACACAACAGTGAAATGTAAGTCTCAGAGATGCACATACAATCATTGTATATACATGTATTATGAAGATTAATACTTACCATTGGCTGTCAACATACATTTTATGTACATGTAAAAATGGACTGTCAGGCATGGAGTCATTGGACACTGCATGTAGGTTACTTCATTCCAGTATTACCAGTATCAGTCATAATCAATAGTCAACTCCTCTGTCCATTCCTTGTTATATTGCTGAAAGGGTGAAAACAGTATTTAGCATGTGGACACAATACTATTCAAAGAGTTTTGCAAACAATTAGCTTGTAATATCCATGAATTTCTTTCTATTCGTATTAGACTTGGAATTGTACTACCGGGTACATGTAATTATCTACAAGTATCAAATATCATAAGCCTGTGTCGAGCCTGTGTCGCTCACCTGTCTTCACTGTTGTTTTGAAAATCACAATTAATAGCATTAGATACCCTTTAAATGATTGAGGCAAAGTTTTATTAAATTTGGCACAATAACTAAAAGCAGGTCATTCCATTCATTGTCATGATTGTTGTCTTACAATAGTAACTGTCATTATTAAATTAGTTTTCAAGTTGTTACCATTTGAAATTGATTTTTATACAATTTTCCCTTAAACTTCTATAATAAACCCCTTTGATCTTATATTTTTACCACTTTGGTATCGAACCTTGCAATTGAGGCTCAATTTCACAGAGATCCATAGAAAGGTACACTGTATGGGATTTGCTCATTGTTGAAGGATTTACTGTGACCTGTAGTTTTATAATATGTCTATTGATCTTGGGTCAAGTTGGGTGAAGGGAAATAATACCATATCTTCTTATATCTACATGTATATATTCGTTCAGATGTATGAACATACACAAATGATGCACAATGTACATGTATATTATTCAAGGGTTTAATGTTCGGATACCAGATACTTGTTTTTTACCCATAATTATAAAAAGGTTTAGTCCATTACCCCAAAAAGTAATCCAAACCTTCCTTTTGAGGTATGGAACCTACAATGCTACATGTACAAAGTGGTACAATTTTATAGAGATCCTACACATACACCATGTACACAATTTATTGCCATGAAACATGAAAAATGTTTGTTTTGGACCATAATTCCAGATCAGTTTCTGCTAAAATAAAATAGTCTGAACTGAAACAAATTTTACACTTGATATGCAACTTGTCATGGAAAAACTATACAATAAATTATAATCATGATAAATCATAATAATCAGATCAATATCTTCAAGCATATACATGTATACATGTAACCCCAAACAAGAGGCTCTCAAGAGCCTGAATCGCTCACCTGGTAAACAATGCCTTATTAACTAAATTAATAAATTAATGTTTGTTGTAAATTAAACAGAGTAACAAAGGCCATGTACTATCCTGGAAATAACTTTTAAAGCCTCTTATGAACCTCTGGAAAGAAATGGGCATGAGTTTGCCCTACACTTGATTAAGACACAGTCTAGGTCAATCTGATGATTCACAATACAATTGCTATTAACAGTTTATCTGTATCTATAATAATATTCAAGATAATAACCAAACACTGCAAAATTTCTTTAAAATCATCAATTCAGGGGCATTATACCTGAAAAACCAGTTACCCAATTCGGCTGAAAATTTCAGGACAGGTAGACCTTGACCTAATAAATACTTTAACTTCTTGTCTTATTTGCTCTAAATGCTGGAGTTTTTGAGATATAAGCCAAAAACTGCATTTTACCCTGTGTTCTATTTTTAGCCATGACGGCCATGTTTTTTGACGAAATAGAAAATAAAACACAAACTTTATTTTATACACCCTACTGATCATTCAGTTGAAGTTTGGTTGAATTTGGTTGAGTAGTTTTAGATTTTTTAAAGTTAGCAAATATGAAGTACAAAATGTGAAAAATTGTCATTAATTAAAGGACAATAACCCCTTAAGGGGTCAATCGACAATTTTGGTCATATTAACTTATTTGTAGATCTTACTTTGCTGATCATTTTTGCTGTTTACAGTTTATCTTTATCTATAATAATATTCAAGGTAATGACCAAAAACTGCAAATTTCCTTAAAATTACCAATTAAGTGGCAGCAACCCAACAATGGGTTGTTTGATTCATCTAAAAATTTTATGGCTGATAGATTTTGACCTAATGAACATTTTTATCCCCTGTCAGATTTGCTCTAAATTAGATTCTTGAAATAGTTTACGACGACAGACGCCAAGTGATGGCATAAGCTCACTTTGGCCCTTCGGGCCACGTGAGCTAAAAAAGAAATAAACTGTTATTTGCATGATATTTGTGGTAGTTTTCTATAAATTGTTATCCAATTATGTTTGATAACAAAAATCAACACAAGTGTTTTCTGATACATTGTATGACGTTAAATGGTATCTAATGTAAAAAGTGAGGTACAGCCACCTGCAGAATAAGAGTGTACGACAGATTAGGCATTTGTGCTGGCTTTCAGTTACTGCTAGCAAGTCTTGAAACTTGTCAGTGGTTGTCCTGTGTCATGTACAAATCAGAAATGTATGTGATATTAAACTGCAAGTGTTTTGTTATCTAGCTATATATACATGTATGACTTTGAGTTAATCATAGATAAGATACATGTAGTACAACATGTACAATGTACTATGTAGTATCGGTTTGAATCATAAACAAATATTCGTCTTGTCGCTAATTAGTGAGACTGTAAATTATGTTTTGTTTTGATAAACTAGTCAAAAATGAGTAAAAACAATGATGTACATACAATGTATATGTTACAGTAAATAGGTGAAATTAGGAATTACAGTAAATACTAAACATTTCAGTAAATACCTGTAATTACTAGCCAATTTAGTAATTACATGTATTTACTAGTTGTTTCAGTGATTACTGGTATTCACTGATTTTCTTTGTCATTTTTACAGCTATTTACTGACTTGATATTTTTAATTTAAAATTAAAGATATAATTCAAGACACAAAATAAGAAAGTAAAAAGGTAGGTATTTTAGGGCTGACTTAATTAAGGATTTATTTAATGAATATAAGGCACACCTTTAGTGGTTGTGAATTGAAACTGAAAAATGGTTGTTTTAAAAGTATTGAAACTCCCTTAATATCATTTGCAGCAGGCAAGACAATGATATCAATCCAAAATTAAGATATACATTTGTGAGAAGTTTATAGGCAAATTTGCCAGCTCTTTTTGATGATAAACATTTGATAATGCCAAATTTGGTTGAATAATTCTTAAAATCTCATAATTTCTTTATATTGCAATCTTCATCAGGCATACTCTGCTGACTTCATTTGCTTTAATATTTTATATTAATCAATAAAATCAAAATCACTCATATTATGTCCTTTTTAACCTATTTTTAATTTACTTTACATTATGTTTGAAAATTACATTGTAATTGTTCTGCTCATTTTGGGCGCCGTGGTTGGCAAATAAAATATTTGTTGTTTGTTGTTGTTGTTGCATATAAAGTTGCCCAATGACATAAGTCAAATTCCTTTTACAAAATAGTTTTATTTACAACTTCTTTTGTCAAACTGTTGTGATAAAGCTGACATTCTTCACAATCAAATTTATACAATTTGATGGTGTTAAGAGTCACATTTCATATTTTTGTGTTTCTCTTTTTTTATGAGTTTTTCAAGACCTCCAAACTCCAGCTTATATACCTGCAACAAAATTTTATTATTGTTTTTATCTGTATAAGAATGATCTTTTGTGGATTAAATAAGCCATTCCTTTTGATTTTCTTTCAATGTTGTCATTATGATTATGTTTCTTTTTGTCGAGCCTGCGACCTTTGTCGCAAAAGCGAGACACAGCAAGCTATTCTGTCGTCAGCATCATCCACAAGTATTCACTATGTGGTTAAAGTTCTTTAAATTTTGATAACTTTCTTAAATTATCCTGGATTTCTACCAAACGTGAACAGAAGCTTGACTATAATTATGAGATAATTTTTCAAGAAGTAAATTTTGTGAAAATAAAATCAAGTTTTTCCGTATTTTACTTATAAATGGACTTATATGCCAGTTAACATTACATTCACATTTTTTTAGACATTTATTAGATTTCATAAACCATCCTGGATTTTAACCAAATTTGGACAGAAGCTTCTTACAGCACTAGTCAAAAGATTTGATATCCCCCCCATTTTTGTTGAGCCTGCGACTAACAGCTAAAGTAGGCGAGATACTGGATTCTGTGAAACCCTTACAATTTTAAATATGAATACATCAGTAACCTATCTCCAGCTAGGTGTTGAATTGAAGTTCACATGAATACATATTCAATGAGGTCCAATTAGTTACTTGCAAGTGCAAAAATCATCAACCATGTTTCTCTGCTTATTTAAGTAAAATAGAACCAGATTGACTGCTAAAAGTGAATTATAATTTCACTATATAATTTTCATTAATAATTTAACAAACAAAAAAATCATATTTAATTTATTTAACATCTCGTAGCTAATGCTCTTATAGCAAAAAAGGTACATTTTAGGCTAATCACTTTTTAAGAGTACTCACTGATATTCTATAGCTAGAATTACCATAACTTTTGATCAGCTTACATTGTTTTAACAGTTATTAAATAGGTGTCAAAATTCATTTTAAAATTAGTAATTACTGGTAATAACTGGGCCGTTTCAGGAATTACTTGTATTTACTAAGTACATCGGGGATTACATGTAATTCCTAAATTTTAGTAATTACACATAATTCCTAATTTCACCTACATGTATTTACTGTAACATATATATACGAATTGTAAAACATGAAAAGTATTTTGATAAAATTGAGAATAGAAATGTGGAATGATGTCAAAGAGACAACAAAAAGACAGTTTAATTATTATATATGTCTCTGTTATAATACTGCATGAATTGTAACAGTAAACAAATATCAATAACGATAAGTACTTAAACAAAATTAAAGGGATAATAATTTTTCGTTTGCAGCAATACACATACATGTATTCGCCAAATTTTTCAACATTCTTTACCATACTCTGTTCAAATAATAAACATTATGCAAGTAGACAACATATAAAAAACAAGTGAAACTGCAAGCTACTGCTCACTGACGATACCCCCGCCGCAAGTGGATCATATTAATTGTGTAAAAATATGCAAGTGTTCAGTAAACAGGAAGTTGTCGAGTGATGAATCTGAAAACACATCACACGGTATAGCTGACTTATATTAACCCTTAAACCAAATTTCAGAAATCCTTGTATTGTAGTTCCCGAGAAAAATGTGACGAAAAATTTTCAACTTGGCTATCATGATTCATGTGTAAAATCAAACAAGTGTTCGGTAAACAGGAAGTTGTTAAGTGATGAATCTGAAAACGCATCACACAGTACAGCTGACTTATATCAAGCCTGAAACCAAATTTCGGAAATCCTGGTAGTGTAGTTCCTGAGAAAAATGTGACGAAAAATATTCATGGGACGGACGGACTGACTGACAGACAGACGGAAGGACAGACGGAAGGACAGACAGAGGTAAAACAGTATACCCCCTTTTTTCAAAGCGGGGGTATAAAAATCAGGGTAAATCGATCATGGGCGAACAGCCACAGGTACTTGGGCGAACGTGAAACATGTCGAACGGACACTACATCACTATACCAAACTCGAAGATGAAAACATTCAGTCATTGCAGATTTCTGTTTATTCCTGCACTATTAAATCATTTGTTTGAGTTACCTGTAGTATATCCTCGAGTATTTATTAATATTCATAGCTCCTTGGTATTGGTTGTCTTGTTAAATTGGCTAAAACAAGTACTATTGTTGTTGACAATCGGCGGCGTCCTTCTCTTCAAAACGCGTCATAATCTGTATCTTTCAAGCGTTTTAAAAAATCCGAATCCGGAATAGAGATTGGCGGATATTTGCTGATGTTCAAAGCATTTCTCTATGTAAAAAAAAGGTATCCCCATTCTTTTAATATCCTATATACTATACAAATTCTTGGAACATATAACAAATTATTTTGTTTATAAGCATCCTTTACAAAGGAGCACCTCCACATGGACAACCCTTACGACCCTTTAATCTATAAAATTAATATAATAACTTATTTAACTATAATTTCAATTATTTTAATGACCAAGGGACTGTTATATTAGTTACCATAATCACAGATTATGACTGATTTCATTTTGTAAAATAATATATATATAAAGATAAATGTTTAACTTTAATTCAATGAGAAATAAACCAGCCTTGTCTAATTAGCAATCATTTACCACACATTTAGCTTTCAAATACGGGGCAGATCCAGAAATTTTCATAAGTGGGGGACCACTGACTGCCTAAGAGGGGGCTGCCCCAGTCACACTTCAGTGATTCCCTATATAAGCAACCAAATGTTCTCCCCAAAAAGGGAGGGGGGGGAGGTGTAAATCTGCCTCTGAAATAATATTTTACTGTCAGTCAATAAGTTTTCATAACATACATCAAATTTAGAATGGAAGTGGGAAACAATTGTCAAAGAGACAACAACCTGTCCAAATAACAGACAAAAAACAGCCTACTAAATCCATCTAAGACACTATGTATATTAAAGACCATAAATTTATTCATTATAAATAAAGTTAAAAAGATAACTTTAATATTTGAAATCAGTTCTGAAGCAAATTTTATGGGTAAATGGGGGGGGGGGGGGATTTACCACATTCCCACGGTACCTTTTCTTTTTACAAGTCTTCTCACACTTTTATTAATATCCTGGACCCATATCTGTCAATTATTGCAACTTTATTTACTTTGCCTTTTTTTCTGTAACTGTTTTCCTACATTGATTGGAATAAAATTCCCATAAGAATGGGGACACTCAAAATTTTACATTAACCTTTTTTCCAGAGTTAATAAGGACAATCCTAAATAAACTACTTAAAATATACCTAATATTTAATACCAAAAGTTAGAATAACTAAATAAAGATAAAGCTTTTTACAAGTTTTAGTTTAAATTTTCCCCATTGTTTGACAAACACGGACAACTCATCAACTCTTTAGGAAAATCGAGAAATCTTTTACATTATAAAAAACAGTATGGAATATTTTTAAAGTGTACAATTTAAACAAATAAATTGCTATCTAGTCAATACACATATAATCCCTGATATGATATTTTTTCTTTTTTAATTTGGGTGAGGGATCAAGTTATTTAAACATTCACCACTTTTATAATGCATGTTGAATCAGACATTTTTGACATTTGTGAAAGCATAGCAGTTTTATACTGCACTTTAAATAGAAACTTCAAAAATTAATATACATTCAAATTAATTTACATTTATTGACAAAGTATAGAGTACATATAAAACTCTTTTCTGTATGCTTACTGTTTTTATTCACATGTACTAGTTAATGTTAAACTTATGTGCAAATTCAAATTGCTCACAATTTTTTTGGACTTTAATTTAATAGTTTGAGGAAAAGTTTCATGCACAGTAAAAAAGGGAGATAAGTCATATTTGGAAGTAAATGATCTATTATCCTTTTTTTCTTTGAAGAAATGGGAAGTAAAGAATCTATTACAGTAACAGTAATCTATTTCATAAGTTGGAGTTATCTTCATTTTTTAAAAGTATTAAAGTAAAGAAAACATAAGATGTGTGAAAGTAATTAAGCTTACAAATTAATAATTATAGAAACATTACCAGTAAATCAATTAGTCCAGCACTATAATATATGCATCTATGAATTTGAAATTCAAATAAGTTACACATGTATACAAAATTCCATTTTTGTGATTCTACTAGAGATAAATATAAACAGTGATAAAAAAATATATTTAAAGACCAACATATTTTTGTAGTTGCATTTATTCCACTATCAAGGGAGATAATTCGTGCTTAAAAAAGGATAACTATTAACCATTAACATTGGTTCTATGTCCTTCTTTTCTGTACATCTTTAGACACAAAGAATAACAGCTTTGAAATGATTCAATTTTGCAAAACTGAAATGAACAATAGTATGTGTAAAATTCATGTGAATTTGTTTTCATATTGCAAAACTTTAACTCAATAAATTTAAATTTCTCTTATGAACTCATGGTTTAATTCAGATAAAATGAAACCTAAATTTCACAGGAGTTTTGATTCATGTTTATTTCATGTGAATTTAATGTGAAATTTTTCACGTGAATTTAACATGAATTTTTTCACGTGAATTTCACGTGAAAATATAAACTTTTAAATTAAATTGAGATTCCCAGGGAATATATGAAACATATAATACAAGGTATGAGATGTTGACAAAATTATTGATTTTCAGTTAATTTTTTATAACTTAGACACCATTTATATTATTTCACGTGAACTTCACGTGAAATTTTTACGTGAAATTCATGTGAAATAATTTCACATGAAATTCACGTGAAAATTTAATGTGAATTTCACGTGAAATCTCTTCACGTGAAATTAACGTGAAAAGTTAACGTGAATTTCACGTGAAATCAATTCACGTGAAATTCATGTGAAATTCACGTGAAATTAACATGAAATTCATGTGAAATTCATGTGAAATGAGATTCACGTGAAATTCACGTGAGCAAAATTTGGCTGTGTATGAGGCGAAGTTATCAGCGACGTCGCAATGTGTGAGGAGACGTTATCAAGCTTGATCTCGTCAAGCGTAAAACTGTCTTATTAGAGTAGAGTAAAAGACCAGTTATTGAACGATAAACAGATAATTTTTTTCGTAAAGATATCGTAAAATATAATAGTGTAAAAAAACGTTTTCAAGTACTGTTCGAACGTACTCGCAATTTGACTGTGCAAAAGGCACAACTGCAGAATATATGGCCTTTTGCATACCGACCATGTTATCCTCCCTCGGCCCATTCAAAAACATTGGCTGTTGTGCCTCGGTTTGTTACCGTTCTTTGTTGGCTGAAGCACATTGTTTAATTTTTTTTCGAGTGTTTGAAGAAGGACATGTATCCCACAGTCGACCATTTTACTATATAAATACAAAACAGTATACGCATACTTATCCTGCTTCTATTTGAAGCAAACGGATACAATTGAATCATTGTTTATGTGGCAATTTACTTTGAGATTCCTGTTAAAAAATGCCGTCGATTTTAATAAAAAGTAACGTCGGTAAAATAGAGATACATGTTTTCATGCGTGAATTATAAATTGTCTGCTAAAACATTAGTTTGTTCTGTACATTGTAGGAAAATAAAACATGTATTTGTACTCGCTACGAAAAAGGAGAAAGCTCGGCGAATATTGCCACTCTCCGAATTGTTAAAAATTCATTTTACAGGAAATATTTAATATCAAAACATAAATTACCTTTTTAGCAATTATTACTTGGTCGGACTTGTTAATTTAGAAACAATCACTTCAGCCTACCGGTAAGTGGTAAAGCCTATCACATATGTTATACCTTAGCATAATAGCTTTTGCAAAATCTTTTTTTAACCTCGATGTTTTAATCCCTCGAATCTTACCCTTTGGACCATCGCGATACACCATCGTACTTTAGAAAACAAACAACCATCGCACTTAAGCGTGAGACACCATCGTACTTTAGCGTTGACCATCGCACTTTAGCGTGACCATCGCACTTTAGAGTACCATCGCACTTTAGAGTCCTACATATGTATAGATAAAAAAAAATTAAAAAATGAAAGAAAAACAAATATGTAACACATAAACAAACGACAACCACTGAATTACAGGCTCCTGACTTGGGACAGGCACATACATTAAATGATGTGGCGGGGTTAAACATGTTAGCGGGATCCCAACCCTCCCTCTAACCTGGGACAGTGGTATAACAGTACAACCTAAGAACGAACTATAAAAATCAGTTGAAAAAGTCTTAACTCATCAGATGGACAAGATAACTACGTTCAGAAATCTCTGAACTACATATTGGTACTGTTGTTTCATTCCGTGGATTGTTACATTATGCAGAAAAATGATGCCTTTCTCCTTGGGATCACACCAATAAATGATACAAATAATTCCAAAAACATTTATGCTTTCATTTTTGCAGACATTTATTGCATTATAATGGGTGTGCCTTCATACACCGAGACTACGAAAACACGTGTTATAGTAGTCATGGAGAAACTATAAATTAAATACATGAATCGAATGTTTAATTTCATCTCTTTCACTACAAAACTATGTTCTTTAATCTTAATAGTATTAGCATAAAGTTGTTTCCAGTAAAAGTTTCCTTAAAGCAAGAATTCGATATATTGACAGACAAAACAAACTACAAACAAATATAAAGTCAAACTAAAATCCTACAAACTTCTAAGAACTGTTTTACTAATCCATTTGAAATTATAGCTCATCGTTTGTTTCTAGATAAATGTAATATTTTTCCTTTCAATAAAAAAAAACTGCCTTCGCTACAGCCATAATACATTTACCTGAATATGTTAACATGAAGAAACATGTAACCAACTTGAAAACCGTGAAACATGATGCCTTTATCCAATATTTCGTATGCTACATAATAAAGAATAACGGAATAGAATGAATTAAGTCTTAAAAATAAGTTATCCAACTTGTATGCATAGTATTGAGTGTTACTAGCAGACTATCTGCCCCTAACCTTCGAGAAAATGAATTTGTTTATGTTGGTGTATTGCACTATAATGATGTTATTCCTGAAAATAAAACTAAACTTTAGTTCTCCTATATAGTGCCAATATCCACATCAAACATCTTCAAAACAAGAATGTGTCCCCAGTTCACAGATGCCCCATCCGCACTATCAATTTCTATGTTTGATGGACCGTGAAAATGGGAGAAAATATCTAATCTGGCATTTAAATTCGAAAGATCATATCATAGGGAACATGTGTACTAAGTTTCAAGTTAATTGGACTTCAACTTCATCAAAAAACTACCTCAACCAAAAATGTTAATCTGAAGCGGGACAGACGGACGAACAGACGGATGGACGGACGGACCGACGGACGGACGGACCGATGGACGGACGGACAGACGGACGAACGAACGGACGGACGCACAGACAAGAAAACATAATGCCCATAAATGGGACATAAAAACTTCTGGTTAATGGCTTTACCCCCAATCTGGCTAGTCTTGCTAATGTTTAGATAAATAACTCCCCTCGTATTTATACATTAAACAAAACTTGTAAAAGAGTACAAAAATATTCCTCAGATTGAGTTGATTTTGATACTAGTATTTAGAATTTAGAGTTTATCTTTAGAAAACAATCTATGTAGGTATTGTAAAAAGCGTTGTAATGGTTCTAACTCAGAAAAATTGTAGCAGTGAATCCGTTTTATCTTACAGCAGCGGTCACACATAGACGATCATGATTCCCGTTTGAAATCAAACCAGGCTAAGACACGAAAAGAGAAAAAGTGGGATTACTATTGTCAATGATCTTGAATATCCTATCATAGTCTGCACGCAATCGTATGTGTTCGTAATAGACTCCAATAGATAGGGAATTTCACGGAGAGATCTCCCAAGCACTTCCGGTAATAAGGTATGTCCTGTAATATTCGAGAAAATCAGCCAATATTGTCTAGTTGGATTTCAATCGTGACAGTCGTGACAGTCGTTGCTACATCGGATCGTAACGATTTTTTGTTGTTGTCTTTGTTGTAACTATTTTAAAAGGGGGAGGCAACACAAACTAGGGGATGTAATCAATATAATTTAAAGACTAGACCATAACAACACCAGTGCTAACTATAATATTCTGTCTATAGTTTTGATTTTTCATAAAATAAACATTTCATAAGTACACTAATTAAATTGAAATGCTGAAATATTAAAACAACCGACCGATTACCAAAAAGCTTTACACAAAAGATATTGTTCACTTGCCCTAAATTGTGAAGTCACCGAATAAGACCGGTCCCCGAATTGTTTTTTACATGAGTAACACGACGGATGCCAAATATGGATCAGGATTATCTATCCTTTACTGAGCTCATGATATAACCGCCAGAGTTTGTAGGGAACATGTTGATCTTAAGTTTTCTATGTTGTTTTATAAACTGTTGTTTGTCATGTGACCAACTTGTTTAACTCTGTCACATTCTGTACGTTCCTGTCCAAAGCCAGGAACCTGTAATTCGTATGTTGCTCTTTATCATATTTGTTTTTTCGTTTATTGTTTTTTTCAAAAGTCATGCTGTTAATTTTCTCGTACGAATTATTTACATTTGTCCTTTCAGAGAATTTTTTAACATGCTATATATATGCGGTATTGGTATTGCTCATTGTTGAACAGTGAGTGACACCGAAGAGTAACCTGTAGACCATAATCTTGAACAGGTTGTACATATACCAAGAATACAGGAAAACACACTAGATCTGTTTTACCTAAATAGTTATCAAAGGTACCAGGATTATAATTAAATACGCCAGACGAAAGTTTCGTCTACATCAGACTCATCAGTGACGCTTAGATCAAAATAGTTAGAAAGCCAAACAAGTACAAAGTTGAAGAGCATTGAGGAATCAAATTCCTGAAAGTGCCAAATACGGCTAAAGTAATCTATTCCTGGAATAAAAAAATCCTTAGTTTTCCGACAAATCAAAAGTGTTGTCAACAGGAAATTTATTAAAATGACCATATAAATACAGGTAAAAGTAGTATACCGCTGTTCAAAAGTCATAAATCTATGGACAAAAAACTAAATCGGGGTAACAAACTAAAACTGAGGGAAACGCATTAAATATTAGAGGAGAACAACGACATAACATTAAAATGTAACACACAGCAACGGACTAAGCATTAAACAAAATCCGATGAGAATAACCAATATAACATCAAAACCAAATACATGAATTTGGGATTTGGGATAGAAAAGTACCGTGACACGTCTTATAGTAATGTGAATTCACAGTCAAAAATAGGAGAAAACAAACGACACAACGGAAACACAACGTAAAAATGTTACACACACAGAAACCAACTATGATATAACAATGGCCATTTTCCTGACTTGGTACAGGACATTTTTAAAGAAAAACATGGTGGGTTGAACCTGGTTTTGTGGCATGCCAAACCTCCCGCTTTAATGACAGTGTTAATTATAACATTAAAATAACAACATTACACGACAGGGTTACAATAAATGAACAGATAAATGGGAGAAATTATAGGATAGAGAAACAAACGAATAATAGCCATCAAAAGGTAACAGGTTAAAAATATTTTTATACGCCAGATGCGCGTTACGCCCACAAAAAACTATGCTCAGATGTAAAAAGTTTGAAAGCCATAACTACAAAGTTGAAGATCGCCGATGACCAAAAGTTCCAAAAAGTTGTGAGGCCAGGATTAATCGCCTGGGACAAAAACATCATTATTATCAAGAATAAGCATAGTTTTGCAAACAGTAAATTTTATAAAATGACTATATAATAGATATACATAATTAAACTGAAGTGGTGACTAGCTATAGAATAAAAACGAATACAATACAACAAGTAAAATCACAAAAATACTGAACTTAGAGGAAAATCAATTCGGAAAGTCCATAATCACATGGCAAAATCAAATAACAAAACGCATCAAAAACGAATGGACAAGAACTGTCATATTCCTGACTTGGTACAGTGATTTTCAAATGTAGAAAATGGTGGATTAAACCTGGTTTTATAGCGCTAACCCTCTCAACAAGAAATCTTGCATCAGCCACCATGCTATATAAAATTCAACATCAATTAGTCTCCATCCCAGTCAATAAATCCCTAATACCATCAAAGAACATAAATTTATACAGCCATTCTCTCCCACAAATTACCATATTTATATTCATTTTTCCCACAACAATAAGGTTGTGGAATTCCTTACCATTCCAAGTACCATGTAGCCCAGACTTAGAAGCATTTAATTCTGGTGCAAAACCACATATGAATTGCTAAATTAAATCAAGTTTTTATATATATACCAAATAATCCAAAAAAAAAAGGTTTTTGAAATTATTGTAAATATGTTTAGATTTTTAATTTTTTTCCTTAGTATGTGCCTTCTTGTAATCTTCAACATATTGAATTTAAGACGTATTATGTAAATATAGATGGTGGAGAGTAGTCTTGGCAATCATATCGCATCTCCTTGTGTTCAAATAAATGTTTATCTATCAATTTGTCAGCATATGTTTATGAATTGAACGCTTCTTTTTGTAAATGTATTGGGGTGTTAAAGCGTTGACCGAAGTACATTCTGTATGAAGCGCGGAAGCGCTTAGAAGTCATTAAAAATATACGCACGGTGAACACGTTTACGACCCTATAAAATGATCAAAAGGAGGGGTCAATCCTTATAATTACATTTAGTTTTATAGGATCATGAAAAAAAAATTGCATCAAGTTTTCTTTTATTTTCCTGCGCACTTTATTGTGGAGGCTGGTTTCATCATGAATGGCAACTTACATTTGGTAATGAAGGTTGATTTCAGAATGACGCAAGATTGTTGTTGGCTAAGAACGTATTATATGTAATGTTATTATTTAATAGATATAAATTAACCAGACGTAATATTTTGTTCGAAATTTTCAGTGTACAATATAGATTCACACTATTTCGTGACATTCATTATTTATAGCTCTGAGTAAAACAATAAACCTTATAAATAGTATGATTATATCAATTTTACTAGAAATGGTAACATCAGGGACCCGAAATTGGCGAATACTATCAAATACAGTACTATAAAATTGTGTCAATAGCCTTTATAATATGACATTCTTGTAAATAATATATCGCTTTACAATATAAAGTATCAACTGAATTCTCTCGATGTAAAGATACGAAATTTGTTATCAAAATTGAATAAGTCTGTAATTGAATTTAATTATCAGTTTCAAAGATGAAAAAAAAACGACTTCACAGAGTCACTTTCCGGTTTATATTTGTCAATTGAATTGTAAATTTTCACATATAAATACAAATGCGATGAATGAATTCCAGTAATTTAAAAACAAAAATCCCATAAAGAATAAGTAATTGAATAAACGGACAGTGGAGGAATCAAAATGTTTAAAAACTGAGTTGATACATTATATATCAAAGGTACCAGGATTATAATTAAGTACGCCAGACGCGCGTTTCGTCTACATAAGACTCATCAGTGACGCTCATTTAAAAATATTTATAAAGCATATACGAGATGAACTTTTGGAGGAGGAAATCTGCTGTGTTGTCTGCATAACTGCATGAGTCTCTGTCTCATTTACATATATACTCCATATTTCCTTTAAATTATATTTTTAAAAAAGTTACAGAACATATAAACATAATATATATTTATCATTTTATGCTATGTCCCCAACATTTAAAAAAAACACCACCTAATACTGCGAAGCGACTGTCATGCAAGTGAGAGGTTTAGCTAGCTATAAAACCAGGTTTAATCTACCGTTTTCTACATAAGAAAATGCCTATACAAAGTCAGGAATATGACAGTTGTTATCCATTCGTTTGATGTGTTTGAGCTTTTTATTTTGCCATTGAATTTTCCACGGAGTTCAGTATTTTTGTGATTTTACTTTTTCTTATACTGCTCTGCAAGAAACAATTTTATCTATCTCGGATCGTGCCCCCTCTTAGTTCATAAAGATTAGTGTTATTTGTTTTGTAACGATTTGCATGAAACAACTATTAACAATTACTAACTACAAAAAATCATGTTAAGATGCTATTTACATTAAAAAAAATAATCCCTTTAGAATTCTCAATGACTTTAAAACAACTATCAACCTTGTGTTTTTATCGTCTTGCATTAGCTTTCTAACTATAGAACCAAGAAAATTTAAACCAACGAACGGTTTAATTGTTCATATTAAAAGCATCCCTTGGGGTTGACACTGCAGTATTTGATAAGTAATATAAGAGATATAACGATTGATCAAACGAATGGAAATTGAATGAATTAAGACTTTCTTTTATCATGGTTTGCCCTTGAACAACTAGGATGTAGAATGGTAATCCTCATTAGACCATAATTCTTTAAGCTTGTTAATTTCCGAAAATATCATTGTTGCTGAGAAATGTACGATCCCTTTCAGATAAACTATGCTTAGTGCAGGAAATTGTGGAAAAAAAACTATTGCCTTTATATCATGAGTATATGCTGTTTTTAATCCCATTCATTTTTACTTTATAAACTGATTATCTTTAAATGTAAGTGCACAAATGATGCAAATGATATCTCTTGATTTCAGACAGCTTAAGTCAATCCATCAGCTTGGTAGTCTTATTCCTAACTTTCATTTTCAATCATTATTAAATTGATGTTTGATGTGTCAGATTTATGGATGACATACTTAAACAATGTTAAACATCTTAAAGTATCTTAAAGGACGGCCCGTATCTATTTTTGACATTGATATGAAGATTTTTTTCATTTCCGATAAACATTGAGCTACGTGTACACAATGCAAATAATGGTTTCGAGGCTATTGGGACTGAGATGTTACTTGGAATTAAAAGAAAATGCAATGAAATGAAACGTTGAAGAAATTAAAAAAAAATTGACATGAGAAAAATGTTTGGATGTAGTTAGATGAAATTAAAAATCCAGAATTTAAAATTGATACTATAAGTCAGATGAACATAAATGAAGATTAATATAAGTTTAAAAAATATTGATGGGTTATGGAGCTCCTTTAAAAATATCTTTAAAATATAAATGGCGGGAAAAGGCTGCGTCATACATTTACCTTATGTTTGCATTTATATTTTTATTTGGTCTCAAATCGAAAGTCTAGAATCTGCGTAAAATTTGGTTAAATACCTTTTATGAGCCATTAACGTCTTAAAAGAAAAGAAAAGTTGTATTTGTCCTGGATATTTTTTAGATGTAATCTCCCTCCTGCCTTTTTATTGGGAACCTAGGCAATATCCTTCATCATAAATTAGTTCAATCGAAAATACCTCCTTATTTCAAAGACCAGTCTGTACCAATAATTTCTTATACCTATACCAAACCTATTGCAACTAAAATTTTCAATTACAAACGCGTTTTGCAGAATCTCGATATTGACGACTTCAAGTCTAAACCTCCTGATTGCACTTGTGCTAGTTCCCAATTCATATATAATCCTGCTGGCCACGTTATTACCGGTGACCTTAACATTGTTAATAACACTTCTCTACGAAATGTGTTATCGAAAGGTCCGAAATATCGTGAGCCTAAATCCATCAATTGGAAATTCAACTTTAAAATTTTGATAGACTCAGTCGAGGATTATGCCAGGCAATGGGCTAAACGTGAAAAGGAAGACGTAGACACTCTATCCGAATGGATTAAGGCAGTGAGGTCGTTAATACAAATCAGAATCAAGAAACTGAATGGGTCCATCAATGCCCATGCTACGTCAATCTTTAAAGACCCAAATGTTGCTAAACACTTATCCGACCTCCATGAAAAATATGTTGTTGTCCCCGCTGACAAAGCCCCAAATAACATCGTTTTTGTCTGTAAAAGTCACTACATTAATTGCTTGATAAACGAATTAGGTATAGACAATTCACTTGGAAACTCAACATATACCCTCACGACACTTACCAAAGAGGAAATCCTGGATAATCATAGGTCTGTTCTTTGTTCCTTTGGTATTTCAACCAAAGATGAAGAACTGGATCTTCCATCACTGTATTGGATACCTAAACTACATAAGTGTCCTTACAAACAACGGTATATTGCTGGGTCTTCCAAGTGCTCCACGAAACCTCTTTCTAAATTATTAACATCTATTTTATCAGCAATCAAAGACGGGCTTCAAAGTTATTGTGAAACTGCCTATTCTAGAGGTGGCGTGAATCAGATGTGGATACTTAAAAATTCCAAAAATCTTTTAGAGTACATACAATCTAACTCTCTTTCATCTTGTAACAGTATTAAAACATTTGACTTTTCTACTCTTTATACAAGTATTCCACATTCCAAACTAAAAGACAAATTGAAAGAGTTGGTATTACTTTGCTTCATAAAAAAGAATGGCCAACGTAGATACAAGTATCTTGTCTTAGGGAGGGATAAATCATACTTTGTAAAGAATCACTCTGATTCAAACAAAAAATTCTCTGAAACCGATATTATCAAGATGCTTGATTTCTTGATTGACAACATATTTGTAACGTTCGGAGGACGTGTTTTTCAACAGACTGTCGGCATCCCAATGGGAACAAACTGTGCCCCTCTACTTGCCGACTTGTTTCTTTATTATTATGAGGCTGACTTCATGCAGAAACTTCTTAGGAAGAAAGATAAGAAGTTAGCAATATCCTTTAACTCTACTTTCCGCTATATAGATGACGTTCTTTCACTAAACAATTCAAAATTTGGTGACTATGTGGAACGCATCTATCCCATCGAATTGGAGATAAAGGATACTACAGATACAGTTAAGTCGGCTTCATATCTTGACTTACATCTAGAAATTGACGATGAGGGTCAGTTGAAAACAAAACTTTACGACAAAAGAGATGATTTCAGCTTTCCAATTGTGAACTTTCCATTTCTAAGTAGCAACATTCCAGCAGCACCTGCATACGGGGTATATATCTCCCAATTGATACGATATTCCCGTGCTTGCGTTTCCTATCATGATTTTCTTGATAGAGGGTTACTGCTCACAAGGAAGCTATTAAACCAAGAGTTCCAAATGGTGAAGTTGAAATCATCCCTTCGTAAATTTTACGGACGCCATCACGAGTTGGTTGACCGTTATGGAATAACCGTTTCACAAATGATATCGGATATGTTCCTTACGTCGTAACTACAATCCCCTTCCCTTTCATGAATGTGACCTACCGAATTAGACTATTTACCGGATTTGTAATCACATAAGCAACACGACGGGTGCCACATGTGGAGCAGGATCTGCTTACCCTTCCGGAGCACCTGAGATCACCCCTAGTTTTTGGTGGGGTTCGTGTTGTTTATTCTTTAGTTTTCTATGTTGTGTCATGTGTACTATTGTTTTTCTGTTTGTCTTTTTCATTTTTAGCCATGGCGTTGTCAGTTTGTTTTAGATTTATGAGTTTGACTGTCCCTTTGGTATCTTTCGTCCCTCTTTTATTCGGTCCTGCTTTTTTATTAGTTTATCCTGCCTTTTTTTACATAGCCTTGGGCTTCATTTATTCACGACAAAGGACACGCTTAATTATGGAACTAAACCTTGCTTGTTGGAACTGTCGTGGAATAATGTCTGGCGTTCAATATCTTATTGACTTCTTAAATACAAATAGAAATGATGTAATTGCTATTGCAGAACACTGGCTTCGGTCTTGTCAATTGATGTTTTTAGATACAATTGATCCGACTAATTATATTGGTTACGGGAAAGGCGCTGACGACAATTGTCACCAATTATTCAACTTTAATATTAGAGGCGGCGTTACCTTTCTGGTATCGAAAAGTCTACAGCCTTTTGTTGAAGTACTGGACATTCCGAGTAATAGAATATCGGGGATCGAATTAAATATTCCATACACACCAAACATTTATCTCATATCTGTTTATCTACCAGCAGTAACACAAAGTTTAAAGAAGGAAATAAAGTTAATATTGTACGTGTGAACGAGGCATTAATATATGCACAAAAAGAAATATCACAAGATGTTGAAACGTGATTAATTCATCATCATACTTTAATCATGTGCTATCATATATACGTTTTTAGTGTCACTAACAATAAAACACTATCCAGTTACGATTATCTTCTCATTTTTCAATACCATAATTACGATTATCTTTTTTCCGAGTTACGATTATCATCCCGAATTTTTCAACGGCAATTTTCAAAGCGCTTAGACAATTCCAGTGCACCGTTACGATTCAAATATGATGTAATGGTATAGAAAAACCTTGCAGCTGAGTAACTATTGACAAAAACATGCTGCATTTGAGAAAAATGACCGTAAAGATTTTACCTATATCTGCCGTCGCCATATTGGGATAATCGTAATTGCAGTTACGATTATCTCTTTAATACCAGTGTTTATTGTGGAGGCTGGTTTCATCATGAATGGCAACTTACATTTGGTAATGAAGGTTGGTTTCAGAATGACGCAAGATTGTTGTTGGCTAATCTAAATAACGTATTATAGGCAATGTTATTATTTAATAGATATTAATTAACCAGACGTAATATTTTTGTTCGAAATTTTCAGTGTACAATATAGATGCACATTATTTCGTGACATTCATTATTTATAGCTCTGAGTAAAACAATAAACCTTATAAATAGTATTTTTATATCAAATTTACTAAAAATGGTAACATCAGGGGACCCGAAATTGGCGAATACTATCATATACAGTACTATAAAATTGTGTCAATAGCCTTTATAATATGACATTCTTGTAAATAATATATCGCTTTACAATATAAAGTATCAACTGAATTCTCTCGATGTAAAGATACGAAATTTGTTATCACAATTAAATAAGTCTGTAATTGAATTTAATTATCAGTTTCAAAGATAAAAAACGACTACACAGAGTCACTTTCCGGTTTCTATCTGTCAATTGAATTGTAAATGTTCACAAATAAATACCAATGAGATGAATGAATTCCTGTAATTTAAAAGAAAAGAAAAAATCCCAAAAAGAATAAGTAATTGAATAAACGGACAGTGGAGGAATCAAAATGTTTAAAAACTGAGTTGATACATTTTATAGTTATCAAAGATACCAGGATTATAATTAAGTACGCCAGACGCGCGTTTCGTCTACATAAGACTCATCAGTGACGCTCATTTAAAAATATTTATAAAGCATATATGAGATGAACTTTGGAGGAGGAAATCTTCTGTGTTGTCTGCATAACTGCATGAGTCTCTGTCTCATTTACATATATACTCCCATATTTCCTTT
Source organism: Mytilus edulis (assembly GCF_963676685.1). Classification (NCBI taxonomy): domain Eukaryota; kingdom Metazoa; phylum Mollusca; class Bivalvia; order Mytilida; family Mytilidae; genus Mytilus; species Mytilus edulis. The sequence goes on from NC_092348.1 coordinate 93,021,311, forward strand.
AAATTATATTTTAAAAAAAGTTACAGAACATATAAACATAATAAATATTTATCATTTTATGCTATGTCCCCAACATTTAAAAAAACACCACCTAATGCTGCGATGCGACTGTCATGCAAGCGAGAGGTTTAGCTAGCTATAAAACCAGGTTTAATCCACCGTTTTCTACATAAGAAAATGCCTATACAAAGTCAGGAATATGACAGTTGTTATCCATTCGTTTGATGTGTTTGAGCTTTTGATTTTGCCATTGAATTTTCCACGGAGTTCAGTATTTTTGTGATTTTACCCTTTCTTATACTGCTCTGCAAGAAACAGTTTTATCTATCTCGGATCGTGCCCCCTCTTAGTTCATCAAGATTAGTGTTATTTGTTTATTAACGATTTGCATGAAACAACTATTAACAATTACTAACTACAAAAAATCATGTTAAGATGCTATTTACATTAAAAAAATAATCCCTTTAGAATTCTCAATGACTTTAAAACAACTATCAACCTTGTGTTTTTATCGTCCTGCATTAGCTTTCTAACTATAGAACCAAGAAATTTAAACCAACGAATGGTTAATTGTTCATATTAAAAGCATCCCTTGGGGTTGACACTGAAGCATTTGATAAGTATTATAAGAGATATAACGATTGATCAAACGAATGGAAATTGAATGAATTAAGACTTTCTTTTATCATGGTTTGCCCTTGAACAACAAGGATGTAGAATAGTAATCCCCATTAGACCATCATTCTTCAAGCTTGTTAATTTCTGAAAATATCATTGTTGCTGAGACATGTACGATCCCTTTCAGATATACTATGCTTAGTGTAGGAAATTGTGAAAAAACTATTGCCTTTATATCATGAGTATATGCTGTTTTTAATCCCATTCATTTTTACTTTATAAACTGATTATCTTTAAATGTAAGTGCACAAATGATGCAAATGATATCTCTTGATTTCAGACAGCTTAAGTCAATCCATCAGCTTGGTAGTCTTATTCCTAACTTTCATTTTCAATCATTATTAAATTGATGTTTGATGTGTCAGATTTATGGATGACATACTTAAACAATGTTAAAGATCTTAAAGGATCTTAAAGGACGGCCCGTATCTATTTTTGACATTGATATGCAGATTTTTTCATTTCCGATAAACATTGAGCTACGTGCACACAATGCAAATAATGGTTTCAAGGCTATTGGGACTGAGATGTTACTTGGAATTAAAAGAAAATGCAATGAAATGAAACGTTGAAGAATTTAAAACAAATTGACATGAGAAAAATTTAAGGATGTAGTTAGATGAAATTAAAAATTCAGAGTTTAAAATTGATACTATAAGTCAGATGAACATAAATTAAGGATCAGTCTAAGCTAAAAAAAAAAAAATATTGATGGGTTATGGAGCTCCTTTAAAAATATCTTTAAAATATAAATGGCGGGAAAAGGCTGCGTCATACATTTACCTTATATTTGCATTTATATTTTTATTTGGTCTCAAATCGAAAGTCTAGAATCTGCTTAAAATTTGGTTAAATACCTTTTATGAGCCATTAACGTCTTAAAAGAAAAGAAAAAGTGGTATTTGTCCTGGATATTTTTTTAGTTGCAATCTCCCTCCTGCCTTTTTATTAGGAACTTTATTCGGCCCTGCTTTTTTATTAGTTTATCCTGCCTTTTTTTTTTTACATAAATTTTTTTTTTTATGGCAAAGCTGCTCATACTGTCTTATTTTTATTCAAAACTCCTGTCTTGCATTCTTCTTCAAATTTTATCCTAGTCGACTCAAATGCGTTGGTTCTATAGAAATGAACGATGAGTTTATATACTTCGTGTCTATCACATGTGCAGTCATTGTTCATTCAGAATATTGAATAACTCATAGTATCAACAAACAGGATATGGGTGTAAACATCTGCTTTTGTATTTCAAGAGCAAAACATCAGATACTACGAAAATATCCACATACAAGTATATACTGTCTAATGAAATTCTTTGATCATTAGAAATTATCTTTTATCATTTTTTCTTGATCATGAGAAATTTCTTTTAATTTCCACGTGTAGTATTTCAAATATCAATAACCCTAATCATAAATTTTATGAGATCAAAAATGCATGACATTTATAGAACATTGTGCATAGTGCAAGATTAATAATCTACAAGGAACCGTTCGCTTCATTAGAATTACAAAATCTGCACTGCAAATTACAGATTTTTTTTAAATGTATTACTCCTGGTACCAATCAGCTTATTACACAAACACAGAAACAAGGCAGATCAAATGAAACCAGACGTGTGTAAAGACAATATTTTCTTCAACTTATTGTTTTATATTTTTTTATCCGAATTTCTTTGAATAATCATAATCATTTTCAAATGTGAGAGCTATATTTGCTGGCGCTACAATTTACAGTAAACAACTTTTTAACATAAATTAGTTACAAAAGGGTAATAATCAACTGGTTTTGAGTCTGATTATGTCATGGTATTGGTTGCAAAAATGCCATATTCCTAAAATGCAATATTTTTAATTTAATTGGTATATATTTTCATTTAAATGCAATATTTTGTTTTTATTCAAATGGTATAATTTGTCATTCAAATGCAATATTTTTTATTTGAATGGTATATTTTTTTCATTTAAATGCAATATCTTTTATTCAAATGGTATAATTTGTCATTCAAATGCAATATTTCGTATTCAATTGATATAGTAGTTTTTTTTATTCATATGCAATAGATCATAGATAGCATTGAGCCTTCAAAAAGTGAATCATAATTAGTTTTATAATTTATAAATATCTTATATGGCATGGTATGTTGCAAAAATTTGACATTTTTCAATTAATGGTAGGTTTCTAGCTTAGCCAGGGTCTTCTATGGATATTTCCCTGAGAGGGATAATACAATACCTATCAAGCCAATCTAAAGTTATGTCATATAAAAGTTTTGCGACCACAAATTTTCGCTAAGTAGCCAAGGGTTACGATCCACTCCCCTCTTTTCCAGTGAAGAGGAGGCCGGGAAGTGGATCGTAACCCTTGACTAGCAAATATGTAGACCAACATATTCCATCCAAATAAAAAGAACCTAAAAAATATAAAAGAAAAATTCTTACCTAGTCCATTGCAAAGAATTTATAATCCATTTTAATCTGATTCTTGTATCGATTTGATACACTTTGTATGTTACATATTAAGTCTACAAAGTAGTTTTATTTACATAAAAATTTTCAGGTGTATGTCTTCTCATCGGAAACATACCATATAAGGTGTTATGCGCGGTGCTATGCGTGTAATCAGACAATACAATCTATAGTCGTTAGACGAACAAAAAATATTTACAGAAATACTATGATGCTCTTTTCCTTTCAGCTATCATATATGTTTAAATGTTATTATTTATATAAATTTGTTTTCCAGTAGATGCACATGTAGTAGAAGCTATACTGGAAATGTTATGTCAATACTTGACATATAGTCGAGTATGATAAACTGCACGTATTTCATAAATCCTACTTTGTAAAGGATCACTCTGATTCAAACAAAAAAATCTCTGAAACTGACATTATCAAGATGCTTGATTTCTTGATTGACAACATATTTGTTACGTTCGGAGGACGTGTTTTTCAACAGACTATCGGCATTGCAAGGGGAACGAATTGTGCCCCTCTTCTTGCCGACTTGTTTCTTTATTATTATGAGGCTGACTTCATACAGGAACTTCTTAGGAAGAAAGATAAGAAGTAAGCAATATCCTTTAACTCTACTTTCCGCTATATAGATGATGTTCTTTCACTAAATAATTCAAAATTTGGTGACTATGTTGAACGCATCTATCCCATTGAACTAGAGATAAAGGATACAACAGATACAGTTAAGTCGGTCTCATATCTTGACTTACATCTAGAAATTGACAATGAGGGTGGATTGAAAACAAAACTTTACGACAAAAGAGATGATTTCAGCTTTCCAATTGTGAACTTTCCATTTCTAAGTAGCAACATTCCAGCAGCACCTGCATACGGTGTATATATCTCCCAATTGATACTATATTCCCGTGCTTGCATTTCCTATCATCATGATTTTCTTGATAGAGGGTTGTTGCTCACAAGGAAACTATTAAATCAAGAGTTCCAAATGGTGAAGTTGAAATCATCTCTTCGTAAATTTTACGGACGCCATCACGAGTTGGTTGACCGTTATGGATTAACCATTTCACAAATGATATCGGATATGAACCTTACGTCGTAACTACAATCCCCATCCCTTTCATAAATGTGACCTACCGAATTAGACTATTTACCGGATTTGTTATCTCATAAGTTACACGACGGGTGCCACATGTGGAGCAGGATATGCTTACCCTTCCGGAGCACCTGAGATCACCCCTAGTTTTTGGTGGGGTTCGTGTTGTTTATTCTTTAGTTTTCTATGTTTTGTCATGTGTACTATTGTTTGTCTGTTTGTCCTTTTCATTTTTAGCCATGGCGTTGTCAGTTTATTTTTGATTTATGAGTTTGACTGTCCCATTGGTATCTTTCGTCCCTCTTTTATGAAGGTTCGTTTTATTCCATCATCTGAAGGGACTTTGAAGGGCTGTAACAGACTTTTATCCATTGTACCGTTCGTCCTTACCATGCATGAAATATATTCCACTGGACGTTAAGAAAACAACAACCAATCAATCAATCAATCCAGTATACCGTCCGTTGATATGATAATCTTTTCACTATTTTTGTCTGTGATTTACGACCTACAAACTTTGAAATTACTTTCGAGGTTTTAAAAACTTCCTTGTAAAAAAAAAACCGATAGAATAGTCTTCAATTTATCTATCTGTTCTCCGATAACTTGACTGCCTTGTGCATTGGGACGTCCGATTCCTCATAATATAGTCTGTCTTTAGATAATTGACAACCTGAGACCTTATCACCATGAGAATACAGCAAAAGGAATACTTTCACGTTCTATTTTGAACTTGATGAATTGGTAGTCTGTCACCTTTTATTATCAATCGATCTGGTTTTAATCTTTATCATCCTGTTTTACTGGCGAAGTTGGGTCTGTAGATCATTCTGTAGCACATATATGCTTCTCTCAGTCTGATCAGGAGCACGACGGGTGCCACGTGGAGCTGGATCTGCTTACCGTTTCGGAACACCCGAAATTCCCTCGTTTTTTGTGCGACTTTATGTTGTACTGTTATACCACTGTCCCAGGTAAGGGGAGGGTTGGGATCCCGCTAACATGTTTTACCCCGCCACATTATTTATGTATGTGTCTGTCCCAAGTCAGGAGCCTGTAATTCAATGGTTGTCGTTTGTTTATGTGTTACATATTTGTTTTTTGTTCATTTTTTTTACATATATAAGGCCGTTAGTTTTCTCGTTTGAATTGTTTTACGTTGTCTTATTGGGGCCTTTTATAGCTGACTATGCGGTATGGGCTTTGCTCATTGTTGAAGGCCGTACGGTGACCTATAGTTGTTAATGTCTGTGTCATTTTGGTCTTTTGTGGATAGTTGTCTCATTGGCAATCATACCACATCTACTTTTTTATATATTGTTCAGTCTATAGTTTTCTGTGTTTTGTTTTATGTAAGGTTGTCTTTTTGTCATTTTTAGTTTAATGCCATGGCATTGTCAGTTTTTTTCGACATGTGTCTTAATGTCCCTTTGGTATATCTTTCGTCTCTTTTTTGTTAGTATTTTTTTCTTTTGGTCAATGAATTGTCCGTCTTTCTTTAATTTATTATTGTTTGTCCTCAGGCCTATCCAAATCCCCCTTAGAATATACTTGGTGTATTTATAGTTAACATATAGGTTCGTGTTGTCGTAAAATGTTATTCCATTATTGCATTTATATAGGTGAACTACCAATTACATCTCTCTATAGTACAAACGATTAGGATTAGCTTAGTCGTTTTTGTTTTTTTCGATGTCCAATTAAGGCAAGACACGTGCTCATATTGTTGTGTAAGAAAAACATTTCTCATATTATGTTACAACGATCATCATAATTATTAAAATAAGAAACTTATCAGGCATTTTTATTGTTTCACTTGAAATGAAATAATGTATTATTAAATGTTATACCTGCTAGTGACACAGCTGATCAGGCAATTCATGTTCATATCGAAATATGATAGAAGTATAGCAAACATAATTGGTTCTCAGTTTTGCATTGTATAAATAGAAAATGTATATATTTTTTATACAATATAATTTTCATTTCCCTTTACTTCTGATTAGTCATGGCTGATCTCCTATTACATTATCAGTTTCTCAACATTTCTTAATACTATATATATCATATCTCTTTGAATTGCAAAAAAAAAAAAACATATAGATAACTTTTCAAAAATATCCCTGGATGAATTATATTCACTCTCTTCATTCGAGACTTTGTTATAAAAAAAACAATGCAAATAATTCCAGTTTTCTGGACAACTTTTTGTAAACTAACTTTCCGGTTTAAGGTTGGACAAGTATGGAATTCCCTACCTATTTAGACCAGATTAGAACCTCGGTTGGTCAATTTAGGAGCTGTTTTAATTCCTGGTATGATAGAAGTTAAGAGCTATATTAATTCCTTGTTTCATAGAAGAGAATTGGCCCCCTGTTGATCAATTTAAGAGCTATTTTCATTCCTCGTATGAGGGCAACACATATAATTACAACTACGTGTCGCTTCTATTCAGTGTTACCTCACAGCTGAAATTTCTTCTTTTTCTGGTATTTTGCTTTACAATTCTGAATGATTTTTGGTAACTGCTTTTTGAAAACCAGTGCTTGAATATTTTAATGCTAAACTTCAATTTTTAGGTTGGGTGTATTTTTATGGCATTTTATTGTGTTACGAGAAATATCTATCCATGCAAGAAATACACACGAGGCGACAACCATGAGAAAATTATAGATTGTCGTTGTTTTTTCCCAACGAGATTGATTTTATCACTTGAGCCGGTTCGGCGAGTGGGTAAAGCAATCGAGTTGAAATGACCAATGATAATCTATTTATTGCTATTTTACCTATGACGACATTGTTTATTTCATTGACAACGGGCACGTGCGCCCTCACTTTCTAGTGATCATTTTTCAGACCACTCTGGTGTGCTGAGAAAAGGAAATTACCGGTCAGAAAGATGAAAGGAAAATTTCCTAAAATAGCGGTACAATACATTTCCATGCGTTCCCATTTGTTTAATGAAGTTTGTCTCACCAGTTGTCATACGGTTTGGCGTATTTAGATTTTTCGTTCAAAATCGCTTAATACTATCTTTCACGTTTATTTTCATTCTATTCAATCAGGATTTTTCTTTTCAAACTGTGTGGTGGTCGAATTTCTAAGGAGAGGTGTTATAGTTAAGGTTATTACATACAAAAGTACTGTCGGCGACTTTAGAGTACAGGAAGGCAATAGTTCAATAGAAGTATATTTCAGAAGATTTGGATAAAAATTGTGATTTTCTTTATAAAAAGTGCCTTTCCAATATATAAACATTCATATTTAGTGTTACTTTTAAAGTATTATATGACTAATTAAACGTTCTCTTCGAATCAACAGTGTGGATGATTAAATTATTGAAATTGCTTCTTTCCGAACATAAAAGAAAATTAATCAGAATCTAGAGACCTATTTGTGATGAATTTTTTAGTTTAGTTATGAATTTGTGGAGTCAAGCGGATATCTAATTAAGATAAAACTATAAAAATGTAAATCCGTTTTACAGTTGGTATTAATTGGGTTGTTTAAATAAAATTAAAATCTTCATTTCAATCTTGCATAGCTCTGGTCCCTTGTCTGGGTATGGCTTAAACGTTTTTGGTTTTACCTGATTTTAACGTTTGAAGATATTTTCAATTTTAAAAACTTTTAGCCTCGAGCATCACTGAAGAGACATTATAATAGACGCCAAATCAATCAAAGGGACATTCAAACTCACAAAGCGAAAATAAACTGACAATTTTCGAAATGCTTTTCTGGGTCACTAAAATTGGTAACGTTCATTTTATCACATTTGTTTCTAAAAGTTAAATATAGGCGTAATACATAAAGTTATTTTGCATCTTGTTCTTGTCTATACTGACATAAAAGTAGGGAGAAGCCATGAAATGTATGCAATTTTTTAGTTGAAATGACAAGTCAAAGTCTTTCTGAGACTGTAAGAAATTACTATTGCTATGCATATATCAAACAACCTTCCAATGGCATATTCAGTTGTCCACAGACCACAATTAAATCATCTATCAGTTCTTTATAACCTTTTGCATCATTAAAAAAATTGCACCATGCACTTTTGTCAAATTTTGTGTGTGTGTAATGTATAGTCCTAGTCCAAATATATATCCAAAATTCAGAAAGATTGAAGCAATCACTTTTACAAATTTAGCCAATACACATCCATACCCCTATTGACAAGTCAAGAGATGTTACGAAAACTGTAAATATTACCTTTTTGCACTTGGCCTAATCACTCATTCCATATCAAAATCAGTTAAAATACAACATGCAAAAATTTATTTCACCTCTCTTCTTTCATTTCCACCCAAACAAATTTAAAAAATGAGTGAGAAAGGGAAAGAAAAAAAAATAAAGGAAAAATACACTCTAATTAAAAGGAACTATATTCGTAGACAAGGAAGGAATACCAAACAATGGAGATTTATATAACTTATCTCTAAAGTGCCTTTTTGACATATCATCATCAAAAATATACAAAGTTGACAATCATTAATTGAGCCCTGCGTCAGAGAACTCGTATGCTTTTTTATTACTTATTGAGACATATCTGCTACCTATATCAAATCAAATATAGTTTTTGAAACGCAGAATTGTATGTTAAAGTTTCTCAAGTGAATATGATCCATATAAGCTTATCGGAGTTTATGTCGGATTAAGATCTTTGTTTACAAAAGCCTTCATAAAGCTTTAACCTGATACGAGAAAGCTAGAACAGTTTGTTAATTGGCCGTTTCAGAATCTAATGCATCATGGGTAATTTCATTGTTCGTACCCCAAAGTGAAAATAACGTCACGTCATTGGTTAAATTTCCATTGTTTATGGCATTTTTAACCAATCAAAACGCTTTGGTACGCTTTTAAAAATATTACCCAGGATGCATTAGATTCTGAAACGGCGAATTGAAACATGATATAGACATTAAAGATTGAATGAAACAATGGAAAAAGAATGAAACTATAAGATAACATCCATAAAATATAAAACCAAGTTCATTTTTATAATACTATGAAACTAAATCTATATCTATAACTAACATAGTTTTATCTAATATCATATCAATAACCGAACAATCTCAAACTTCTACTAGTATCAAATCCATAACGACCAAACTAAAACAACAAAAATAATAGCAAAAGGTATTTATCAAGGAATCCATTTGCGAAATAAATTAAAAGCTTGATCAAAGGAAAACAATTTTTTTTTAAAAGCCTGACCGACGGGCTACAAGAACACTATGTTGAATGTAAGAAACATCTCAAGGCATAGACACACTGTACAATTGCATGTATTCAGGGGATTTAAATAGTGCAACGGACACACTAACAAACGTGCAACACACATAAATCTAACGAGAAAAAAATAAATGAGGGTTTTTTCTCGCAAGAATAACGTGACGTGACAACCACGCCCTGTTTCGGGCATTTATTTAAGTTTAATCTAAAATTATTATTCTTATTCGTACATCATTATTAGTACATAAATCAGGCTGTTAGTTTTCTCGGTTGAATAGCTTTTGTGGCGTTTTATAGCTGACTGTGCGGTATGTGTTTTACTCATTGTTGAAAGTCACATGGCGACCTATTATAGTTGTTAATTCTGTGTCATCTTCAGACTCATGTGGGTAGTTTTCTCATTGGCAATCATATTTTTAAAGATCAAAACTTTAGGATAAATTTTGCATATAACCTTGGATTGTTCAACTTGAACTAATAATCGAAAGAAAATATTGCATTTATCTCTTTAACTTTATGGAATATATCTGATTGTGTTTGTTAAATATATATAAACAGTTGTATAGAAAGCACTAAAAAATTGTTGAAAACATTTTTTTTTATAGCTGACTACGCTGTATGGACTCATTGTTGAAGGCCGTATGGTGATACATAGCTGTTAATGTCTGTGTCATTTGATCTCATGTGGAGAGTTGTCTCGTTGGCAATCATACCACATCTTCCTTTTTTTATATTAAATCTTATTACAAATAAAATCATCGAATAACCAATTTCAAATCCATGGATCAATCTTCCAAATTATATGTTGTTAGTACATTTGTTTCCCTTTAATGATCGACAGACTGTAACTTCACCTGAACTAGGCATGATCCACACACATATATAAATCATCAGATTAAGGCTATATATATGAAAATAATGGTGGATACATTTACGCAATTAAAATCTGGTGTGAAACAACATACACGATTTTTTTTTCATACGAAGTTGTTGTAAACAGATAGCTGGATTCTGTTTTTAGGTACCTTGTTGTTCCTTTATTGTTTTTTTTTTTTCGATATAACAAACTTTCTTTAAACCTTATTGAAATTAAACTGTTTACAAATCTTTGAACTACTCGAAACTCTGAGATGATATACCCTGATATACCCTGATACCCAGGAAGAGATGATATCAGCTGTATTTGGTAAACCCTTTCTGATTGTTTAGTACTAAATTTTCTTCGTACTTTATCTTTGCCTTTTTCATTTTTTAAACGAGCGGCATTGGTGAGTCTTTTGTAGACGAAACGTCCGTCTGGTATCTTTGATATTTTTTGAAGCATCTATCAAAGCTATGTCACGCGATTTATACAAGATTTACGCACGTGAAATTCGCTTTATAAGAACTAATAAATATATCATGTGTATGTAAAACGTTCACAGGTATATTCTGTATGACGTTATAAATCACTATTCAAAATTCTTTATAATAAAAATAGTATTACTAAAAAAACTTTCTGTCATCGTATATGTATTCCGCCTAACATAATTCCCCGCGGAAACTTTGTTATAAACAGTGCCATAAAATCTGCTTTAACAGAAGTCTCACAGGAAACTTTGTTATAAACAGCGCCATAATATCTGCTCTAACAGAAGTCTCACAGGAAACTTTGTTATAAACAATGCCATAATATCTGCTCTGACATAATTCTCACAGGAAACTTTGTTATTAACAATGCCATAATATCTGCTCTGACAGAAGTATCACAGGAAGTTTTGTTATTAACAATGCCATAATATCTGCTCTAACAGAAGTCTCACAGGAAACTTAGTTATAAACAGTGCCATGATATCTGCTCTAACAGAAGTCTCACAGGATTTTTTTTTATAAACAGTGCCATAATATCTGCTCTGACATAATTCTCACAGGAAACTTTGTTATAAACAGTGCCATAATATCTGCTCTAACAGAATTCTCAAAGGAAACTTTGTTATAAACAATGCCATAATATCTACCCTAACAGAAGTCTCACAGGAAACTTTATTATAAACAATGCCATAATATCTGCTCTAACATAAGTCTCACAGGAAACTTTGTTATAAACAGCGCCATAATATCTGCCCTAAAAGAAGTCTCACAGGAAACTTTATTATAAACAATGCCATAATATCTGCTCTAACAGAAGTCTCACAAGAAACTTTGTTATAAACAATGCCATAATATCTGCTCTAACAGAAGTCTCATAGGAAACTTTGTTATAAACAGCGCCATAATATCTGCCCTAACAGAAGTATCACAGGAAACTGTATTATAAACAAGCCATAATATCTGCTCTAACAGAAGTCTCACAAGAAACTTTGTTATTAACAATGCCATAATATCTGCTTTAACAGAAGTCTCACAGGAAACTTTGTTATAAACAATGCCATAATATCTGCTCTAACAGAAGTCTCACAGGAAACTTTGTTATTTACAATGCCATAATATCTGCTCTAACAGAAGTCTCACAGGAAGCTTTGTTATAAACAATGCCATAATATCTGCTCTAACAGATATCTCACAGGAAGCTTTGTATAAACAATGCTATAATATCTGCTCTAACAGAAGTTTCACAGGAAACTTTGTTATAAACAATGCCATAATATCTGCTCTGACAGAATTCTCACAGGAAACTTGGTTATAAACAGTGCCATAATATCTGCCCTAACAGAAGTCTCACAGGAATTTTTGTTATAAACAATGCCATAATATCTGCTCTAACATAAGTCTCACAGGAAACTTTGTTATAAACAATGCCATAATATCTGCTCTAACAGAATTCTCACAGGAAACTTTGTTATAAACAATGCCATAATATCTGCTCTAACATAAGTCTCACAGGAAACTTTGTTATAAACAGTGCCATAATATCTGCTGTAATAGAAGTCTCACAGGAAACTTTGATATAAACAATGCCATAATATCTGCTCTAACAGAAGTCTCACAGGAAACTTTGTTATAAACAATGCCATAATATCTGCTCTAACAGAAGTCTCACAGGAAACTTTGATATAACCAATGCCATAAAATCTGCCCTAACAGAAGTCTCACAGGAAACTTTATTATAAACATTGCCATAATATCTGCTCTAACATAAGTCTCACAGGAAACTTTGTTATAAACAGCGCCATAATATCTGCCCTAAAAGAAGTCTCACAGGAGACTTTATTATAAACAATGCCATAATATCTGCTCTAATAGAAGTCTCACAAGAAACTTTGTTATTAACAATGCCATAATATCTGCTCTAACAGAAGTCTCAGAGGAAATTTTGTTATAAACAATGCCATAATATCTGCTCTAACAGAATTCTCACAGGAAACTTTGTTATAAACAATGCCATAATATCTGCTCTAACAGAAGTCTCACAGGAAACTTTGTTATAAACAATGCCATAATATCTGCCCTAACATAAGTCTCACAGGAAACTTTATTATAAACAATGCCATAATATCTGCTCTAACATAAGTCTCACAGGAAACTTTGTTATAAACAACGCCATAATATCTGCTCTAACATAAGTCTCACAGGAAACTTTGTTATAAATAGTGCCATAATATCTGCTGTAATAGAATTCTCACAGGAAACTTTGATATAAACAATGCCATAATATCTGCCCTAACAGAAGTACAAGTAAAGCTGGTAAATATAAAGATAATCCATAATAAATTTGTCGATAATTATTAATTCTTAATATATTCATCATTTTAAATTATATATTTTACTTTTTATAAGTATTCATTAGAAATTTCGTTATCGCTTAAAGCATACATGTTCCTTAATTGTGAATATGACAGAGGGAATATTATTCTGTTCCCAAACGTGGAGCTTGATACATCAGCTGTTGCACAGAGATGTGAGAAAAAGAAAACAGGGTATCTGATGAAAATATTCCGGAATATACCAAAATGGAGAAGATTTGTCACGTTTTAACGTTATGCTTATTTATATATGCACAATAAAACAGATTTATCCTGATCTGTATCCAAAGTCCACTACCTCGTTCGTACACATGCGCGCATTACAAAAAGCTGTGCACAGCTTTCATGATTTCAAAATTACGCACAACTGTTATGGTAATGCGCGCAAATGTAGTGTGAAACAAAATTATATGAATCGTATCATCCATTCTGTTTACATGGTGTAATGACATATTTATTCCAAGCAAAAGACTGATTTTTTTATTCAAATTTACCAGAGGGGTAAACCTTTGTGCCAAAAGGAGGTCTCTCAAAAATAATAATTTAGACTTAAATTAAAAGATTAATTAATTTACATTATCTGACATAACAAAAGTTATGTATAATAATTTATATACTAATACAGAATCAGTAACTGCTTTATGATGAACGCCAATGAACAGTCAAAAATATAAATTCAATTCCCTCAAAACGGTTAATTTGTACGAGATCACCTTCTGGCACTCCGGCTGTATAGAACTTGGATTTATTTAGTCTACTTTATTGAAAAAGCTGTTATAAACAGAGAAATATATTACATTATATAAAAAAGTATGAATGAAAAAAAACCTATGAAAATAACTGATGACAATCTATCGATAGAATGCATAAACTTAGAATTAAACAAATAATAAAGGGGAAATTAAGACATATTTTAATATTAATTTATGATTATTAAAATTTAGAAGTATTGAAAAACTAGATATATTAAATTGACAGTTCGATTCAAGCTAAATAAGAATATGAAATGTAGCTTACCTGTTCAAAGAAGTACATCCTTTTAATGATGATAATCTGTGTGATGCTGATCAGCTCGGTAAAGTGATCATCAGACAGGTGTAGCAACTTAATTGCCGTATAATCAGTCAAAAAATAACCAGCGTCAATTCTGTAAAGTGTTAATTGTAACTATGCTTTTGTTCACTTTTTTTCATGGAAGATAATAATGTTCATGTAGATACGTCATTTTATAGAAAAGTAGAAACATTTCGATAGAATGGATAAGGATTAACAAATGTACAGAACTCCCATGATATTCTTAAAATCAATATCTACATACATTTGTTCCATGTAGATTGTCTACTTTCAGAGAGATTATCACTATAGAAGAATGACTAGAGAAGTTTATACTTTACGTATTGTCTTTATGATTATTGGTGAATTTAATATTAGCATAAATTTGCGAATCTTAAAATCGGAAAGGATGAAAACAAAAGACATCCAGAATTTATCGAACAAAATATAAGAATTATCAGGTTTTCTGCTCTTTGGTCGGGTTGTTGTCTCTTTGACACATTCTCCATTTCCATTCTCAAAATATCTATCAAATACAAAACTGAATCTTTTTAACTGAGTTATGGGTATCAAATAGATAAGTAATGGAAGCAATCAGATAGATATAAGAAGATGTGGTATGAGTGGCAATGAGACAACTCTCCATCCAAGTCACAATTTGTAAAAGGTGAACCATGAAAGATCAAAATACGGCCTTTAACAATTCCCTTGGCCCACACCTAACAACTAGCTAAAAAAAAGCCCCAAAACCACTAGTGCAAAACAATTCAAACAGGAAAATTTACGGTCTAATCTATATAAAAAACGAGAAATACTTATGAACCACATACAAAAACGACAACCATTGAACAACAGGTTCCTGACTTAGGATAGGTGCAAGCAAATGCAGCAAGTTTAATCGTTTTAATAGGCACCAAACTTTACCCTAACCTGAAACAGCAGCTCAGCATTACAACACAGAAAGACACACTATAAAATATCAATTGAAATGGCTTTACTCGATCAAAATACTGAAATATTTACAAAACAAGTAAACATACAATGAACGAATAAATTTGTAATATGACACAGTATAAATACAATTTGCAAGACAAAGTTAAAAAGACAAACATAACCTGGAACGAAATGCCGTTAAGCGATAAAATAGCGTACATGTGCACATACATGTAACTTTTTATTAAATAAGTTGATTGTTAGGAGTACGGAAATATTTTTTACAAAATAATTTTGTTGTTCATATTACGAGAACAGAAGTAAAAATGTAAGCTAACACTAAAAACTTATTAAAGGTGGTCATATAAAAAAAAAATAAGACGAGATATACACCAAAAAAAAAACCGACAGGCATAGAAGTATACCTAGGATATAACCTTTTATTATATACTTAGTAGTAAATACAGATAAATTGTATGTGTAATACAATCATAATTTGGCAAGCGTGCTGTATCAGCCACCCGTGATGATATCGATATCAGCACGGTTGCAAAAGCTTTATCACACCTTTAATCTGTATGACGTCACGTCATCGATTGCAGTCACTTTTGCACATGCAAAGGCTTTCAAATCCCTAATCTGTATGACGTCATGTTACATAAAAAACATCTACTTTGTTATAAACAGTGCCATAATATCTGCCCTAACAGAAGTCCCACAGGAAACTTTGTTATAAACAATGCCATAATATCTGCTCTAACATAAGTCTCACAGGAAACTTTGTTATAAACAGTGCCATAATATCTGCTCTATAAACAGAAGTCTCACAGGAAATTTTGTATTTTTCATCGTTTGCATGAAAACGGTACATAGCATTACATAATTGATACGATTTTCATTTATATATGTGCGAATAGTTGTCAAATATCTTATTTTCTTGGGAAAAAACCGAGCCTTGATGTCCCGACTCCTTTAGTTCTGTTTGAATTTGTTGATGAAAAATTCGATATATGCGCCAATGTAAACAATATTGTAAGATTTCATTACAACTTTAATAAAAGAGGGACGAAAGATACCAAAGGGACAGTCAAACTCATAAATCTAAAACAAACTGACAACGCCATGGCTAAAAATAAAAAAGACAAACAGAAAAACAATAGTACACAGGACACAATATAGAAAACTAAAGAAAAAACAACACGAACCCCACCAAAAACTAGGGGTGATCTCAGGTTCTCCGGAAGGGTAAGCAGATCCTGCTCCACATGTGGCACCCGTCGTGTTGCTTAAGTGACTACAAATCCGGCAAACAGTCTAATTCGGTAGGTCATATTCATGAAAGGGAAGGGGATTGTAGTTACGACGTAAGGAACATATCCGATATCATTTGTGAAACGGTTATTCCATAACGGTCAACCAACTCGTGATGGCGTCCGTAAAATTTACGAAGGGATGATTTCAACTTCACCATTTGGAACTCTTGGTTTAATAGCTTCCTTGTGAGCAGCAAACCTCTATCAAGAAAATCATGATAGGAAATGCAAGCACGGGAATATCGTATCAATTGGGAGATATATACCCCGTATGCAGGTGCTGCTGGAATGTTGCTACTTAGAAATGGAAAGTTCACAATTGGAAAGCTGAAATCATCTCTTTTGTCGTAAAGTTTTGTTTTCAACCGACCCTCATTGTCAATTTCTAGATGTAAGTCAAGATATGAAGCCGACTTAACTGTATCTGTAGTATCCTTTATCTCTAGTTCGATTGGATAGATGCGTTCCACATAGTCACCAAATTTTGAATTGTTTAGTGAAAGAACATCATCTATATAGCGGAAAGTAGAGTTAAAGGATATTGCTAACTTCTTATCTTTCTTCCTAAGAAGTTCCTGCATGAAGTCAGCCTCATAATAATAAAGAAACAAGTCGGCGAGTAGAGGGGCACAGTTTGTTCCCATTGGAATGCCGACAGTCTGTTGAAAAACACGTCCTCCGAACGTAACAAATATGTTGTCAATCAAGAAATCAAGCATCTTGATAATATCAGTTTCAGAGAATTTTTTGTTTGAATCAGAGTGATTCTTAATAAGGTAACCTTTACTAATATGTTTGTTTAAAGATGAGGTTTTGTTGTGTCACTGAAATAACTATAATAAATTAGTTTTTGCCATAAGTTATTTCTCTTGCCGCTATCAAAACTATGATTTAGTTATGTTGCCACTGATATAACTAAAAAATGAACCTATTATGTGTTGCTCTCCTATCTACAAAGTGAATCAAAAATCAAAGATGTGGAACATATTCGATCATAATCTTTTGGTAACTAATGTAATTACTGTCTCTTCCATGCCCATCTTGAACATAAAAACTAAATATTGAATAAACAATACTCCTAATGCTCAAGTTGGTTGTCATCGTGCAACGCCGTTAATAACACCATATAGGAAAACATAGAACTCCCTTTTGTCATAAGTAACTGTCAAACATCAAAACATACTATCCACACTCATCTGTGTCCACACTTGTTTATGTAATAATATATGTTGTTGTGTATGTCTAAAGTATGGAAAGCCACAGTGAACCCCCCGATTATTATTTTTTTTCCTTTAAAAATACATGGATACAAATAAATCTTCGGCTTTTATAATCCCGCAGATTATTATAAATTCTAAAATCTTCGGCTTTTCAAAATCTTCGGCTTTTCAAAATCTACGGCTTTTCAAAATCTTCGGCTTTTCAAAATCTTCGGCTTTTCGAAATTTTCGGCTTTTCAAAATCTTCGGCTTTTGAAAAGTCGAAGATTTTAGTATTTATAATAATCGGCGGGATTATAAAAGCCGAAGATTTACTTGTATCCATGTATTTTTAAAGGAAAAATAATAATAATCGGGGTGTTCACTGTGGCTTTCAAATGAATCAAAAATCATTTTATTTAATATTCATTTTACATTTTATTTTCAAAAAATCATTTGATTAAAAAAAGTTTGTGTTGAAGTATCATGGTATATTTGTATATTTTGTTGCTTGTTGAGGAATGCTTCATAATAGATACAAAAAATAATGAACATTTTTGCACAAATGAAATGGTTTACTCCTGGTTTGCCCACTTTTAATTCTACCAATTATCTAGTAGCAAAGAAAACAAAAAAGACAAAAGGTTTAATGAGCATACAATTGTATAGTCTGTTCCAACTTAGGTATATTGTTTATCAGTGTTTTCTTACTATATTTACGTCTTTTTTATTATGATTTTTAAAGAAAAATTATAAATAAATCAAATAGGTTTTCTCTCAATAATTTGATATCAATTCAATATTTTCATTTAACATACAACTAAAGACAAAACAATGACATTCAGTAATAAAAGTGTCTTCACAATTTATCATTTTCTGAATGATTTTCATGATATAAATACTGCAATAAAAGTTATGTTTTATTGAAAACATAATTAATATAATATATGAATCAAAGTTTATAAGTGCATTACATAGGGAATAAATAGTTGACACAACATAGGTTTCTGACACAGAATGAATGTGGTCTAAGAACTTAAACTTAAAAACTTAAAACTTTTAAATTTGACATTTACCTATTATGGTCCAATATCCAAAATCTAAATACATGGTTAGATTTAGCATATCATAGAACCCAAAGAATTTAATTTTTGATTAAATTAAATAATGTTCAATTTTAGACCTCAAAGTGAACCAATTTGATAACTGGGCCAAAATATTAAAAATCTGAATACATGGTTTAATTCAGCATATTGAAGAACCCTATATATTCAATTTTTGTTGAAATCAAACAAACTTTAATTTTATACCCGGATTTGGACCAACTTGAAAACTGGGCCCATAATAAAAAAAATCTAAGTACATGTTGAGATTCAGCATATCAAAGAACCCCCGGAATTCAATTTTGGTTAAAATCAAACTAAGTTTAATTTTGGACCCTTTAGACCTTAATGTAGACCAATTTGAAAACAGGACCAAAAATTTAGAATCTATGTACACTTTTAGATTTGGCATACCAAAGAACCACAATAATTCATTTTTTGATGAAATAAAACAAAGTTTAATTTTGGACCCTTTTGGACCCTAATTCCTAAACTGTTGGGACAAAAACTCCTTAAATCCATCCCAACCTTCCTTTTGTGGTCATAAACCTTGTGTTAAAATTTCGTAGATTTCTATTTACTTATACTAAAGTTATTGTGCAAAAACCAAGACAAATGCTTATTTGGGACTTTTTTGGCCACTTATTCCTAAACTGTTGGGACCAAAACTTCCAAAATCAATCCCAATCTTCCTTTTGTGGCCATAAACCTTATATTAAAATTTCATAGATTTCAGTTTATTTATTCTAAAGTTATTGTGCGAAAATCACGAAATTTGCTTATTTGGGCCCTTTTTTTGGCCCCTAATTCCTAAAGTGAATGAAGTTGTTACTGAAGTTGTTGAGCGAAAAATATTTTCGCACATTTTCATTGATTTAATAGCGAAATATTGTATCATTTATAAAAATTTACAGGTAAATAAAAGGTAAAAATTATGACTATTATTCAGAAATAAACTATAATTGTTAAAACAACAATTCCCCTTATGTTTACATATGCATGTAATTAAAAGTGGGCAAACCAGGATGACACCAAATTAATGGTGTCTTCAACCTATGCCAACATTTGATAAAAATATATTCAACCTGGTGTCATCCTGGTTTGCCCACTTTTAATTACATGCAATGTTTGTAAAACCTTTAATTTTGAGGCTTTCAATATAAAATCAATTGTCAGTAAAGCAGGAGAGACATTTCAGTGTGTGCACTCTTGTATAACTATAAGATATTTATTGCACTGGCATAACTATAAAATATTTGTTTGTCACTGGCATAAATATTAATATTTTATTTTGCAATTGGCTTAAGGTGGTACCCAACACTTTCACTAAAATTAATTTGGCTCGTTTAATTTTCATAAAATATTTATATTTTAAAAAATTTGAACCAACCGTTCTGTCAGAAAAATTACACTGGTTATATAGCAATTTGACAAACACCAATTTTTGATCATTGAGAAGCTTAATATTCCTTTTACAACACAACGTAATTAAAACGTTTAACTGACTTTACAGAGTTATCTCCCTGTAGTGTTAGGTACCACCTTAAATATAAGGTATAAATTATTTATTTTTTCCTCTAACATTACTATAAGGTATTTGTTGTGCCATTGCCATACCTACATATATTTGAGGTTTTTTTTTTAACAAAACAAGATAAGTACCATCCTTTGAAATGATAATTAACTCTTTATGTTTATAGACAACACACGTAAACAAGGTCTTAAATGTCGGTATTGGCTGTAACAAACAATTATTGTAAGGTATGATAAAGCTGGTATCAGGGGATACACCCAGTTAATTGGGAATATAGAGTTCATGTACTAATGATGATTATATATTTTAAAACGCTGAGTATATAAAATCATAGATGTTTTTTTACTGGTATGATTATTACTTACAAATGGTGGTATTCTGCTTTTCTGCTGTCATATTCTCTTGACTGCTCATCTTCCTTCATCTCTGAATCCCTGTCGCTCTCTGCCGATGCTTTGGTGTCTTCAGATGGTTCCAACCCTCACCAGATGTTTCGACCCTGTACCATAACATCCTCCGGTTGGCGGGTCAGTAGAGGTGGCCAAACCTCTACTCATCAGCACTCGGCTTCCAGCTCAGATCATCTCGGCGATACCATAACCAGCAAGATGAACGCTCTGCTGCTTCCCCTAGCTGTCTTACTGCTGTCTTTCGTGCCTTTCCAACTATTCCCATTGCCTGTAGCATCCTCCATACTGACTGTGCAGGAAAACCTCTGCAGCCTACTTCTACTGGGAACAGCCACGCTTTCCAACCTCTCTCTCTACATGTTGTCATCAGCTCTGTGTACTTTTGCTTTTTCCGCTGGTATGCCTCTTCACATCTCTCTTCCCAAGGAACTGTCAGTTCTATTGCAACTATCATCTTTGACGACTGTGACCAAACTACAATGTCTGGGCGTAGGGTTGTCTGTACGCATTCTTGAAACAAAAGCTTCTTTTCAATGTCAGCTCTCATGTTCCATTCACTGTCCTTGTCAAAGATGAAGTGCTGTTTTGACTTTGTTGCATGTCCCGTATCTCCCTCTCTAACGAATCTGATCTGCTTTGCCTCTGTTTTGATGGTCTCTTCTTTTTTCTCTCAATATCAAGGATCTCTGCTAGATGTTTTAGGACCTTGTCGTGCCGCCATCGATACCTTCCCTGTGTCAGAGCAACCTTGCAGCCTGAAAGTGTATGTGCCATAGTACCTCTTAGTTATGTTGCCACTGATATAACTATAAGATATTTATTGCACTGGCATAACTATAAAATATTTGTTTGTCACTGGCATAAATATTAATATTTTATTTTGCAATTGGCTTATATATAAGGTTTTAAGTATTTATTTTTTCCTCTAACATTACAATAAGGTATTTGTTGTGCCTTGCCATACCTATATATATATATTTATATATAATAATTTTTTTAACAAAACAAGATAAGTACACCTTCCTTTGAAATGATAATTAACTCTTTATGTTTATAGACAACACACGTAAACAAGGTCTTAAATGTCGGTATTGGCTGTAACAAACAATTATTGTAAGGTATGATAAAGCTGGTATCAGGGGATACACCCAGTTAATTGGGAATATAGAGTTCATGAACTGATGATGATTATATATTTTAAAACGCTGAGTATATAAGATCATGGTATAATGATATATTGAAGAATATATTACTTCCGGTGTCATCTATATTATTAAACGAGAAGACCTCATTTTTGGTGTCGCTTCTCTTCTTTCCACAATAAATTAATCAACACGCCTCTGTGTCCTATAGGTACAGTGCATAGTCGCATTTGTCATCCATTCATATGATTATTCAGATTGAGTTATTTTAGGAGAAAAACGAGAAAAAAGGCATCCGGGTATTGTCCCGTCATTGTACGAAATTTTAAGTCAAATTAGACTTCCGGTTTGCGTTTTTCTGTATACTTTGAACATACATATACTACGAATAAAGTGTATTTTCAGAATTTTATCTGCTATCATTTTCAAGTTTATTATCCACGGCAGTCACAGAGTTTATTAAATAGAGAGGGTCTGTATACTACATCAATGATCACCATGGATCGATTAGTAAACTTAGAATTGATAGTAAATACGCTTTATTTATATAGTAATGAATGTTAATAATATACAGATAAGCGCTAAAATTATTCATGTGAACTTTTGATACTTTTTCTGAAATTCTCCAGTCATTAAATCTTTTACAAAATTCATTGATTACAAAATAAAAAGAAGATGTGGTATGGTTGCCATGTTGAGACAACTCTCCACAAGAGACTAAAATGACACAGAAATTAACAATTATAGGTTACCGTACGGCCTTCAACAAAGAGCAAAGGCCCCGAAATGACAATGTAAAACAATGCAAACAAGAAAACTAGCGGCCAAATTTATGTACAAAAAATGAACGAAAAACAAATATGTAACACATAAACAAACGACAACCACTGAATTACAGGCTCCTTACTTAAATAAATGTTCATAACATACTAAATGTATGTTCATATTGAAATTGATAGAAAACCAAAAATTGGGAACTTTGGAAATAAAGGTGGAGGGTAAAAAAAAACATTTTCCTGTCCCCAATAACCTATGACTTATGATACTTTTACTGAAATTCTCCAGTCATTCTGTATTTAACAAAATTCTTCCAACAACACTTTACATACTGATACTTTAAACTACGCTCTGAATGCCCGCGATTTCGCGGGTGTGTTCTAGTCATTATAAAATGTCGGTTGTTAATTAGTACAATATTGATCTTCTTCACCTAAGGCCAAAATAAAAATATATTTGTGTTTCCAGTTACCCTACATATCCTACTTTTTAGTCTTAATAATAGCCTAACTTATTACTATTAATTTTTTTCCATTAAGCACTGTTAAAGTCAGAATGTTGCTCCCATAGACTCAATGAAAAATAAAATTCCCTACCTACCTATCCTAATTTTGTTTAAGATGTAACTGGAACCACGCATACTTATTTTTGTTTGCCTTATTGGAACTTACAACTTTAAACAACATCTAAGAATCGAATGCTTCTTTTGTAATATTTTGGGGTGTTTAAAAGCGTAAACGAAGCGGTAGCGCTTCATATTTAAATGCGCGCACGACCACTGACGCTTTTAAACCCAAGAGAAATAACAAAAAGAAGCATTCATTTTTTTCTTTGGCCTGACATTCAACAGAACAGCTCAAATCTATAAAGATTGGAAAATACAAGGACGATTTTTTAGAGAAAAATGCATTTCTTCAATGCACTTGATTTTTATTTCATTATATGCCTTTTTTAGATGTTGAGGTGCAGTTAAACGAGTTCAAAATGCGCATTTCATAAATTTCATGAAACAATAATAGTAAAGTATGATGATGTTAAAAGTATAATCCTCTAAACCATTTGGTCTCTGATGGAAAGTTGTATCAATGGCAATCAATTAGCATTCCATGAATTCTGAGTTTTGTATTAAACAGACAACCTCATATAGAAAACGAAAATCTCCCAAAATTTCTTCAAAAACAATATTTAGAAAATGTAAAGTAATGAAGAAAAGATATCCTTGTGGGCAAGGTCATATACCCACGCCCCTACATTGTTACTGAGCAAACATAATATCAGTAGACTCCCAAGTTCAAAGACCCATCTCTTCTACAAAAGTCAACTTGTAAAAAATTCTTGTAAATGTTTACATCTACATATTATGTCATCAACTACAAAGTTTCAATAAAATTCTTAAAGTTTTTGAGAATAAATAATGAACGAATGAATATGATATCTCATTAGAGAAACGAAAGATACTATAGGAATAATGAATTTCGTAAGTCGTTAACGATCTCATAATGTCATTGCAAAAATCGAATAACGACCAAAGAACAGTATACCAAACACAAGAAAGAAAACTAAATACAGAACAACACGAACACTACCAAACAAAGGGGATGATCTCATATGCTCAGGAAGGGTAGGCAGAAACTATCCACATAAAATATGAAATATAAAAATGCATTAATAAATTTGTTGTAAACGTATATATTTTGCGATTCAAAAATTTCAGTGATTGTCTGCAAAAACTAATCTACGCTTATCTCGATCAACGTAAACATAAAATGAATGCAAATTGTGTAATTTCCTTCATAGGAAGAGAACGATAAACAGATAACTTATATGGTCTTTTTTTGTCTTCCGGTTTTTGACGCCTACGGATACATAGATAGAGACAATTGGTTAAAACGAAGAATATAGAATATTTTTTTATTTTCAAGAAAATAATGTATTGATTCCACTTTGTTTATTCTTTTTTTCTTCGGTAATAGTAAGCTTCTCAAATGATAAGATCCTTGCTTTCAAAAGAACTTTTTTTCAGATTTAGCTTGTTAATACGGCGTTCACACATTGTCGATTATTGCTCCCGTTTGAGGTGAGACAGCGATAAGACACGAAAAGTGAAAATATCGGATATCTGGAATGTCCTATCATTGTCTGTATGCAGTCGTTTAAGTTCGTAACAGATTCCTACGGGTCGGGAATGGTCCGGATAGTTCGGCGGAGTACCCCGCCAGTTAAGCTGGGGTCACACGTTCAGGATTTTTACTGCCGTCCTTGACAGGACAATTCCCGATTAAAATTTGTCAAAAGTCTGATCAAGATCCTGTGAATCGTGGATTGAAATTCGATTTGTATCTTTCGCCAGGTAAAATTCGACCGAGTCTGTCACGACTGCGTCCCGATTCTACCGAATGTAATCCGACAGAGATCAGATAGTGACAAGACAGTGAACCGACGCTGACGGAAGTTATCCGTTCGAAAACTGTCGGCATAATCGGGATGATCAGGTACTGTCGGAACGTAATCCTATCACGGTCTGCTCTATCGCATTGCAAACGGCTTTGTCTGGTCTCAGTCGTATTGTATTCTGTTATTGTCGGGACTTCTCCAGATCATTCCCGTTCCACAGGACACCGTCCCGAATACACAGAACATTGTTAGGAATTCGATCCGATACAGCAGAATCTGCCACGACATAGGCACGATTGTAATTTTGTTTATTCTTTTTTTCTTCGGTAATAGTAAGCTTCTCAAATGATAAGATCCTTGCTTTCAAAAGAACTTTTTTTCAGATTTAGCTTGTTAATACGGCGTTCACACATTGTCGATTATTGCTCCCGTTTGAGGTGAGACAGCGATAAGACACGAAAAGTGAAAATATCGGATATCTGGAATGTCCTATCATTGTCTGTATGCAGTCGTTTAAGTTCGTAACAGATTCCTACGGGTCGGGAATGGTCCGGATAGTTCGGCGGAGTACCCCGCCAGTTAAGCTGGGGTCACACGTTCAGGATTTTTACTGCCGTCCTTGACAGGACAATTCCCGATTAAAATTTGTCAAAAGTCTGATCAAGATCCTGTGAATCGTGGATTGAAATTCGATTTGTATCTTTCGCCAGGTAAAATTCGACCGAGTCTGTCACGACTGCGTCCCGATTCTACCGAATGTAATCCGACAGAGATCAGATAGTGACAAGACAGTGAACCGACGCTGACGGAAGTTATCCGTTCGAAAACTGTCGGCATAATCGGGATGATCAGGTACTGTCGGAACGTAATCCTATCACGGTCTGCTCTATCGCATTGCAAACGGCTTTGTCTGGTCTCAGTCGTATTGTATTCTGTTATTGTCGGGACTTCTCCAGATCATTCCCGTTCCACAGGACACCGTCCCGAATACACAGAACATTGTTAGGAATTCGATCCGATACAGCAGAATCTGCCACGACATAGGCACGATTGTAATCCGACTAGACAAAATCGGCTGAGTTTCCCCGAATGTTACGGGACGCACCTAACTGTCGGGGTGCTTTGCCGAACTATTCAGACCCTTCCCGACCAGTAGGAATCTGTTACGAACTAAAACGACTGCGTTTAGACAATAATAGGACATTCCAGATAATTGAGGATACTAATCCGACTTTTTCACTTTTCGTGTCGTATCGCTGTCTGATCTCAAACGGGAGCAATAATCGGCAATGTGTGAACCCCGCATTAGGTGCGTCCCGTTACATTCGGGGAAACTCAGCCGATTTTGTCTAGACGGATTACAAACGTGACTATGTCGTGACAGATTCTGCTGTATCGGATCAAAATCCTAACAATGTTCTGTGTTTTCTGGACGGTGTCCTGGGGAACGGAAATGATCTGGAGAATTTTTTCATTGCAGTTCTTTCTGCCGATTAAGTCCAGATCGCATCCAGTTCTTATCGATTGTGAACCGTCTTTGCCGAAACCGTTTCGGAACAGTCCCGTTATTAATACAAAATTCGTCAATGAAACCCAAGTCAGAGTCCCGACAATTACAGAATACAATACGACTGAGATCAGACAAAGCCGTTTGCAATGCGATATCTTCATCTAGAGCGGACCGTGATAGGATTACGTCTGACATTACCTGATCATCCGAATATGCCGACAGTTTTCTAACGAATAACTTCCGTCTCGGGCTGATATGGGGGTCTCGGGATGATACCCAGGCTGATATGGAAAAGGCCATGTATTAATCTCTATATATATGTCTCTATAAACGGACGTCTAACAAGTGTTTTCTGATAGATGATTATACATGTCTCTATAGACGGACGCGACACAAGTTTTCTCTTTGTATAGACTGTCCGAATTGCCTCCTCGTCAGAAGAGCATGACAAGAAAGTTGCTGAAATTAAACGTCAGTTTGAAGACAAAATTAAAGTTTTACTAGCAGAAGTTGTAAGTTTTCCTGAGGGCTATTCCATTAAAATATATGTGGAGGGTAGGAAGGGACTTTCAAAATATCCCTACAACTAATAACCATTTTAGATAGTTTTACATAATGGTAATAGACACATACGGAAAAATGACCCACATTCCATTATTAAACTTTCCTTCCGTAACCCTCCTTCATACATTTCATTGAAATAGCCCTGAATAATTCGGAAAGAGTTACCTTTTACCAGCTGATTTACCATTTTGAGCTTGCTTCCTTTTTTCACCAAGTTAATTTTTTTTCACTGGTATATCAATTTCCATTTTCTCTTCAATGATTATATTATCAAATTGTGCTGGTTTGCTTGTTGGTTCTCTCTTTAAAACATCGCGGTGCTCTGTCCAGTTTATGTAACTCCGATTTTTAAAATACCTCTCCATTCTTGCTTTAAACGGGTGTGTCATTGTTGTAACTTTTCCCACATAGCTGTTAAATTAACTGATATACAACACTTAGTTCCCCTCTTCATGACTGTCCTGGGAAGGCATTGTAAAAGTCTTTAACATTGTAGATAGATAGAAAAAAAGGTGTGATATGAGTGCCAATGAGACAACTCTACATCTAAGTCACCACAATTTATAAAAGTAAACCATTTTAGGTCAAAGTACGATCTTCAACACGGAGCCTTGGCTCACACCGAACAGCAAGCTATAAAGGACCCCAAAATGACTAGTTTAAAACCTTTCAAACAGGGAAATCAACAGTCTAATCGATAAATGTGGGTTTATTATCTAATAACGGTACAAGTTGTCAATCTTCCGCAATGTTTAGCTCCAAATGGATCCTAAACGCACCTCTACCTATCGTGGAATCTATTGCGCACCTTGTGCAATGTATGTTTTCTATGTTTTAAGTAAACTTTCGGAGGCCTACAATTTTGTTTATTAACCCTGTCATATGCTTTATGAGTCTGTAGTCTGAGGTTGTGACGTCTGACGTATTTTTTTTGATTTTTTTTTATTGTTTGTAATATGGTTAAGTTTTTGTTTTTATTCTCATTGTTTAAGGTCGTGCTGTGCCCTTGTATTATTACTCTTGTCATTTGGTCTCCGGTGTAGTGGTTGTATTCCCGGGTAGTAATCAATCTAAAATCTAATCTTATTTTTAAATAAATAATTTATTTTTACTGTTTGTTAAAACTTGCAATATTTTGTTACTGTAATTACCTTAAAGGCCTTACTAACTTTAAATACCAATTTGATTTTAATATTTTTTTATAGAGATAGATTGAATGGTGTATGTTTACTTGACGTCTGGGAATCAATGGATCTATTAAATAAAACAAATTAGTAAATCAGTCAGTAGGGCTTCGTATGACAGTCACCAAATATTTCAAGTATTAACAATAGCAATTTGAGAACAAATGATTAAGATTGATAATGTTTCCCCCAATAAACAAATAAACAGGTGGGTTATTTACGGAATAGTCAAATGTATATTTTTCAAACCGAAAACTCTTGGCTTTAAAAATATGTTATAATATAAACGGTAATTTCCACACGAAGAGAATGTAAAATTAACAGATTTAATAAATTAGTTAAATAAGGAATGGCATGTTAAAAAATAAATTTATAATTAAACAGTGCTTGTGCTGAAAGTTTTTTGCATTGTAATATATCATTCAAACAGGTTAATATATATAAGAAGATGTCTGCCAAAGAGACAACTCTCCATCCGAGTCACAATTTGTAAAAGGAAACAAGTATAGGTCAAAGTACGGTCTTCAACCAGGAGCCGGAACAGCAAGCTATAAAGGGCCCCAAAAATTACTAGTGTAAAACCATTCAAACAGGAAAACAACGGTCTAGTGTAGTTAAAAAACAAGAATGTGTCCATAGTACACGGATGCCCCATCCGCACCATCATTTTCTATGTCCAGTGGACCGTGAAAATGGGATAAAATCTCTAATTTTGCATTAAATAAGAAAGATAATATCACAGGGAACATGTGTACTAAGTTTCAAGTTGATTGGACTTCAACTTCATCAACAACTACCTCGACCAAAAACTTTAAACTTGCGGGAGAGACAGACGGACGAACGGACGAACGAACGGACGCACAGACCAGAAAACATAATGCCCATAGATGGGGCATAAAAATCGAGAAACACTCAATTATGAACCATATCTCAGTACAAACGACAACCCCTTAACATCAGGTTCTGACTTAGGACAGGTGCAAACAAATGCAGCGGTTTCAAGTCTGGTAATGTTGTTGCAAAGGTACTAATTATATAAGTCTTTTATGTAAATATAGTTTAAAAAAAACAATTAAAGTTTAAAAAGAAACCGTTAAACAAAAGAGTTTATAAAATATCATTGAACATAAAGGGCGTGTTTCTACTTTGTAAACACTTAAAAGGAATATAATGTTGCCGAACTATATTATGTTTGTTTCCATGGCAACAGAGCAGAATTTTCCAAATCCGTTGTGATATTCTTTGAAGTGGCGCCATCTGCATGATCTTCACAACATGTTTTATGAGGACTATATATGCAGTTCTATATATGGTTTGCACAAGATTCCTATGAGGAATCTATAAACGGGTTTGTCATGACTCAGCTTATATTAAATATACATCACATCTAAAACAAATCGACAGTGATCATGAAAATTATATCATTAGAGAGTTCTAAATGAAAATTGTATCGCATTTAATCTAGGAAGTGATTTTAATGATGATAATTATGTCTGCGTGTACTTAATTCCGTGCTTCTGTCCTTTAAATACTTCATCGTTCGAAACTAACATTCATTTACTTGATTATTCATTTGTCGGTTCTGAAAAAGTAAATATAATTTGTTACTCCCATATTGTTGTTTTTGTATGTAAGCTGTGGTCACACCTTACCGGATAGCACGAACGGACGACTAACGGATAAAAGATAAAAGTTGTCCGTTGACAAAATTGTTATCCGTTGGGAGTTCGTTGATTATGAACCAAATAAAACGGACGCTTAACGAATGCATAAATAACACACCGGATATTCAACGTACGAGAAACGGGAACGTAACGGACAGAACGGATGTCGAACGTACATCCAACGGACGAGTACTGCATAAAACGGACACATAACGAAGGCGTATCGGATAAAACGGATGAACAAGATATACGGAAAAATTAAAGGCTACAATAATTATGCATGTAAATCGCATAAATATTCAAAAAGTGTTTATGTAACTGGTTTTGGTTTGTTCTTTAAAATGCCGCCAAAGGGTAGTGTCTTGGCTAAATAAGAGCTGCTTGAAAGTGAAGACGTGCCCTCACTCTTAGATAGATTATGAATAATAAGAATTCATGACACTCAAGAAATCTGGCATAACAATAATTGGCATTTCTGACGCGAAATTTTCATTTGGTATTTATTCGTTTCAGATCCGTTCATCATCCGTTTTATCCGTTATACGTCCGATAGAAATCCGTTATACGTACGGTAGAAGTCTGTTTCACATTTGTTTAACATCCATTTTATCCGTTAAGCGTCCGGTAGATGTCCGTTGGTGAATTTGTTTACCTGACCTCCAACGGATATATAACGGATACAAAACGGAAACGAAACGGACGACTACCGTACAAAACGGACGCCTACCGGACGTTCAACTGACACTTCATCCGTTGGACGTCCATTCAAAGTTTTGAACATGCTCAAAATTTTGCACCCGACAGAACGGTCGTCGACGGATAGAGCATACGATAAACGGACATGAAACGAATATGGACGGACGTCTAACGGATTGAAAAAAAAGTTATCCGTTAAGGTGTGACAGAGGCTTAAAACATTTGATTGGTTGATTGATTGATTGATTGATTGTTATGTGTTTAACGTCTAGTGTTTTAGATTTAGAATCCAAACTAAGAAACAAAAATGATCATACCATGGTAATGCTTGTAAAACAGACAATAACACGCACTCACATGAATTCTACGGCGCACAGGTTTAAGTCATATTATATTATTGCGTAGAAGTATACATCAAGCACTTTTGAAAAAAATACTGTATACGTTGCCTTTAGGTGTGTTTTGATTTGTTTTTAATTTTGTGCTTGAAATTCCTTTGAAATATACACTTATATACAAGTGTGGACACAAATCAGTGTGGGTAGTATGTTTGGATGTTTGACAGTGTTTTCTGACAAAAAGAGTTCTCTGTTTCCTCCCCCCCCCCCTAGATTAGGGTTCAGACAACTTCTATGTTGAACTGATGTGTACAGTGATAGCCAATCTGTACCAAACATTGAAAATAACAATGTCTTTTATTTAAAATTGATTTTTAATGTGCAAGACTGTCATGGAGGAGATACTACTTCAGTGCCGACCTTCCATAGAGTACATTGCTTTTAATATCGAATCTACACATTGTATGTAAATATATATCGACACAATCATTTTGATAGAAATTTCATACAACTGTGAGTAATTTCTATGGAATTTTCGTGTTTGATTTTCCAACGATTTAATGTTGTTTTAGAACTAATATGAGAAATTTATACATAAAACAAAAAAAATCAAACGTTATAAACGATATTTTAAGAGTGTCACGTGATAAACTATAGTTCAAGACAATTCCCTTATAATTTAAACACTTAAAAGAAAAAGAAAAGAAAAAACACTATATTACTTTTAAAATTAGTAACGAATGATTAACGGAAACTTTTAAGTAAAAATGTTCAATAACAACAACTCTGTGGTTTTGATTATGTTTTATTTTATGATATATAACACGTGTACTATACTTGCTTTTAACTCTGTTTGACATAAAAAAAAAATATTTAAAAACTGAACAATAGGGGATCAACTGATTGTTGGATATATCAATATGATTTTAACATCGCGATGAGCGTGAGAAATTCATTTCTTTAATGAATACTTTAACGTGAAGACGTCATCAGCACTCTGAGAAACGCATATATATATATATATATATATAGCAATATATATTGAGTTATGTTCTGATTTATCAAATTAAAATCAATGTTAGTATCGATAAAAACAAAATTGGAAGTTTTCACTTCGGTCTTAAATTAATAACCTATAAAAATAAGTTTAATCAAGTGATCAATGAGTTTACATGGATCATATCTAGGTTTACGGTCTTTATAAATAACATCACCGTAAATGAATAAGATTTATACAGATGCTGCCAAACTTTCTTACAATTCATATGCATAGAAGAAACATTTTGCAAAATTTTTAATCAACTTAGTAACGAATTCTCCGACTTAATCGTACATAAACTAAGTTCATTGGAATCTAAAACGCAACTTCAAACACTGGCATAGCGAACAAGATGTGAAATATATATACCGTGAAAAGGGGAAAGAAAGAAATCATCGCCCTAAAAAGGGAAAATTAAAAATAGGAAACGAAAAATCGTCTCTTTTGTCGGATACTCTATCATAACGGTTTACCGTGTGAAACTGTCAGTCTGAAATATCCAAATCTTGACTGAAAACTGTTCCCACCAAGTGTATGTCTTTGTTGATTTAGTTAAAGTAAGTTCCCTTGTGAAATTTTTAACAAGAAAAATTATAGAAAATACTTGAATAATTACACCAAAAATATTATCAAGGTGTTGAAATTTAACAATTTAAATTCATTTTAACATTTATATTAGATGAGTTGTGATAAATTACAATACAGGAATTTATAAAATATTTAAAATTATTTTTTCATTACGTTCTTTGAAATCACTGATTACGAGTCGAAGCATTCAAATTTTTATGATGTCTGTTAAAATTCAATGATTATTTTCAACTTATTCCTCACGGCACTGAGTCGTCGTCAATAAAATCTAAAAAAGGAAACAAATCCCTGGAGCAAACATACTCGGTAAAATTACATTTTATTAAGAATGAAAACTACTCTGATATCATATTTATTTGTTATCGAACTAAGTTCATTAAAAATTTATCGAATAACAAAAAAAATAATCAAAAAATAATCATCTGTTTTTCCCTCAAGAGTATGATTAATGTATTATCTGTCACATGTGTATTGTTTCTTTATTAATTTTAAATTTCATTAATCGATGAATTATTCTTACCAAAACGTTCGCTTTAATATATTCACCGGCTCAAAACTATCACCATATTCTTTTTTATTGACAAGCATGCATTTGACTTGGTAACATAGTGTTCTGATTATGACGCACATCTGATGTTTTGACTATGCAAATGAGATTCCTTTTTATAAATTAAATTTGCAATAATGGAGCGAGCGGCTGAAATCAATAACCCCAAAAAAACACTTATTCTATTTAACCTACTTAAAATAGATTGATTGTTTGGCTAAATGTTCAGTGGCAAATATTTGCTATTGAAACACCAGAAACAAAAAAAACAACAACAACAAAAAAAAAACGTAAAGAAAAAGTAACCTGTCTGCTGCAGATTTTGATACTCATTACAAACTATATTGTAAACTATTAAAAATTACTTACAACTATTTTCCTAAAGCATGTAGTTTAAAGGTTTGATTGGCTTGCTTGCTTTGTTTTTATAACTGTTTGCTCATGCATTTTAATTAAGTTTTATAATTCTAATCAACAGATAGGTTGCGTTTCAGCGTGTATGATGTTATTGAATGCTTGAGCAAACATTTATACAAACAAAGCAAACAAGCCAACCAAACTTTTAAACTACATACGTTAGGAAAATAGCTGTAAAGATGAAATTTTAAACAGATTTCACACATGTTTTTACACAGAAAAAAAGTTTTGAATAAAATCTCTTCCATTATATACTGACTGAGTTTAAAATTAGTTCTTACTAGCCAAATAAAACCTGAGAAGAAAATAAAAATTACTTATTAAAAGAATCAAATTTTAAAACCATGCAGACAGGTTAGTTGTAAATTCACAGACAGTTTAAATGTAAATTTCTAGACAATCACAGTTTTTCTCAAATTTCGGCCGATAAGTGACCATAACATAGAAGTTGAAATGGGAAGAAATTGAAATTTACACAGCTCTAGACCAAAGATTATGTAAATTTTGTCATGAATAAACTTGATGACAGATTCTATTCATCTAGATTGTAAACGGCTGAACTAAGCTTTATGAGATCGGTCATTACTTGAAATTGATAACATAAAACATAAGCTAAAAAAACTTTTAAATCTTGGCTTTGGATTTTTAACAGCAGTTGGTGACTTTATTAACCACTGATTATAACATATATTGTGTTTTTGCTTGACTCAGTTTATGGTTGTTATTTGCACTTGAATTAAAAAAAAATGTACCCAATAATTTAGTTTTGGATGTATCACGTCTTCTGATTGGCTGACAGTGTTTTGTCTATCAGCTCATTAGACATATCATGTGTCTGTGACGTCACCAACGTTTGTTTTTTTTTACTGCTTACTGAAACATTGAATTTGGAATAACATTAGGCTACAACCTTTTTTTTATTGTCTATTCGAAATAACATACTAAATGTAGTGCACACATTTAAATAATCCGCTACGCGGGTTATTCGGTGTGCACCACATTTTTATGTTATTTCTTCATAGATCTTCATATACAGAAAAAATATTACGATCATTCCTAAAATTAATATAAATCTTTTCGACTCCGTAAAGGAAAGATCAGGAAACAATATTGAGGGGGGGGGGCCTCAATATTGGTATTGGAATAGTTATAATAATAAACAAAGTTGGATCTTTTCTATTCCGATGGAAGATGTGTATATACTGAAATTTTATAAGTGAGTCGAAATGATGATTTGTTGGGGTTAATTTTTTAGTCTTGATACCGCAAGAAGACCCCTTGAGCCCCTCAAAAAGAACAACAAGGTGTCTTCATTGTGAGGTTAACGTTCAGTACAATGACGTCAACACACATCTGACGTGTACACAACGGATCCTCCATTTCGCAAAATGAAGCTTTTAATGTTGTGGAGACAAGACAGAAAGTTTTAAATGATGTTGCTGTATTGATATTTTTTTCAAACATGACAAGTAAGTCACATGATACACTTATTTCACCCAAAACAAGAAGATTTGGTATACGCAAATCTCCACGTCTTTCAGAATTTGAGAATGTAAGAGGAAATTCTGAAAATCCGAAAAACGATGAAAAAGTTAGCAGCTACAATACCTCGTCAAATGGAGTAAATAACAGTTTTGTACATGACAACTCGTCCGATAACAACACATATGCAACAGAAGAAATTATTGATAAATGTTTAGCAAATGTCAATCATGACAACAAAATACATCGCCATGTCAAGGCGGAAAAAACACCATCGCCAAGACAAACAGTACGACGTAAAATATCTTTCGATGGTTCAGAAAATCTAGAAACAGTTCGAGATGATGAATTGATTTCAGATGAAGTGAAAGAAGCAGAAATACCAAGACGAAAAAAGTTACGCAGCGAAATGACAGATGATGAATTATGGGAGGGGTTCCCACAAAATATTCGGTTTAAAAGACTTACACCACAAAAATTTGCCCTTGGTAAAATCACAGCTGAACAAAACGGAAACGCAACAACCAATAATGAATTCGATTGTATAAATAAATCAGGAACACTCGATGAAATTGGGATAAAATCGAGCCTAGAAACATCAACGCCAGTGAAACCTAGAGCAATTATTAATATATTTGCTGATTTTCCTAAAGTTGTTCATGAAAATAACACGAGTTCTTTAATGAATCTTGACCTCAATTCGAGCCCAAAACGACACGTCCCACTTACTACACCAACTAAAAGAAGCGCTAGGTTACAAGAACGTCGGGAGAGTCCATCATTGAAGAAAGACAAAGACTTGTACACTGGTAATAATCAAACAAAACAGAAAAACCAAATTTATCCCAAAAAGGAGGTTCAAGAAGCTCATAAGGGCTATGTGATTCTAACCCCCGACACACAAAGTACAAACGATAACGAAGCAATGAAAATACTTTATAGAGATGTAATTTCAAAGGAACACCAAGAAAATAATTGTAAAACCGCTACCATGAAAAACAAAGTTGTTGAAAGTGAGACAGAGAGCATTTCATTACCTGAATTATTGCAGAAGTCTAAAGAGTACTGGAATACGGAGAAGGAAAACTTTGGAAATAACTTGGATTCATCTGTAAGCAGTAATGATAGTATTGAGGAATTAAACAATGAGATATACACTGGAACAGAGACTGGTTTTAGTTTTTCAAATGACAATAATAAAAATACAAACACAAAAGCTGACCATAATATGAACTCTTTTATAAACCCCCAATCAGATATAATTGCTTCTTCACATAATTTACAAGAAAAACATCCAGACAGGAAAGAAAAACCACAAATCTCAGTACAGTCTTCTTGTGAATCTTTAAGAACAGACAATCCAAAAACATCAAATGAAAGAGCTGCATTAAAATTAAGAATCCGGAAACTGAATGACGGTGCTGAGGTTGTATATTCTGGTAACAAAGACGATCATGCATATGTACTGAGTACGACAAGGAGCAACAAAGGCAGGCACACATCACATAAGAATGAAGCAAGGTCAAAACGGAAGAGGTTCCTATATAGCGACACGGGAGAGTCATCTGTGAAGAGAAGAAGTCATAGAGTAGCCAATGCTTCTACAGTTGGTAAAGGTCCCGGTATGGCAGAAATGGAAACCCCAGAGGAGTTGGAAAGGTATTATCAGAAAAACAGTGCTTTAAGATAATAGATCTATTTTTGTAACTAAAAAAAATTGGTGTTAGCTAGTGCCATCTCTTAAATTAGTGTCCAATGCTATATCGGTCTGTTGTCTGTTTGACATTACCATTGAATCTACTCTACAGTTCAATTCATCTGTGAAAATACCTGACTTTCTAAGCAGAAGTACATTTTAGAACCTTGAAATTAAAAAAAAAACCTTCACTTCGCGTCCCACTGCTTTGGCAATAAACATGGACTACTAATATGTTTTACATTGCCATTTTAGTAAGACATTGTCGGAAAATATGAAATGTATTTGTAGGAGCTTTAGAAGTAGAACGAAAAGGGAGGTTCGTCGAGTTTTCTCCTTTTTCCTAGCGAGTACAAATTAATTTTATTTTTCCGAAAATGTACATGTATATTTTGTTTTTATCCTGCAACCAACACCTCAGTGGCACCTTGAGCCTAAGTTGTTTAATTCTAAATCATTGTCCAAGATTGGTTTTTATTAATCGACAAATTTAAAACGCGGACCTCGAAGAGTGTTACCAAAAAAGAAATATTCATATTACCGCTTGCTCAACACAAGGAAGCGGGTGACTCTTTAAATTATTGCATAATTTCGATTCATTGAAGAATTTTTCCACATGAATATTTCGTTTAGTCTTGATTCATTTATATTTTTATAAATGAATGAAGATGTTGAGTATGAGAGCGCCAATGAACAGCAACCTCCTAAAACACCGAAAACCCAACTCGTGGGCACTTATTATAGATATGATATCCAACCAAAGACAGGTGCCAATACTGTTACAATAACACTTTATATAACAAACATCACCGAATAAAAAGAAAGTAATAAATAAATAAATTTCAGAGCATGTGAAAGATCTTTCATTTACACAAATTCCTCAATAAACAACTAAAACATGACATAGCCTGTTGATAGGACAACTACTAATGGGATTCCTGACTTGGGACAAGATTTACTTGATCCATTCGTTCTTTTTGCAAATGAAAATCAATGCGGTTTTTCAGAATAAAGACTGAACAGTGCAGTCCGTTAACAAAACCAGAGACAACGAAGAAAAAGAACGTTCCAGAAGATGAACAGTTATTAAAAAATAATCGAGTAGGAAAATACGCATGTATACTGTGGTCGAGGTTTGTATATTAAATAATCGAGTTGGAAAATACGCATGTATACTGTGGTCGAGGTTTGTATATTAAATATTCGAGTAGGAACATACGCATATATACTGTGGTCGAGGTTTGTATATTAAATATTCGAGTAGGAACATACGCATGTATACTGTAGTCGAGGTTTGTATATATTAAAAAATCGAGTAGGAAAATACGCATGTATACTGTGGTCGAGGTTTGTATATATTAAAAAATCGAGTAGGAAAATACGCATGTATACTGTGGTCGAGGTTTGTATATTAAATAATCGAGTAAGAAAATACGCATGTATACTGGAGTCGAGGTTTGTATATTAAATTCATAAGACACAAAAATATAAGTAATATAATTGAGAATTGAAATGGGGAATGTGTCAAAGAGCCAAGAACCCGACCGTAGAACAGACAACAGCAGAAGGTCACGAACAGGTCTTCAATGCAGCGAGGAATTCCCGCACACGGAGGCGTCCTTCAGCCGGCCCCTAAACAAATATATATACTAGTTCAGTGATAATGAACGCCATAACAAACTCCAAATTGTACTCAAGAAACTAAAATTTAAAATAATACAAGACTAACAAAGGCCAGAGGCTCCTGATTTTGGACAGGCGCAAAAATGCGGCGGGGTTATACATGTTTATCATTTATGAGATCTCAATCCTTCCCCCTATACCTCTAGCCAATGTAGAAAAGTAAACGCATAACAATACGCACATTAAATTTCAGTTCAAGAGAAGTCCGAGTCTGATGTCAGAAGATGTAACCAAAGAAAATAAACAAAATGACAATAATACATAAATTACAACAGACTTTTTACTAGCAGTTAACTGACATGCCAGCTCCAGACTTCAATTAAACTGATTGAAAGATTTTGTCTTCATCATATGAATATCAGGCACAATCCCTCCCGTTAGGGCTTTAGTATCATACCATCATAACATATATGAGAAGAACATCAGGAGCCTGTAATTCAGTGGTTGTCCTTTGTTTATGTTACAGTGTTACATATTTATTTTTCGTTCATTTTTTTACATAGATAAGGCCGTTAGTTTTCTCGTTTGAATTGTTTTATATTGTCTTTATGGGGCCTATTATAGCTGACTATGCGGTATGGGCTTTGCTCATTGTTGAAGGCCGTACGGTGACCTATAGTTGTTAATGTCTGTGTCATTTTGGTCTTTTGTGGATAGTTGTCTCATTGGCAATCATACCACATCTTCTTTTTTTATATAACCCGTGTCATGCTAACAACTGGTTTTTAAATAAACTGTGTTTAGCTCCGATGCAAAGATCCTATAGGTGAATCAATATTAAAGCCAAAATATGCAATCTTTAATGACCTGACAACAGTATCGTAAAGTCTCTATATTCCTTCTTAATAAGTCCTTTTAAAGGTTTTGTTAGCTTCTGAGGGGAATACTGACATTTTTGTGCTTTATAAAGAATATTTCCATAAAAAATTGGATGTGAAATACCTGAACGTATAAGAAGTCTGCATGTTGAGCTATATTTACGAATGATGTCCTTATACGTAACCGATGATAAAATTTAGTAAATGTTTTGACTAGTTTGTGATATCGAAAACTCTGGTGTAATAATTTTTTAGTAATACATAAATTTCTCTCGTTCAAATCTAAAACATTGTTGCATACACGAGCGAATTGTACAAGTTGAGACAGATCCTAACATGGAAATGTGTTCTGATATTCGTCGATTTTATTCTTATAAAAAAAATAAGATGTGCCATGTGGTAGGAGTGCAAATGAGACAACTCTCCACCAGAAACCGAATAACACAGAAGTTAACAACTATAGTATAGGTCACCAAAGGGCTTTCAACAATGAGCAAAGCCCATACCGCATAGTAAGCTACAAAAAGCCCCGAAATGACTATGTAAAACAATTCAAACAGCCAAAGTGCGTGATCATGTGCTTATAGTTTATAGTGCCTGTAAACAAAATATTGACACATGGTTTTTATTTACACCATATATTATAATGCGGTTCATTTTCAGTGAACACAGACGCCATTTTCAGCAGCTTCATACTGGTTCGTCTACAGAAGATGTTGACAATCTGATGCGTAAAGCTTGGGAAGATCTTGAAGACAGAGATAAATTAAGATACTTTAAAAGGGCCAAAAACGCAATGAAAGATGAAAATAAGCATTCAAATCAGTTTGCAACAGGTATATTGCATATTATAATTTAAACACAGTGCATGGCCATATAAAGTATTCCGGCGTCACCTACAACTGTTTCACATAAAAATACGTTTATTTCGCAATATTATTTTGAATGCATTTATTTTTGGATTCGCTGAACTTGTAAGACATTTGAAATCCTCTAAATTTATCGGTGTTGTGTCAGTAAAATATGCCCGCTAATTGCTTTCTTTTCATTTCATAATTTATTGCATACAGTTTAAAAGGCCATTTTGAAAAATCGTATAAAATGTTAGGTTTTTTTTAAGAAAAAAAAGAGTCATAAATTAATATTGACAATGTTTCAAAAGAAATTTTTGCATTTGCGCCTACTTCTACAAAATCCAATCTTTCATTTGCGCCAAAAAATAAACTACATTAGCGCATTTTACATGTTACATTATCATATAATCGAAAATGTTAAAACATTCATTGCTATACTCGTGAATTAATTAATTTTTTTTTAGAGTTTTCCTCTGGACAACATAGAAAGTTCATACTCATCTATAATATAAAACTCAGTCATCACTCAGGTTTAAAACTATATTGCGTTCCTATAAATTTGTTGTATCAAGATGGACATTTTCAATTCAGAGAAAAACCGGCCGTTATATTTTTCATTTTGGGGGCTGTTTGAAGTCGACTATACCGTGTTGTTTTTTTTCTTTTTTGAAGGCCACACGATTGCCTATAATTCATCCACTTATTTTGAACTTTGGTTAAAGAATTGTGTACATTTTAGTATGAAAAGTCTCTAATTCTTGTGTTGAACACATTTTATTATGAAAAGTCTCTTATTCTTATGTTGAACACATTTTAGTATGAAAAGTATCTAATTCTTGTGTTGAACACATTTTAGTATGAAAAGTCTCTAATTCTTGTGTTGAACACATTTTATTATGAAAAGTCTTCAATCCAGAACGTATCAGTGTATAGTGCTTTCATTGTGGTTATGATAACTGATCTAATCTAATTAAATACAAGTCTGAAATCAATCTTAAATAATTTTATTTTTTCCTCAAACAGACATCGGAGAAGAAGATAGACTTCCTTGTCCAGCTATGGTCAGGTTTCTGTCCCTTTCTTCATTAGAACAAGACGATGAACTAAAACGTTGGCTAAAATTCTTTTACGAAGTTTCGCCAAATGAGTATGCAAAATTAAAAACCTTAGAAAAGCCAAAGCAGAGGAAAGAGGAGCTTAAGTCTAATCAAAATAAAGACCCGCTTCAGTATTACAGAAGGATTCTGTACCAAAGCATTTTAGACTCAAAAGACAAAATTAAAGAGATATATGAACGCAAAAGGCAAAGACAACAAGAAATTCTGAAA
Organism: Mytilus edulis; assembly: GCF_963676685.1. NCBI lineage: Eukaryota > Metazoa > Mollusca > Bivalvia > Mytilida > Mytilidae > Mytilus > Mytilus edulis. Next base: position 93,062,776 of record NC_092348.1, read on the forward strand.
GAATCTTTTGGTGCTATTGTAAAGCGACTCATTACAGGGAATTCAGCAGACGACGTGAAATTTTCACGAGATGTAGTTTCCAAAAAATTGGCAGAAGTTCTTTTTGATTTGCAATATCTTGAGAAAGAACGTCGAGTTGGTGTCTCTGGTGCTCCAGTTCAATCAGAAAGCTTTGAAAACTTGGTAAACAATTTGAAAGCAGACGATAGAACAGACAACAGTTCAATATGTGAACCGGCAATGGACGCAGAAAAGGGATATGAAAACGAGAAATGTGATGTTACTAATCTAGATGAGGTGAATGACAATGAAAACGATTTTTCACAGGAACTACTTGATAAGGTGAATAGTATTAATATATTATTATAAATGAACTGTACATGAGCAAATCCCGTAATTCTGTTCATAAATACAGATAAAAAGGTAAGGATATATGATTGCCAAGGAGACCAATATCAGATTACAAGGAAATGAACAACTACAGGTCACCGTATGGCTTTCGACATGGAGAAAAGACCCGTACCGACAGTGCGTACCGTATACTAAAATTTGAAAGGCCTTAGGCTGATACTACAAAAGTGAAACAATTTAAATAAAAATTAATAAAATATAGCGAAAACAATTATGACAGACGTTACCAGCGACAGCCCTTGGGACAGACACATAAATAAGACAGAGTAAAATTTATCGTGTTTCTAAGCCCTCGATCCTCCCCTAAAAAAAAATCTTGGACTTCAATATTTTTATTTTTCTTATTTTAAAAAGGTTGCTTTTATCTTGAAAATTTTCTTATATAAGAAAGACATTGTAAAATTGATAATGTGCCAAAGAGACAACATTTCGACCAAAAGAGAAGAAAACAGCCTAGGACCACCAATAGGTCTTTAACACCGAGAAAATCCCACACCCAGAGGCGTACTTCAGCTGGCCCCTAAACCCAAATATGTACTATATATCTGCATATAATCTTTATTGCGTTGATTTTAAATGAATTGATAATATTTTGAAATTATGTCAGTGGTTAAATAAAGCTACATATGTGGTTAAATAAAGCTACACATGTGGTTAAATAAAGCTACATATGTGGTTAAATAAAGCTACACATGTGGTTAAATAAAGCTACACATGTGTATATTTATTCATTTTATTTTGCAACTTCAAATATCAAAACGAGTTCTTTATTTCCAGATTGCAGATAAAGATTTGCCCCTTTTGGAAGTAGATTCTCTACAGGATGTTTTAGAACCAAGTCCGACGGAGCCAGATGACGAGGAGATGTTTTCAGATGAAATATTCGAACAGTTGTCTACAATATTTGAACAACACGCTAGAAAGGAATTGATAATAAACGACGAGAAAACTGAGATACGTAACCCTGCAAGCGTTCTCAACAACTGGGTTTTGGCTGATCAATTTAGGTCGCTGGCTAGAGGCTCGAATTACAATTCTATGTACTCTCTTATAGACAGAAAGCAATTGTTACCATTCCTTCATGCAAGAGAGAGGGCAAAGTGTTACATGGGCATTAATAAGCCACAAAGTATCTCACCTAACTCCTCAAAACCAAAAGCAGAACGCGAACGGTACCAGGCTAAAATCGATCGTTTAAATTTTCAAAAACAAACAGTAATACATACTCGCCCAACCGGCCAAGCTATACAAATGGTTGGGACTCCGAGATATAGACTACAAGTTCCACAGGTTAGACCAGCGATTCAAATGGCATCACCACACAGTCTTATACGTCGGGCAACACTGCCACAAACATTCGTCAAGTACACTTCACAACCTCTTGGTCGTTATCGTGTCTTCTCCGTTAGACAAACCAATTGATGATGTTTGCTATGCTCTAAGGAAAACTAACTGTTCATAAAACAAACATGTCTTTCTTAACCAAAAGTCTGTGATATTTCTCTATTTCTATTTTTAATATATATATATATACATGTACATGTAAATCTGTATAGTTAATATTTAACTGACATATTGAACTGTAATGTCGTAATGAGTTATTTTTAAGTACAACTAATTCGCTCTGAAGCCTCTATTCTTTCCATTGTAGAACGCTTCTGTTAGAAAAGTTCATTTTGCTTTATTTGTCAGATTATATAATAATGGATGTCAGAAGAGGGATGATATGATGAAAGTATACGATTTTCTGTAAAATGAAATAAATGGAAGGAAAAAATATTTATTTTTGTTTCTGGATAGATGTAAACATTTTCTAATTAATTAATGGTGAACAACATAAAAGAAAAATCTAAAAATATGTATCTATGGATAAAGTTTGCTCATGGCTTATCTTTTGAAACTTAAAAAAAATCACAATATTTATTTAGCTAGTTCATAAAATTGGAATGCACATTTCTTTTGAACTCAAATATGCTCACGTCATTTTTTCATTTTTTTCATACTTCTGATATCATGGTATATAGTATTGTTGACAAATAACATGAAGTAGAGTCTATTCTGACTTCGCTTGTTTATGCCCATCGCTGCATATTATAATATAATATTGTATAGCCGGTTCGTCCGTCTGTCTTAACTTTGTTGTTATCTATATATATATATGTAGTGTCTTCATTTTTTGTTGGGTCTCATTTCTATTAAAATGATTTTTTACTTATACGGAATTTGATGATAGTATTTATAATTTCTATATGGATGAAGTTTTTAATGGCATTATTTGTAAAGGAGAGACGAAAGATACCAAAGGGAAGTCAAATTCATAGATCGTAAATAAACTGACAACGCCATGGCTAAAAAAAACAACTTTTCAATATTTGAAAGGCCATCGTATACGACAGTCCTTCAACAATGGGCAAAACCCATATCACGTAGTGATTTTTGCGCATGCATTGCTGGAAATTTACTGTGTGCATGTCTTACCTGTAATTCCATGTGATAACACATTGATCATGTTGATTGCGATATCTAAATTATCTAAATTATTTTTAATCGAGCATGCCGATGAGAGCGGACGTGAAAATTTTTGCAGAGACAATCCATCAACATCATTTAAATTGTTTTTTCAAATTGATTTCATGGATAAATATTATTATCCTTACATCGTATATTTTATGATTTGGATTATATTTTTTAGTTGAGAAAGGTTTCTGCAGATATTTTCAGGTTTGTTTGAGACCTGTAGTTAGATGGGATCAATTAGTAGTTTCCATGTGGGAAACTATCAGACCAATCTATTTGATGTCTGAGGGTTTTAGCTGTTCCCCTAATGGATCGGTAGTTTCTTTCCGAGATCCTTTATCATAGGATTTTCGGTTTTCCTCTACCAGGAATACAGTTGGGCATTTAGCGGTATCGGTTTGGATTCCAAGTATGTTCTCTCCGGTTTCCCGTTCGTTGTCTAGGCATTTGTGCGGCATCCGGGGTGACCTTATCCTTTATTTTGTATATAATGTTTTTTTTATATTATGCATTTTTTTATATTTTTGAGGATGAGCGAGTGGGTGTGTTCTTATGCTTTATTACATTGTACTTATTGTTTTGGGGAAGGTTAACTTTCTGGTAGTAAGACCCGTCATGGCCAGGCTGGGAGACTGGATGGGCAAATGCTCACATTAAATCTGTACCGATACAGTGTGTTAAATGTCTTCCTTTTTACACCATAACCCATGGTGGTGCTCCTACTAAAGGAGGGAGATACGGAACATACATACATTATCATGACTGCACTTTTATTTTTTGCGATTATGTCATCATTGATTTCTGATGTCGAGTGCAGTTTAAAACCAATCTTTTCTTGACACGGGATTAAACAGCAGAGTCCAGATTGACGATTTTTTTTCCTTCTTTCATAATTTAAAAAAAACTCAAAGAAAATGATGGTTTGCCGCGGCAAACGGTTTGGCTTGCAAAATAGTTCATAAATTTGTTTTTCTTTTTAAATGTAAGTAGTGATCATTGCAGTTAACATTCATACACATGTTCTCTATGATAATTCATCCTGAAAACATATCGCAGTATGGATATGTTGAAAACTCTTATGATGTTTAGGAAGCGGTTAGTTGTGTCTGTGTCCTATAAAACCGATTAAGGAATGAAAATCTATGCATTGCCATGTTTTTGGTAAGATCCACATTTTGAGGTTTGGTGTCGGACTGCTCTTCAATGTTATCATTTGAACAGTACTTATGTTTTTCTGTTTAATTTTCGAAAATAACACCGGCCGGTATATTCACGTCTCCATTTGCCAGTATTGCTGACATCAAAAATGTGAATATGACTGGGCGGAACAAATAACGATAACAATGAAACTATCATAACTGTATTAACAAATGATTAATGTTTTGAACCTTTAAATGCAGTATTGATAACTGTGATAGTATCTTTAAATACGGCGGATCACATAACTTACTTTCAGAATCTGCAAAAAGATGTCACCGAGATTGTCATGGTTTATCCGTCGTCTATCAACTATGCAATGCCAATGACAATTCATCATGTCAAAACAAGTACTAACTACAGAGGTGGTGATGCCTTTGGGGATACAACCTCAAGGAGCAGTAGCATCGACTCTGGTTGTAAACAAAGCATCAAAGATTCAAAGCTTATAATTTGTACGCAAGACGCGCTTTTCTTTCTACAAAAGACTCATCAGTGATCCTAAGGAAAAGTGTGTTATCTAAGCTGTATTTGGCAAAACGTTCGGAATTTTGGGTCCTCAATGTTAAAAAATTTCTCACTTTTCCTTTGGATCGAAAATCTTTAATATTTCGAACATTTTTAAGTTTTCCTTTGAAATTATTGAAAATCACCCTTTTGTGGAAAAAACGCGCATCCGACGCACAAAATAAATAACAATAATAGTTCCGAATATTTTTTTTTACCTCAGTGCAGTCAGTGGTCTTTTGGCATTGTAATTGTTCAAGCATTACAGGACAAGTCTGTGTTTAATAAGTCTTTTACATCATGATTATTTCAAAATTCTTACATCTACACTGGTCATTTGGTCCAGATACTAATGACATTTTACTGGGCCAAACCATTTATTACTGGACATTGCCACGTGTATAACGGTTCTTTGGAATGATTGAATTATAAGCTTGGTATATTTGAATTGATGACGTTTTTCAAAATCATAAAACTTACAACAGAATCAAAACAGCTTCAAATTGACTTTTAAAATCTTATTGTATTGGTACCTTTGCTATATATATACTCAATTTGTCGTAAAGCAAAGAATTATACATTGCAAACTGTTTTTGAAATTGCAATACTAACTGCACATGTATTAAATAAAATTGAGAATGGAAATGGGGAATATGTCAAAGAGACAACAACCCAACCAAAGAACAGATAACAGCCGAAGGCCACCAATAGGTCTATTGGTCACTGTTTCTTTGATAATTTTATTTACTAAAAAGTAAAATCACAAAAATACAAAACCTCGAGGAAAATTCAAAAACGAAAATTCCTTATCAAATGGCAAAATCAAAACTCAACAAATACTTGAACTGTCATATTCCTGATTGGTACAGGCTTTTTCTTATGTAGAAAATGGTGGATTGAATCTGGTTTTATAGCTAGCTAAGCCTCTCACTTGTATGACAGTCGCATCAAATTCCAGTACTATATTGAAAACGATGCGTGAACAAAACAAACAGACATAAAAGGCAAAAATGCCGAAAATAGGGATACAGCATTATGTTATCATCCAAATCACGATAAAAACAAACAAATATGTAACAAAGAAGCCCAAAAAGGTATATATCAAATTTAACAACCTAATTCATTGCCTTTTTATTATACGATTTTATTTATCTATATTAAATCAACCCATAAAGAATTGAAAGATTTCAAGTACCGGGACCAAGTCCTTACCCTGACAGGTACATGGAATTAGGCTAACATTTACTCTGAAATAGAATCGCGCGTTTGACGTAAATCAGTTGATCGGCATAAAAACGTCACACAGGTAGATATAAAATATTTTGTCGTTCAAAGTATGAACAGAATATAGTCTATAGTTCTAATACTTAGAGTTAAAGCTATCATGTGAACATCATCAAACTCCTTTATGAATGGAATGATTGTCGTCTTCTCATTTTTCAAATGTTGCCATAGCTGTATGACAGATATGAATCAAAGGAGATTAGTTGAGAGCGATTTTTTTCTATTGGGTTTTGTTTAAATTTGCAAATTAATAATTATACATGAAATAAATACTGTTGTGTTTAGACAAGACAGCATTGCGTTGTGTTCTATATTATCAACCTTTATTACTATTTTCAAATAGTCAATACTGAACACCGCATGTACATTATTATATAAATAGTAAAGAGAAAACCGGTCCTACTAAAAAGCGCCCGGGAGCGCCCGGGAAAAGAAAAAGCGCCCGAAGAAGGAAAATTAGCGCCCGGAGAAGAAAATTAGCGCCCGGGAGAAGAAAATAATAATATTTTATAACAATATTTTTTTCCCTTAAAAAATAACTAATCATTGCTTGTTTTGTCCTTAATATAAATGGGGATATGTACGATGCTACATCTAAAGTGTTGTTGTACTTTTACATTTTAGATTTCAAAATTGTATACTAAAGTATGTAAATAAACATAACTAAGAGTATATAGAAGAATCATGGAAGACATTGTCCTCGATCAAAATGTATATTTTGTTACTAAAAATAATCGGTGCCTGAGGTCTAATATTTTCGCAACGGCATGGTGAACACTTTTTTTTATACAGATGCTGAGATAGATTTATTATATCTTTTTATAAAACTAAAACTGTTTCAATGGCTATGGTTATCAGGGTTTTAATGCTTAGACTTAAATTTAAACCAAACGTCTGCTTTTTACCCCCTTGTTTTAACTACGGTACATATCGTTTTTGAAAAACATGTCTTTTGATGTCTTACATGTTATAAATCTTCCGCATTAAATGTGATCCATTATTATCAGTCTTTCGAAATAGTATTCATATATTATTGTTAAAATTGAAATATTGATACTTGTTTTTGTGCTTTATTACAAACGTATATATTATCTGAATTGGCAAATTACTTGTTTAAAATAAAAAAATAAAATCAATTTTCATAACTTAACAAAGGTGTCGCATGCCAATGAAATATAAATATATTTTCCACGGTCGCTTTTTCTGTTCCCCGGGCGCTATATTTTCTTCTCCGGGCGCTTTTTCTTCACCCGGGGGCTCCCGGGCGCATTTTAGTAGGAGAAAACTGTCCGTATAAGTATCTAGGTGTTCTGCATTCTTTAATATAATACTTTACACAAATACTACTTTGTGCATCTTCAAGCTCACCTAACCGAAAAGGTTATGTGAAATATAGTCTAGACATTCAAATCTTCTGAAAAAAAACCACTTTCCTGCTTCAGCAGCTGGAACCAAAGTTAGCAGGAATCTTCATTGTTGATGTTACAAGTGTTATATCTGGCCCAACTCAGCTATCACAGCTAGATTTTTGTAGTTCTTTCGTTGACACCAAGTCTTTCTTTATGGAAGTTTCTAAGGAGTTGTTCCTTATACATCATTGGCTTTAAAATATTAGGCTTTGGTTGTTCCTGACGAAGGTAAATCAGGAAAAGGGCATCGGACACTAAATAAAAAATGACCATTTGAGTAAAACACAATGAAACCATATGAGAAAAACATATATACAGCTCATCTCAAACATTAAAATTAATGCATGCACACATACCTTGTAATCCTGGTCAATTAATATTGGAGTAAAACGAGTATGTCACATCCGGGGAAGTACTCACGACCTCATAGGCTATACAGTAGATGAGTAAAACGAGTGTGTCACGTCCCCGGAAGTACTCACGACCTCATTGTTGGCAGGCTATACAGTAGATGAGTAAAACGAGTGTGTCACGTCCCCGGAAGTACTCACGACCTCATTGTTGGCAGGCTATACAGTAGATGAGTATTTAAAACGAGTGTGTCATACCGGGGAAGTACTCACGACCTCATTGTTGGCAGGCTATTCAGTAGATGAACTACTTATTCTGCTCGGTCTATATCTGTAGGCACCGTATTGTAGGAATCAACCTTAATTGAGATGTCTGATGTTCTGGATGGAATCTGGATCAATGGAACAATCGATACGAAAAATCAAAAAATCTCTCTGATATATTACAATGGGAACGAGAAACGAGAGTAACCACAACATGATATGTAACTTCATTATAAAAGACAAGGTTCACTTATTGTACAAAATGGCCTAAAATATCAACTTAATAAAAGGGCCTTTTTCAAAAAATGTGGATTTTCTTGTACAATCAATATTTCTAAAAAAGTGTAAATATTTTTATCCAATTTTTAGATACACCATTTAGTTTTTGGTGTGTGTAACAAGTTCCAGCAAATTCAATATGAAATTTAGCTACAGAAATTGCTTCCAGTGGGTTTCAAAGGGTCCAAAAAACCCAAAATTGCTTGTACGAAATTGAAAAACTAGTCTTTTTTAAATCCTGGTTTTAATACCCAGCGGAAATTATTATTTTTCTTTTGTTATTATAAATATATAGGTATCACTGCAGGTATGTATACACAAATACAGGGAATTATTAGATTTTATTAGCATTTTTTTTTACTTTTCATTTCGTACTTAAAAAAATGTCATCTACATAACACAAATGAAATAATGTTGCCAATAAACAACTGATTATATCCCTTGTAACTAAGGAAATGTTCTCTACTTACTCTTCATCCTCTGATGACGTGCTTAAAGTTACAGGATGACATCATTTATTCATTTCATTATAGATTAGTTTTGGTGAGTACAAATTACTCCGTAATTTTATTCTATGTCAACTTTGTAACGGCAAAAACATTGATAAATTTTGGCATAAATATTTTTTTTTACATAAATCATTCAAAGTCTATAATACTGACTCTAATTCAATAAAACCCATTTATCTGGTAGTATTAGGGTCAAGAAAAACATCCAAAAACCACAAATAGGTCAACTACATAACGGTCAACTACATAACGCAGTGAATCGTTATGTAGTTGACAAAAAGCGTTATGTAGTTGACAATGATGAATTAAATTCACTTTAAAATATGTTTCTAAAAAGTGTTATTTTAACCATGTTAACTGTTTTGAAAAGAGTGTGATGATTTTTATGGAAATATATATCAAGCAAAATGTAAATATTATTAAAAAAAAATTAGGGACCGAAACTAAATCCGTTATGTAGTTGACATATGTCCCATACTTGTTTCTATGTTATTTTTTTAAATATTTTTGTAGTAGCATTTAAGATTGCATATTTTTATTTCAGGTTGTATTGTTGTTAAACTATTCAATTTCATATATTAAAGTTGAAAATTGAATATTATTTTTTTTGTTATTTCACAACTGAAATATCCACATTTTTTGAAAATGACCCAAAAAACAAAACCACCATAAAGGTCACAATTTGGTTCATAAATGGGTCTATTTCAAAAGCCTTAATTCTAAATAAATCAGTTCTTTTCATAAAAGTACATAATATTCTCCAAAGAAGGCCCATTTTTGACATTATGTCAAAATATGATGATTTTGTGCAATTTTCATACCTTCAAGCTTTAGGAAAAATTAAGCCGCCACCTACGATCCAAAATATTTTGTAACCAAAAGTGTCCAAATTTTGATTTAGAATTCATTATTATAAAAACTTTGATGGATCTTGGATGGAGGCCAAGAATTATTATGCTAATAACAATTAACAATATGGAAAAAAATGCCAATAAAATGTATTTTATGTCTTTCTATATAAAATTGAGAATGACTTGTTGGACAAATCACATGTCGCACATTATTATGTATTAACTAGATATAAATCTTTCGTAGAGTTGTCACTGGTTCAGACATACCTGTTCTGTATCAGTATCAATTAGAAAGTCACATCCTTAATTGTAAAAAAATCATTCTGTCATTATATCATTATGTGGAAATATTTCATTGTAATCGGCTCAGCTAAAGACTGGACATCTGCGGTGCTGTTGAAAACAATTGTAAAAAAACCTGGTTAAATGTCATTTGATCTGATGTTTTATTAGAGGTTTAATCCACTATCTTCTATATCAGGAAATTTCTGCTCACAACCAGGAATATGACAGTTGTGTTCCATTCCATTGATGTATTTGGGCTTTTGGTTTTACCATTGTAGGGATCCTCATTAATTGAGATGTCTGATGTTCTGGATGGAATCTGGATCAATGGAACAATCGATACGAAAAATCAAAAAATCTCTCTGATATATTACAATGGGAACGAGTGACGAGAGTATCCACAACATGATATGTAAATGCAATATACCTTGTCAGTGATATTTTCCTTATGCCTTATTTTATTTTATTTTAAATAAAGTAGGCGGTTCTTGATAATCAAGATGTTGTTATGAAATTTTTGCCGATATCCTGCATGTTTGACCTAATTCCTAAAACTAGTATCGAAGTGTTTGCAAAATTGAGATAACCAATTATATTGAGCCATGGCTCATTTATTTTCCTACTTTATATAGTCTTTGATGGACTATTTTGTATAATCATAACCCTCATATAACTGGCATTACTAAGTAAAATTCTTACCTTGAAGCGACAAGATGGTGGTCCAATTTCAATCGCCGACACCCTGCGTGATGACGTAGATTCCCCCCTTGATATATAGTATGTATTCGTATTTAAAATTAAATACAAAACGTAACGTGTATGATAAACTGATAAACAAAATATCAAGAAATTAAGGATGACTAAATGCATGCACAAGAAGAAACTCACCTTTCTATCGATACATTTGAATGATTTAATGAATAAACACTTTTTTAAAAACTGTTTGTGTCTATTTACATAGATATAGGAGGATGCGGTGTGAGTGCTAATGAGACAACTCCCCATCCAAATAACAATTTATAAAAGTAAACCATGATAGGTCAATGTACGGCCTTCAATACGGAGCCCCTGAACAACAAGCTATAAAGGTCCCCAAAATTACTAGTGTAAAACCATCTAAACGGGAAAACCAACGGTCTATAAATATTTACAATATATAATTTACGTTCGTTTTTCAACCGAGAGTAGCAAAACCTAATGAAGTATATCGTTGGAGTTTATAAACTACATTTAATCATCCCCTGTACCATGATTGGCCATCTCCTTTTTTTCTTAACAAAGCATGGTTGGTTACATGTTATGAATTTACTTACAATTTCGGGAGTTTTTTTTTTTTGAAGTAAACGGAATCAGAAAAAAAATCGCTTTCCTATGTCGAATACATAAAACTTGGAAAAGAATATGAAGTGTTTCTAGAAAAGTACGGTTTCATTTTTCAAGTACAACGTTAATTCATCGAGTCCATTGAGTAAAAGAAAATGCAGGATAAGCAAGGGGGAGGAATAAATGAAAAAATATGTGAATTGAGTTTTTTTTTTATCCTACATTGAACTTTTGATGTCGTCCCTTGATCTAGAGGAGACATTTAAATTGAATATTTAGATGTGAAAACTGATAATAGATTTAAAAGTTTAAACTTTACTACCAATTGCAGAAAACTATAAAACCAATGAATTTCACATGCACATTTATAAAAGCTAGAATTGTGATTGGAATCATGTATGAGAATATGTCGATGGAAGCTTTAAACGACCTTGACCAGATAGGGCCGTAACTAGCCTCTTTTAATAGTGAGGCACAATTTTGGGCGAGGGGTCTGGGGGCCGCTTAAGGCCCCCAGAAGCTCTGAGAAAAATAACGCAAAACCGTGCATTCTGAGCGTTTCCCAGAATCTTTCTTGCATTAATTTTTAGATATTTTTTTCGACAATCAGGTACCAAAGCAAAAACAAAGATTCATTGTAATTTAAGACTTTTAGGTATTAGAGACAACATTAAAAGACCGATATGTAGGATAAAGCAAAAATCGTAGTTCTCATAATTATTAATACCGTATCTGTCTGTTTGTTCTTGTTTTGTATTGTAATTAGACTTTGGAGATTTTTTTATGACTAGATTTAAATATAGTGACATTGCAGTATTATACTTTAAGTACTAGTACTGCTTAATTCCACACTAGGGACCATCTTCACCTTGTTTTACGATCTTTTACGGTATTAATGATTCTTTAAAAGTATTGTTGAAGACCATCCGGCAACTATAAGTCCGTTTGACTTCTATAAATCTTCAAAAAATAATTCTTAAAAATTCATTTTTAAAGATAAATATTTTTTTTCTTCATGTATGTTAATGTATGATATATACGAACTCTGACTATGAATATCATAATTTTAAACCTATAATCAAGAAAGTTACTCATTAGGTCTCTATGTTACTTCAATTTATTTTAATATGAAATACTCAATGGAGTACGTATGAGTAGTGTAACAGCCTTCCATTCAAAACAAAAACATTAGACATGTGCTCTAAACCTGTTTTATTGTACCATGTGACTTTACTCATTTAAATAACTCTGGTCATGTGATTACTGAGCTTTCTGTATTCAATGAGAAATACAAAAGCATGCACACATGACCAGAGTTATCTAAATGAGTACAGTCACATGGTACAATGAAACAGGTTTAGAGCACATGTCTAATGTTTTTGTTTTGAATGGAAGGCTGTTACACTACTCATACGTACTCCATTGAGTATTTTATATTAAAATAAATTGAAGTAACATAGAGACCTAATGAGTAACTTTCTTGATTATAGGTTTAAAATTATGATATTCATAGTCAGAGTTCGTATATATCATACATTAACATACATGAAGAAAAAAAATATTTATCTTTAATAATGAATTTTTAAGAATTATTTTTTGAAGATTTATAGAAGTCAAACGGACTATATCAAGATGAAGAGCAGAATACAAACTTTGACCATTGATCATTTGTATTTTTTCTATGCATTGACTTTGTGTGCGATTATGTCCCCATACTCCTTTATTATCTGTTAAAGGTTCTCAACACGACTTAATGCAAGTTTAACCTTTCAATGTAAAAGGTCATATATGGCAATACCTTGTTTTTTCTTCAAATTATTTGATACCGGGAAATATGTGACCTTACTTTGATTCAAACCATGTCAGCTATCTAGTTTTATTTACAATAAAACAAACTGTTTTGTATTCTTTGATATAAACTCTGAAAACTAAATTGAAACTAGAAACATGAATAACGAAAAACATCCAGGGGATACACCAGAGATTGAAGAGAACGTCTTGCTTCTTGCAAGACACTTTCCGCGAATTTGATATGAGAACAACCTTTTGTAATTTTTTTTTTGAAATTTTTTACATGAGGCATTTGCCTCAATGTAGTTACGGCCCTACCAGATACGTGAATATTAATCAGTCCTTTCAACGTTATAGTATGTGTGTTCTATTTTCGAAAGTGTGAGGTCGAAGGTTTGAATTGACCAATGGAAACGATCGTTCCTTAGAGAGTTAATCTAATAAAGTTTGTTTGACTGATTACGTCGCACTACCTTTCGCTAAGCTAAGCCGCATATGAGTGTAAAACCAGGTTTAATCCACCATTTTCTTCTCGTGCAATGACAGGAATATGACAGTTGTTATCACAGACACTTGTCTCAGAATCCCCCCTTTATATACCTTATATAACATTATATTAAGGTATATATACATGTTTACTCTCAAACAACTGCCTGTTGTTGTTAACCATTCATTTGATGTGTTTGAGTTTTTAATTGGTTCTGCCATTTGATAAGGAACTTTCCGTTTTGAATTTTCCTGGGAGTTCAGTATTTTTATGATTTCTACTTTTTATCAACATTATCTAAGTGTTGCTATACTTTTCTTTTTTTTTTGTGCATCATTTCAAATCGACGTCTGAGTAAAACTCAGCATAAAAGCGTTGGTGAATTGGTGATACTGCAAAGGGAATGAAAATCCACAGTATATTCAGATCTCTAGTTCAATTACAAGAAATGATTTATAAAAGAACATCTTTTGTATTATAGTGCTCTTTCTCCAGACAAGTGGATACTTTTTTTCATTCAATGTGCTTATTTATTTAAAAACACTTGAACAAATAGTTGATCTTCAAGTCACTAAATAAGATTGTTATACAAATCTCAAATATTTAGATATTGTGCTTTTAAAGCGCAATTTTAATTCCCTCACATTCAGACAAATGAAATTTTCATCTTTATAACACCCCATACGTAGAAATACATCTATTAATTTAAACACCTAACTGATCATGTATTAGATTCTTGCATTGTTATGGAAATTTTACACATTGAGGAGTTTTGGATAAAAGAGTTGGGAACAACCATTCTATATGGATGCAATAACAAATTGATTGTTAAGGTGTTTTGTCTAGTCCCAGGTGTAGCTGATAATCTGTTATTGTCTGTTGAAAAACCTTTTAGAATTTATCATGTCAGAACAAAATTATACTACATTTCGATATCTTAACCTTTTTAACTACATGTATTTCAAGAGTCCCAAAATACTTCCATTATTGATTGTAATTCTGTTTTGTATAGATTAGTGACATTGCTTAAGATAGACCATTCAAATTGATCTACATTGTCCTAAGATGTGGAAAGTAGAAATCGCCAATAAAGGTTTAGATGCTATCAATGTATACTTTTTGGAACTTTTGGATTATAGCTCTTCATCTTTTATATAAGCTTTGGATTTCAAATATTTTGGCCATGAGCATCACTGAAGAGACATGTATTGTCGAATTGCACATCTGGTGCAGGACAATTGGTACCATTAATGGTATTAACAATGTTTTCCACTAGAAATTACTACCATTCACAATCCAGATTTGGCTGATGAATGCAACAATATTTGCTATGCCTCTAGTGCAATAGGAACAGGAAAAAGTCAAAATACAATTATAGTTAGTATGTTATTACTGGCGACCTTGGCATCGTAACCAATAAACGATCATAAACAACTTAGAGAGTTGTAAGGCAAGGGACCAAAAATATAAAATTCCCCTAACCAATCAGCTGGAAAAGAATGTTAGGATACCGATGGATGTAGTTAAAGACTGTGCTCGGAAATGGATAAAACGCATTCGAAATGAACCAGAAAGCCTCCAATAGTATTGTCTTCGTATGTAAAACCCATTACTTTGAATGTCTCACACAAAAGAGCTTCGAATAAACAGAAAAATTTGTAATCCTACATAATCTTTAACATCATTTAAAAAGAATGAAATTTTACAAAACTACAAATCTGTCTTCCTTTCTTTTGGTATTAACATCAATGAAAACGAAACAAAATCTATCGTCATTATAATGGATACAAAAACTTCATAAAACTCTTTATAAATAAAGATACATAGCTGGATATAAACTCATCATACATACCAGGATTAAATATTGCATTTACACTAGACGCGCGTTTGTCTACAAAATGATCACCAAGATGCTCGAATAAACATTGTCCTAAAGTGCTGACTACTATTCTTTCTACAGTAGAAGATAGCCTTAAAAAAATAATGTGATGGGATATATTCAATCAGTGGTGTCAGTTATATATGTATGTGCATACCTGGATAAAGGCCTGCAACTAAGAAAATCAGAAAATTAGTTAAATACTCTAAAATATATCAAAATTATCTCCCCTTGACCGCTGATCCTTTCTTCATGCATTTGAATTTCAATTATTATTTTATGTTTCTTTAATCACTCTGTAATGTTTATGTCATGTTGTAATTAATGTTATGCTCTTAATGGGCCCTTTAATTTGGAAAATAAAAATATTGTATTGTATTGTATTGTATTATAGTTAGATGTGAATTCGAAAGAATTTCCAATATCTGCTGCTTAATATTATATCACAATCTCTGCAATATTACAGCAACATTAGAACTTTAGATTTTCTACGCTTACATGTAACCCTACTATTCATTATGCTCAATTGAATGATCGATTGTTTTGTGTTATGATAATTCTTATTTTGTGAAGAACTGATTCTATCAGAAAATATATCGAACATGATATCAAAATGCTGGACGTTTTGATCGACAATAAATATTTGTTAAGTTTGGAGGTTTGATATTTCAACAGACAGTCGGTATTCAGATTGATACTAATTGTGCACCCCTACTTATTTTTAATTTGTGTGCCATGGTGCTTACATGATAATAGTCTAATTCGTCATTTCTATGTTGTAAGACCTTTCATGAAAAGGTCTGTGAAATGAATTGTTCAGAGTAATTACAATGGTGGCAATTAAACTGTCTAGACGTGTAACCTTGGCTCAACCTTGGTTAATAGAGTACACTATACGGTGATATACCAAGCAAATCTGATTTTGTCTGCTAGTATTTCATAATGGTAAATATAAACATGACATGTTCCAGGCTAATGGAGGTATCATAACGTCATTGTGAGGAAATGACCCTTAACTATGAAAAAGTAAAATCACAAAAATACTTAAGGTTCATCATAACCTTTTGGCTAAAATGGCCGTATTTACACACCAAATTTTACTCTGAGTACAGACTAACCTATACACCTGCAACAGTTTTAAGGGATGGCAGGAACTAGATATATAAATTTTAAATGCATTTTATGTTTCAGAAAATTATAAACTTTTCTAGATTTTGCTATCCATTTTTTTTTCGTTCCTGCAGAAGGTGCAAAAATTAACTAAGTAGTGAAAACGATTGAGAAGCTCCCCTCATATAATCAATGTTGTGAGTAGTATTGATTTAAATGGACAATAGATGGACAATAGACACCTGTAAACAATAGGTGATTTAACAGGTTTAAACTGTGTAACTGAGTGGACCGTATCAAATGAAACTCGGGTGTTTGTTTATTTTGCTATCTTCTGCAGACTGGAAAAAAATGAACATCAAAATCCAGGTAAGTTTTTAATTTTCTGAAACGTAGACTTCATATAACTTTTATATATCTAGTTCCTGCCATGCATTAAAACTTTCCTGGATGTACCAGTTTGTCTGTACTCATAGTAATTTTGGAGGTGTAAACACGGTCACATTTTTCAATTCCTTATGATGAACCTTAACAGCGAGCAAAATTCAAAAAAGAAAGTCCCCAATTAAATGGCAAAATCAAATGATAAAACACATCAAACGAATGGACAACAACTGTCATATCCCTGACTTGGTACAGGCATCCTCAAAAGTAGAAAATGGTGGATTGAACCTGGTTATATAGCGCTAAACCTCTCACTTGTATGACAGTCGCATCAAATTCCATTATATTTATATCGATGCGTGTACAAAACAGACATTATAGGTAATTTTTACCTTAAATTTTGTAATTACGTCTGTTGGTGTGACGCAATAGAATGTAAAAAGTTATTTGATTATATCTGTTTTGTTCTTCAAAAAAGGTAAATTTAAGTAAAAAGTAAAATAACAAAAATACTGAACTCCGAGGAAAATTCAAAACTTAGACCAATCGGCCTGTTGGTATTCCCTTTTTATCACGTGTTTCATATTCAAAACGGATTGAAATTATTGGGATGATATAATTATCTCAGTTGTATCCTTATTGGTCAAAGGAACAGTCCAACTTAACCCTACAGGCAATTCTCGTTTAATACTTTTTATGACATACCATCATCGGGTCTAAAAAGAAAAATGGGAAGGTTTGAACCTCACCAAATTTAGTGCCTGTCATATCATCAGGTTATCTGTACCATGTGTTATTCGTATTGCCTATGTGGCTGTAGTCATCACATGTCTCGTTCAGTAGAACTTCCAACAGATCTTTTGGAGATTCATTTATCTATTTATTACTATTTAGCGAGAAAAATTTATAGAGGATATAATCAAGAAAATATTTTGTCTTGTATATTCAGTGAATAGTTTTGAAAAATCAGAATAAGAACATCATGATTGTGTTTCTTTTCGTTTTGCTCAAGATTGGACATGCCGTTTTTGAGAAAATGACCTAAGACATATCTCATTCATATTCTTTTTAACTGTGTTCTTCCAATGTTTCCATGTTTGCGGCCCACTCGACATTAAATGATGATCAAGAGGATTATCAATCCCTATATGTTTAAAAATAAATAACGCAATGTATTTTTAGAGTAGAAGATTTTGAAAATTGACCAAACAGAATAGCTTTTTTTCTTTCGATCAGTACCAAATGAAAATAGTTTGAAAAGGAATTTTTATACATCATTCCTACCAAATTTGAAAAAAATAAAATTTTATTCGTTTACGGACTATCAATTGTTTCGGTTATAATAACTCGTTGGCTTTCAAATTCTGATCAAGGTTTCGTTGTTTTCCTCTTATAATTGATGTGTTTCCCTCGTTTTTAGTTTGTTACCCGATTTTTTTTCTCAATCGATTCATGTCTTTTGAACAGCGGTATACTACTGTTGCCTTTATTAATCAAGAAAGGCGCTTAGGACGCATGCAATTTATTAACTAGTAACCTGTTGTTTTTATTTTTTACAACATTCGTCAAGTCATGGCAATACCTCATTTGGTTCTTCAGGCAAAGTGAGGTTAAAAAGATTCATGTTTTATATTAAAATCGAACCTCATACTGACAGAGAAAAGTTTACACCTATTGCGCTTACAGATACTTTGGAAATCAAAATACTATAAAATTAATGTGTAGCAAAAGGACGATCCTATGGAGCAGGCTCACCTCTCAGTCAAACATGTTTAAATGGCTCATTTTCATAATGATCTAAACACTGAGAAAACTGTATAACAGTATTCAACTTTTATGACAATTTTTTCCAAGATTAGATGCAGGCCATAAGGACTTAAATGCTTATTAATTTTTTCCATAACTTTAGTCATGTGATCTTAATTTTTTATTCTGATATCAAAATCATAGATCGAAATTAAACTGACAACGCTATGGCTAAAACAACCAACAAAAAAACCAGACATATGATAGTGCACAAGACACAACATAGAAAACTAAAGACTAAGCAACATAAACCCCACCAAAAACTGGGGGTGATCTCAGGTGATCTGGAAGGGTACACAGACCCTGCTGCACATGTGGCACCCTCGTGTTGCTCGTGTTATTACAAACCCGATAAATAGTCTAATTCGGTAGGTCACATTCGTGGTGAAAAGGGAAGTGGATTGTAGTAACGACATAAGGAACATATAACGGTCAACCAACTCGTGATGGCGTCCGTGAAATTAACGAAGGGTTGATTTCAACTTCACCATTTGGAACTCTTAGTTTAATAGCTTCCTTGTGAGCAGCAACCCTCTATCAAGGAACTCACTATAGGAAAAACAAGCCCGGGAATATCGTTTCAATTGGTAAATATATACCCCGTATGCCGGCGGTGCTGGAAAGTTGCTAGATAGAAATGGAAAGTTCACAATTGAGAAGCTGAAATCATCTCTTTTTTCGTAAAGTTTTGTTTCCAACAGACCTTCATTGTCAATTTCTAGATGTAAGTAACGATATGAGACAGAATTAACTGTATCTGTTGTATCCTTTATCTACTAGTTCGATGGGATAGATAAAGGCAACAGTAGTATACCGCTGTTCAAACTCATAAATCCATGGACAAAAAACAAAATCGGGGTATCAAACTAAAACTGAGGGAAACACATTAAATATAAGAGGAGAAAACAACGACACAACACTACAATGTAACACACACAGAAACGGACCAAGCATCAGACAAAATCCCACGAGAATAACAAATATAACGTTGAAACCAAATACATGAATTTGGGATAGACAAGTATCTGTGACATGTCTTATCGCAATATGAATTTACACTAAAAAATATGAGAAAACAAACGATGCAACGTTAAAATGTAACACACACAGAAACGAACTATAATATAACAATGGCCATATTCCTGACTTGGTACAGGACATTTTTAAATGAAAAAATGGTCGGTTGAACCTGGAACATATAGATGTGTTCAACATAGTCAACAAATTTTGAATTATTTAGTGAGAGAACATCATCTATATAGCGGAAAGTAAAGTTAAAAGATATTGCTAACTTCTTATCTTTCTTCCTAAGAAGTTCCTAAATGAAGTCAGCCACATAATAATAAAGGAACAAGTCGGAAAATCAGGTATATATATATTCCTAGGAGATAAAATACGGGTAGATATTTATTGTGCCAAATGGATTAACCAAAATGTGAAAATGAAGTATACATTTTTGTTACATATTTGTTTTTATAGTGATTAAGAATATAACACAATGCTGACTGCTGTGCCCCTATTTTAGACATTTTTACCTATTATATCTGTTTTGTTCACACATCGTTGTCAATATGATGGAATTTAATGTGACTGTCATACAAGTGAGAGGTTTAGCTTCCTCGCTTTAAAACCAGGTTTATTTCACCATTTTCTACATTGTCAAATGCCTGTACCAAGTCAGGATAGTGACAGTAGTTTTCCATTCTTTTGATGTGTTTGAGCTATTGAATTTGCCATTTGATTTTAAACTAAAATACTAGTGCACGATATGCTCTTGATTTAATTTAGGGTTAGAATTCCTTACAATTTCAATACCCAATCAAATTGGAATGGTCAAGAAATAAAACTATGAAACCTGCTTTCGTCATAGTTTCAATAACCAATAAAATTGGAATTGTGAAGAGATTAAACTATGAAACCTGCTTTTAACATAGTTTCAGTATCCAATCAAATTGGAATGGTGAAGACATTAAACTATGAAACCTGCTTTCGTCATAGTTTCAGTTCCCAATCAAATTGGAATAGTGAAGAAATAAAATTATGAAACCTGCTTTGTCACAATCCGAAATTGAAATTAAGATCATGTGCTCATGCTCTATTTACTGTTTTAAATACCGTTTGGGATCCTCTAGTATTTTTATAATGATACAGACTTTAAACAATTTGGAAGGCAGAAATTTAATTGGCTATGTAATTGTTACCAGCACATAAGTCAAACATAGGGTTTTCACGTCCTTGTAAGCAAAACATGAAAAAGTAAAAACACAAAAAAACTGAACTCCGAGGAAAATTAAAAAAGGAAAATCAAAAATCAAAAGGCAAAATCAAAAGTCCAAACACATCAAACGAATGGATAACAACTGTCATATTCCCGACTTGGTACAGGCATTTTCTAATGTAGAAAATGGTGGATTGAACCTGGTTTTATAGCTAGCTAAACCTATCACTTGTATGTTAGTCGCATCAAATTCCATTACATTGTCAACGATGCATAAACAAAACAAACATACTAAAAGAGTAAAAATGTCAAAAATAGGGGTACAGCAGTCAACATTGTGTTAATCACTATAAAAACAACAAATGTAACGAAGAAGCACAAAAAGGCATACATCAAATTTAACATACTCATATTGCTTTTCTTATACATTTGTACGACTTAATTTATCTATGTAAAGTCTACCCGTAAAGGATAGAAGGTTTTCAGTACTGGTGTAAAATTGAGCATTTGAAATTCGCACAGGTAATGAATTTTAATAAGATTGGCTTTGCAAGAGACTAAAACCTTGCTAAGATCTTGGTTTTAATTGATTGGACTGGGTATAAAACTATAACCTCCCTAAAATAACTAAGGTTAATTGATTGGACTGGGTATAAAAACTATAACCTCCCTAAAATAACTAAGATTAATTGATTAGACTGGGTATAAAACTATAACCTCCCTAAAATAACTAAGGTGAGAAAGCAACAACAACAAGTAGTTTAAAGAAGTCATCATCAATATTATGAACTTAAACTTGAAGACAAGAATAAGAATAATTAAGTGGAAACATTTTATTTTAATGCTGAAATAATGATAATTTGAAAAATAAATGTAATGTAAAATGGCAACTATTGAATGCCATCTTCTGAAGACAAAAAATAAAGTCTTTATTCTGTGAAATTCTTTTAGAAATTTCAATAAATAGAAAACTGGTTCTTTGTTTTTCATTAATAAAATTCCAGCTGTGTCATATACAAAAAGAAATATATTATCAAAATAATAATACAGTACAGATTAATCATCTTTAACAACGAGGAATATTTAAAAAAAAAAACTAATATCATTTCAAACTGAAAATCTTCTTTTTCAGTTCAAAGAATAAGTACAACAACAAGATAAATTAATATTGCAAGCTGACCCTATCTATAACATAATAACAACTACCACATTCCACTGTTGACATCTAAAGCAAAAAACATGTCCTAGTCATTTATAGCTTTAGGTTGATCCAAGTCATTTATGTGATTTCGAACAGCTATAGAAATTGAAAAAAATTCAAATAGCAAAATATGTAGAACACTTATCTTAGTTTTTGAGTATGAATAAATTGTAAGAAAAATAATTTCATGCTAGCACAAAAAAAGAGGTCATTTGTTGCCTTCGAATAAAGGGCATCATCACTCTTAATATAAAACATGTGCTAGCCAATGATTAAAAATTATCTCTCCTATCCGAATTTATTTTTGTCCAGTCAAGCATTTATCATATAACATCATGTTAATGTTCATAGGGGCATAGGTCCATCAGATATTATCATATTAACAATAATTAGCTCATAAGTTTACTTTACAATAATGCTGATTTAACATGAAGAGCAAATATTATAATATATTTCACAGTGTAAGCATTTCTAACATAAATTCCTCTCTACAATACTGATCAGTTCAGGATCTTTTTTGTGCAGTTTCAATCAGTTGTTGACAGTTATGTGTAGTGACATAATTTCAATATGGATGTTGCGAATATCATATATTACTTTATAAAAAGAAATATATAGTTATAAAAATAATTTGTGACTTAATAAGTGTACAGGCAAATAATTATCTAAACTTATATTCATGTAAAAAAAATTGTGACACCAGTTTACCAAACAGTTTATCACTGTGTATGACTTTAATCTTAACGTCAGGAATATAGTGAAACAAACTGTATGCTCCAACAATTTTACTCAAAAATTTATCACAGATCATTTAAATACTATTGAAGTCGGAGAAAACTTTGTGAAAAAAATGCCAAAATTCTTATTAACAACATTAGTAAAACAGCAATAAATTAATAACATATACATTATAATCTCACACTTCATACAAAAATAAAGTTGACCAACATTATTCATTAAAACCCAGACTTACATTATCCTTTAAAAACCCTGCCAGCAGTTTGAGCACACATTGAAATATTATTTGGTATTGTAAAATAATCTGAAACATACATTGACCCATTACCTGTATAATAATTGTATTGCACTGACAAATAACTACCTCTACTGAAGTTATACCACTAAAACCTCTAATTCACAAAAACCTTTGATGTGAATTTTATTTCATTTCTGTACATGGATAAGCCTTTTGTAAATGTCTTGACCCTACTCTAAAATACTACCCCTGACCTTTGATTGCAATATGCACAACGTGAAGAGAAAGAATAACAATATTTATCATTTGTAAAGGTTAAACAGGGAATCAAAGTTAATAAATATGACTTCATATATTAAAGTTCTAGAGGATGTCAAAACCATTGGTAGACTTCCAGATGCAGATTTAAACATTAATGGACATAACGTAGACAATAAAAAAATTATCCATGCATCATTTTTCCAATTAAATTTTAAATATAGTACGGTAAATATAGAAAGCTCTCTCTATTGTAACTGTAAAATCATTACTTTTTAATCAAATTCACAAGTGTGTCATTTATTTGTTATATGCCTGAAGTCATACCATGTCATAATAAAAAAGATCATTTCAGATCATTTTATTATGTAAACTTATATACGATGTGATTTTTTGTAAAGATCTGAAAACTTATATTTGATGTGATTTGTTGCGAAGATCTTTATTGACTTTAAATGAATGAACTACTGATTTGCTGCCTTTCATGTAAGAGGGTAATTTGTTATTTATTTTAATAAAAAGACTACTTTTCTTGTAATGATTAAGCAACTTTTTTTACCTTCACTGGCAAATTTATGCAGATCTGTATTTTTGGCTTCTATCATTTTGTGTGGTTTTTTTTTTTTTGTCAAACGAAATTGTAGCAGTTTCCCGTCTTTTATTAATACCTTTCTCAATCAGCTAATTCTATAAGCTTAATTAACCTGACCTTTAAAGATAAACTACTAAATCAATTGAATTAAAAAATCAACTTCAAAGAGTTTATTTTATTCCTTCCTTTCAAAATATTAATTTTTTTTAATCATTTTGTTTTAATGCATATTTTGACATATCTTTTCTGGCAATTTGAAATTGAAATTATTCCCTTTCCATCATTTGTTTCCTTTGTGCCAATAGGTATAATGTAAATGATGAATAAAATCAATATTAGTTTTTAATTAAAACAGTTATATAAAACGAAGATCCTCAATTTACATCCTGGTACATAAATCATGCTATGAGCTATAAATAAAAACTGATGATAGCTGAGATTCAAAACAGTTTATATAACGTATATGGTTATCACAATTTGAAAACTCATTTTTTAACTACTGTGGATTCTCTTATTTTCGTGGGTATCAATTTTTGTGGATTGAGGAAAACTTTTAATAATTTTCGAGGGCATTTGATTTTGTGGTTTTACAAATCTCTGCATACAAATCCTATAGAAAATGTGCAAATCATTAAATTTTTGAATTCATGGTTCACCTGTACCCATGAAAACCACAAAATTTGGTATTCAACGAAAAATAATGAAACCACAGTATAAGAAAGAGTGATGATATTGGGTTAGCATTGGTATCATAAACACTGACAATTTGATTTTCAATACAAGAAAACAAAGGATAAACAACAACTCTGATGGCATTCTGTTTCTTACATGACACTAGACAAGTAATAAGCTACACTGTACTATACCATATGCATTTACTGTTGTCTATAGATTAATTTATGGCAACAATAGGTAAAGAAATATTTATCTACACACATTCATCAAAAGTATGACTGACAATCTGACTTCATTTGCAAACATCAAATCCACAATTAATGGATGCAAAGATAACAATCTTCTAATTTACCAAAAATATGATGAGATTTGTAACAAACAATTCTTTCATAAAATATATATTGTCTTGTATGACCCTATTATGAGAACTGAACATAATAATAATTAATTATATGTGTTATAATTATCATAATAAGCAAATACTTTCTAAACATGTTAAAATTAAAAAAAAAACATATTTTGTGAAATACACTTAAATAAATATTCAGTCTGATTGTGAATTATTGCTCAACATAAAATCATTTGATATTCGTACAAATGCAATGGAAAATATAGGAAGCTATGAAATACATTAAAAAATATTTCATAATAAAAATAAAGGATTTTAAACTACTACTTCACAGGAAGCATTAGGTAAATGAAAACTGGTAACAGATGCTATGTTTTGTATATTCAGAACATTATTTTGTGAATGAATGGATTTTTTGGTCATTCTTCTTCTTTTCTTTCTGAGGAACATGACACAAATGGATCAGGGTGTTACAGAATAGTTAATGAGATCATACATAGATAGGCACATGGTTAATACTGGTACTGCTGAGATTTAACTTTAAACAAAGTCAAAAGTCAAGGTCATACAAATTTTTTTTTTTCATTTTTTTTTCTCTCATATGTATGTATCCATTGCATGCTTGTTATTACACATGTATAGGAAATGTATTGATTATTAAAGTGTGGGCTAAACAGATAACAAGTTATTGTAGTCTTACTTTGGGGAAATATCAGTAAAACTTAAAACTAATATTTGTACAACTCCAAAAATGAAATACATATAAAATGAAAAATTATACTGTGAATATTCTTTTATTTGTGTTATTATATAAATTGTTGTGGATTTTATTGTAATCAAAACTAAAAAAAATAATAAAAACTTTAAAAATACTTTCAATTGATATGTTTATATGTAGTCTGTAACTATTCAATTATTATTTATTATGAAAATTAAAACTATATACACACTCTGAATCTTATAAATTTATATTTGTTAAACCAAAAACAAAAATTTAAATCCACCAATAAAAGTCTATTCACAGTACAACTCCAAACCAATAACAAATAATACAGAACTGTCAAAACAAATTGACCATATACAAATGTCTAACAAGGCTAGGATGTTACAGTGAAAGGTGAAAACAATTTTAAAAGAATAAATTTTAGAAATCGGACACAAATATATTAAATTTAAAACATTATATACCAATGCAAATATAATCAATGTATTTTTGATTGGGCAAAAAATACCCTATGGTTCCCATTGCAGGCTAATAAAAGTTATTTTGTATTTTTTTCTTGATATGTTATCACCTAGTACAATGAACTATTCAGGCTGCTATATTGATTTTAATAATACCTTACTGAAATTAGCCCAGTATTGTTTATGCTCAGCACCATTAAAGGTAGGAAGCACATATTTATAAAATTTTGTAATACACTACCATCTTCAAGCTTTTCCCCATTATTGACATAGTTACTGTAGACATACGATTTCTCTTGCTTGGTATTTTTCTTTATTTCGAGATCACATAAAATGCCCTCAAAAGCAGTAGTATTGATACGAAGTCCAGACTTATTATTGATTCAAAATCAATTAAAGTCCAATTAGTTTAGGCATTGAAATCCCCCAAAATAACAACTTGCCAAAATATCTACATGTTCGGATATGTAATTCTCTTTTTAAATACTTAGATTTTCTGATGAAAACTTCAAATTTCATGTTAATTAGGCAAGTCATCATGTTTTGGTGCAATAATAAAAATTGAAACAGAACAATATCAAAAACATTTAAAATAAAAACAAAAAACATGTGTAAGTTATTAACTGAAAGACAAAAAGCAGTGCAATTATTACCATATCTGTGTTAAACTAACTCAAATGGCTATCTGAGCTTTCTGTAATGAAAAATAACAATGTTGGTAGTTTTATAAAAATAATAAGTACACTGCAATATATTTACATTATGTGGTGTTGATGTTTTAAACATTAAAAATAAATTAATAAAAAAATCAACTTTGTATTAAGAATCCAGCTTTTATTTTTTGATACAGAAGCAGGTTCTTGCCTAAAAACATCTCATATTTAATTTATGATTCAGTTATGTTAATTGTAAGAGAGTATTTTCATAGCGAGTTATTTATAATCTGTTTAATAGTTCTTTGTTCATGAAATAAAAACCTTGTTAAGGGTCTTAGAATGTGCCATAAATACACAATTGAACAACTTTTAAATCTGTTAAATTTTGTAATTCTATAAAGACAAGATCATTAAATGCAGAAAATAATGAACATAAAGCATTATTTATTCCCTACTATAAATATTAATAGCATATCTAAAATCTGGAATGGAAAAATATCAATATTAAGCTGAAATGTTTAATCAGTGAACACATGGTGTGTGCCTTCTAAATATCATCACACATATAGCAAATGATGTTTTGTAAACCTCCTATTAAGTCACTGAGCCAGTCACTTCAACCTTGATAAAGGGAAGTCACTCTAGTTTTCTTTCTACTCAAAGGGAGATCACTCAAGTTTACTAATTCCATTACCATTTGTACTTAACACCTTCTTTAGTTCTTGATAAGTCATAAATAATTTAGCATATTCTGGTTTGGTTACAGCATACTTTTTGAATTCATCTGAAAAAAAAATCAACATTACTGAGATTCCTGGTCATGAATATGCACCCACAGATTTTCAAAAAAAAAGTGATAAAATGATTTCATGCAGATAATCCATGGTCAGTTCTCCCCTGCTACGGTTTATTAACTTTCCAATATAACAACAATGTTAAGTTTGTCATTTCCACAATTCATTTACACTTTAGTAATAGAAAACATTTGCTAAGACTGATGTAGTTAATTTAAATATTTTGTTTTATTACAAATATCAATCCACAGTGTTATCAGTTCAAACTCCATCAGGGTTAAATTTCCTACTATACTAAAAGTGAACCAATATTTATCAATCAGTCTGCCTGTGCAGTAGGTCTATGAAGATCTGAAAACACTCAGGCTAATCATCACCTGTTAATTAAAATGTGTTTTTGGTATTACCTTCTTTATATTTGTTATATTTTTTCAGCTGATACATGGCTTGAACTAACTAAAGTTCAATTGGAATTATTCTGATTAGAGACCTCATTATGTAACTTTTCTCTCTGTTACTCATCTAGATACATGGCTTGAACTAACTAAAGTTCAATTGGAATTATTCTGATTACAGACCTCATTATGTAAGTGTTCTCTCTGTTACTCATCTAATCAATGAGACTGAATTTTAAAATATTCAAAAATCTTACCAAACGTTATTTTATCATCTTTGTTAATATTAATTTCTTGGAACAATTTTTCAACATCCAAATCATCCATCCCGAATGCATTGGACAATATCTCTGTCAGCTCTGCTTGTGTAATATAACCTTTATCCCCATTGTCAAATAACTGTAACAAAAACACATGTTTCAGTTTTAGATTTAATTTTATTTCATTTATATATATTTCTGAGTTAAGTATGACGTCCATTATCACTGAACTAGTACACATTTTTATTTTGGGGCCAGCTTAGCACGCCTCCGAGTGGGGGATTTTCTCGTTGTATTGAAGACCAATTGGCGGCCTTTGTCTGTCAACTGCTCTTTGGTCAGGTTGTTGTCTCTTTGACACATTCCTCATTTCCATTCTCAATTTCACATACACAGAGAATAGAACACATCATCACTTTCAAGATAAGGAGCAAGAACCCCTTTGGGGATTTTGGCCCTTTCTAGCCAAGTTTAGGAACAGTTTATTACATCAAAAACAAAACATTTTAATTGATCGTTCGGATACTTAACTTAACGTGACGGTACCCAAATTGCACCTATTTTGACAGTTTTTTCACCTACGTTTTTTTATGATAAAGACAATAATGTCCATTCTGTGTTTATTTTGTAGCCGTATTCTTCTTTATTATATAGGTATACCAATTCGATTTTTTATCCATATGGAATCATAGAAAAATTGGTCTAAACTGACCTCCAAACCATCAATGATTCTGAAATGAGGAGTACCCAAATTGCATCTGTGCTTAAATTCGCATCGTCAAAAGTTGAATAACAGAGCTTTTGTTTAATTTCTTCAAATATTTTGAACAAATTGAATATAAGTCCATGCTAACTCTTCATTTTTTTTAAATGGGTACTTGTAACATATTGTATTTGATCATTTTAAAAAGATGACGACGTTTCAGTACATTTTGCTTTTTCAGTAAACACTTCATCTATTGATAAATACTGTGAGCGTTTTGTGCATATCTAAATATTTTCACCTATATGTCGAAAGATGTGCATAGTATCAAATCATAAAAATACAAATTGTGTAGTCTCTAGGAAATCTTGTAAGATGTCCGCTGCTATTTTTGCTAAATAGGTGCAATTTGGGTACTCGGTGCAATTTGGGTACCATTACGTTAGACCATCAGAACCAAACACTAACAAATCTCATCATATTAGAAAATTTCGAATAAATTTTGGTTCCATTCCCCTGACTTTTGTTGAAATTATGGGCTTTTGACTTTGAAGAAAATGAAAGTTGACTTTTTTTGGTAAATGCCTTCACATATTGTGTTGGATTTTTAGTATGCAAGTCTGCTATGATGATTTACAATAAAGGGCTGCGCTTTAGCGCATGATACGCCCGTTGCTCTTTTAACTTGTCTTTTATGCTTTAAATGAATTTATATGATCAACTAGAAATATATATACAAATCAAAAGGGATGTTACATTAATATATTCACCAAAGTTTCATAAAATCCCCCTTTTTTATGTATAAAAATTCATTACTTAAGAAAAGGTAAAATCTAAAATTTATAAAAATGGAAAGGGAGTTTATGTCAATAGATATAAACAATTTATCAAAGTTGCATAAAATTTTGTGAATGTTAGTTATTGTCCCAAAATTGGAAAATCCTCCCTTTTTTAAGCATAAAAATTCATAACACGGAAATGTAAAATCTGAAATTTATAAAAATTGAAAGGGAGCTTACATCAATAGATATAAACAATTCACCAAAGTTTCATGGACATTGGTGAAAGCCTTTTTGAGTTATTGTCCGAAGTGTTGAAAATCCCCATTTTTTGTATGAATAAAGCCCCATAAATCCAAAACTTCAAATCTGAAATTTACAAAAATTGAAAGGGAGCTTACATCAATAGATATAAACAATTCACCAAAGTTTCATGGACATTGGTGAAAGCCTTTTTGAGTTATTGTCCGAAGTGTTGAAAATCCCCCTTTTTTATGAATAAAGCCCCATAAATCCAAAACTTAAAATCTGAAATTTATAAAAATTGAAAGGGAGCTTACATCAATAGATATAAACAATTCACCAAAGTTTCATGGACATTGGTGAAAGCCTTTTTGAGTTATTGTCCAAAGTGTTGAAAATCCCCCTTTTTTTCATGAATAAAGCCCCATAAATCCAAAACTTAAAATCTGAAATTTTTAAAAATTGAAAGGGAGCTTACATCAATAGATATAAACAATTCAACAAAGTTTCATGGACATTGGTGAAAGTGTTTTTGAGTTATTGTCTGAAGTGTGGACGACGGACGGATGGACAGCCGGACGGACGGACAACGGTATACCATAATATGTCCCGTCTAAAAGACAACGGGTGTATAAAAAGTTTGTTTCGTTTTGCTCCACTGATTTTTGCCAAAATAATGGGCTTTGGAATTTCCACTCCTTTAAAATGGCTTCATTTTTTTATTTAGCAAGTGCCCCCCAATTGTGTCATTTGGACATATTTAGTTTGTTACTTCTTCAAGAAAATGCTAAATTCAAAACAATATGCAAAGGAGCCTGACAAACCAGTAAATGAACATTAGGGCCAAATTGTGGGGGAAATAAAAGAAGGTACATTTATAATGAAAAAAATATGAATTTTTCAAATGAAATTTAGAAATCTGAAGAGAAACAGAGATAATTTCAATCAAAATCATAACATTTCATTTACATGTCAATTAATATTCTCATTTTAACATAATCATATTATATTCTTAAGATTAAAGTTACCTGAAAAGCTAACTTTAAAGTGTCATCATTGTTGACTGGCTGTGATATCAATGAAAGACCAATAATATACTCCCGGAAATCTATAGTTTCTGAACCATTCTGAAATACAAGAAATGTTTATTTTCAGGATATTATAAATAAAAAGAAAATGGATAGTGTGCAATTATTTTCCATTAAGATCTTCTTTTGCAATTTGTTAACCTGGTTAACAGTTTTGTAAAAAAAAATATGTGAGAACAAACATTTTAAGACATAACAGTTTATTTTATCCTAACATATAATGAAAAGATCTCCTCTAAAGTAGGAGACACGGTTACATGTAGATATGTGGTAAATTCTTTCCAAAGTTACATTAACAAATGAGAGAAATATATTCTGCTTATCTTATCCTTTCATATAAAGAAAACATCTCCTCTAAAGCAGGAGAAACTGGTTTATATAGATGTTCTCATTAAAATAAATGTCTGTGGGTTGTGTGGGTTAAAAAGAAAGTGCCTTCCCTGGGGGCATAGTATTTTCAGAAAAAGCCCTTACAAATAATAGATTTGTCTTCTAATCTTTCCCTATTATATAAAATAAACATTTCCTCTAAAGCAGGATACACAAGTACATATAGATATGGTGTAAATTCTCCTAAAGTTACCCTAACATATAAGTGAAATGTTTTCTTCTAATCTTTTCCAACATCTCCTTGAACACAGGAAACACGTTAACATGTAGATATGTGGTAACTTCAAAAGTCAACCAAACAAATAAAAGAGAACTGTTCTTCTTATCTTACTCTATCATATAAAGAAAACATCTCCTCTAAAGCTGGAGACACAGGTACACCTAGATATGCAGCAAATTCTCCCAAAGTAATACTGCCTTTATCTTTTTGTGAAATAGCACCAAACTGGTCTAGGAGTTCATTCATTTGGTCAAAACTAATTCTGAAATAATCAAGAATGAAATTGAAAACTGAACTCTTGTCTCTGGACAAAACTGCAGTGTGTTTCAAAACCAATAGATTAAACTAAGTTTGATATTTAAGTGTTTGTTGAACTTAACCTTCATTAGTCACCTGTTCAATTTCTATTTTTTTGTTTCAGTCTTAAAAATTATTGTCAAATTAAAAGTCCTAACACTGCATTATGAATTACTCTGACAGTAAAAGCTTTGGTCTCTTATGAAGAGTTCTCATTGGAAATCATACTTTGGTCTCTTATGAAGAGTTGTCTCATTGGAAATCATAACAAATCATTTTTATATTTTACATTTGTATCTCATGGTCCTTAACTTGCTTTTCTTCATCTCAAAGTCACAGTGAAGCCATCAACAAGGAGTAGCCAAAAAACTCTGACTTTACTACATGTTTAAGACAGCCCTTAGCACATAATCACTTTCCACGGGCTTAGGGGTAGGGGTTTATTAAAACTAACCCAAGTTTTGAATGAAGTTTTTGGAATTCTATAAGCCCTGCTGTATGTGGTAAATTGAGCATGGCTGCTTTCTGCATAAGACGAACATCATCATAAGTATGATCTGTAAAGGGTATTCCCAGATTTCTAAAAATAAAACAAAACATTTGTAAACATTATTAAAATATGGTTATGGTTATACCACTTGGACATAAATGCAGAACTTTTTTTTCTACATAAATTAAGGTAATGATGACAAATACGTTTCAGAAATTTATTTTATATTCTAAATGATGATCTCCATTTGCTTTAGAAACTTAGCTCTAATTTGAATAAAACATGGGCTGCACTCGATTGGAGTCACAATTGAAATTGTAACGTCAGGCCTTGCAGTCATAAAACTTTCGATTACGATTTTTGTACTCAGACTCAAGAAACAACCAATCAAAATGCTGATTTCATGTTTCGAGCACGATTTTTGTGCTCCGAGCACTGAGCAAAGTTTTATCACTTCAACCCCAGATGTATTTTAAACAATTACTGAGATCAAAATGAACATGTGTATTGGTGTTGCTCACTAGGAAGTTAAATAAAATCATTCTGATAGTAAGTTTTCATGTATCTGTTTATTTTCTATTGTGAAACATTTGATTATTTTTGTATCGTTTTGGCTTCATCAAATCAAAATGGCTGTCTTTTAGAGGCTAAAAATTCTAAATTTTCCTGTAAGAATTGAATAATTCTTCATGGCATGCTCTTTGCTCATTTTAACATGGTTAGGCATTATATCTGTCAACATTTCACACTCGTTTATGTTCTGTGTAAAGATATTGACAAATAAAATGCGTACCCATGTCAAAATGAGCCTTGAGTATGAAAAGAAAGAATTATTTCTTAAATGATAACATAATATTAATGTTTCATAAGATTCGGTTATTTTAATTGGCAGACAATAGTCTCAAATTATATGATAATTGATTTCTGATTAAAATGTAACATCTATGACTACATTCACTACAAATGTAATACATGTAACTGTACAGGAAATTATAAAAACTTTTATTTTACTCATTGTTTCATGATAATAAATATGGAGTGTATTTAGAAGAACTAAATGCTTCTTTTTGTTATTTTTTAGGGGTGTAAAAGCATTGATTGTGCATACCGAGTAAGATTTGCTTTATGTAAAATGTGCTTTGCTCAATGCTGATACACTCTAATAAAATTACAACCAGATGCTCTGCAGGGCACAGCTTTATACGACCGCAGAGGTTGAACCCTGAACGGTTGGGGCAAGTATGGACACAACATTCAAGCTGGATTCAGCTCTAAATTTGGATTGTGATTAAATAGTTGACACAGCATAGGTTTCGGACACAGAATGAATGTGGTCTAATGAACTTAAAATATTTTGTTTGCCTTTGTGCAATTCACTATGCTGTTGAATATTAATCCTCTCAAAAAAATGTTTGAAGAAATTTTCTTTTTATTTATGAAATCTGAAATGAGAAAAGTTTAACCCCCCCCCCCCCCAATTTTTTTTCACACCCCCCTTTCCCTTTTTCCAAAACTGATCTCAATTCAAATTTCTAATGGAGTTTGCAACAATAACTACTCATTCAAATACATCATAAAATATTAAAATGTAGCAAAAGGTGCTTGTTATCACTGAATGGTAAAGATTGTTTTAATTTATCAGTTGGTAGTAAAAGTGAATTTACATTGTTTATTGTATAAAACAATGATTTAAGTTGATTCAACTACTTTTCTGGACAAAGAAAGATAACTCCAATCAATTGAAAATTTCTTGCTATTGCACAATATTGTGCAATTAGATATTTCTTGCTATTGCGCAATACTGTGCAATTGAAAATATTTGCTATTGCACAATACTGTGCAATTGAAAATTTCTTGCTATTGCTGAATACTGTGCAATTGAAAATTTTTTGCTATTTCACAATACTTAATATAATAATTTTGGACCCGGATTTAAAAATTGGCCCATAATCAAAAATCTAAGTACATGTTTAGATTCAGCATATCAAAAAAGCCCTAGAATTCATTTTTTGTTAAAATCAAACTTAGTTTAATTTTGGACCCTTTGGACTTTAATGTAGACCAAATTGAAAATAGGACTAAAAATTAAGAATCTACATACACAGTTAGATTTGGCATATCAAAGAACCCTAATTATTCAATTTTTGATGAAATCAAACAAAGTTTAATTTTGGACCCCGATTTGGACCAACTTGAAAACTGGGCCAATAATCAAAAATCTAAGTACATTTTTAGATTCAGCAAATCAAATAACCTCAAGGATTCATTTTTTGTTAAAATCAAACTAAGTTTAATTTTATAAGGTCCAAAGGGAAATTAATCAAAAACCTAAGTACATTTTTAGATTCAGCATATCAAAGAACCCCAAGGATTAAATTTTTGTTAAAATCAAACTTGGTTTAATTTTGGACCCATTGGACTTTAATGTAGACCAATTTGAAAACAGGACTAACAAGAATGTGTCCATAGTACACGAATGCCCCACTCGCACTATAATTTTCCATGTTCAGTGGACCGTGAAATTGGGGTCAAAACTTTAATTTGAAATTAAAATTAGAACAAGAGGCTGTCACAACGACAGCAAACCGGATTTATTAATATTTATTTGTGTCCTGGCAATATCACAAGAACCATTATTGATGAATGGTGAAAGTGAAAATCGTCAATATCAAATTTGACCTCCATTTTGTCATCCGTATCAACATCTTAAAATTTGAAAAGCTTAGATTGAATAATTCATGAGTAAATGCAACAACGTGAATGGAAACGCCATTTCACAATCTTTCAAGAACCATAACTCCTGAACGGTAAAAGTCAAAATCATCATTATTGAACTTGACCTCTAATTTGCCATCAGTAACAACATATAAAAATTTCAAAAGCTTTGGTTGAATGATTCATGAGAAAATGCACGGACACGACTGGAAACACCATTTTTCAATTTTTCAAGAACCATAACTCCTGAACGGTAAAAGTCAAAATCGTCATTATTGAACTTGACCTCTATTTTGTCATCAGTAACAACATATTAAAATTTGGGAAGCTTTGGTAAAACAGTTCATGTGTAAATGCATGGACACGACTGGAAACACCATTTTTCAATCTTTCAAGAACCTTAACTCCTGAACGGTAAAAGTCAAAATCGTCATTATTAAACTTGACCTCCATTTTGTCATCAGTAACAACATATTAAAATTTGGGAAGCTTAGGTAGAACAGTTCATGCGTAAATGCACAGACACGACTGGAAACTCCATTTTTCAATCTTTCAAGAACCATAACTCCTGAACGGTAAAAGTCAAAATCGCCATTATTGAACTTGACCTTCATTTAGTTGTCAGTAACAACATATTAAAATGTTAAAAGCTTTGGTTGAACGGTTCATGAGTTAATGCACGGACAACATTTGAGTGACGCCCGCCCGCCCGCCCGCCCGACCGACCGCCCGCCCGCCGTACATCCCCAAATCAATAACCGACATTTTTGTCACAAAAATCCGGTTAAAAATCATATCATAGGGAACATGTGTGCTAAGTTTCAAGTTGATGTGACTTCAACTTCATCAAAAACCACCTTGACCAAAAACTCTAACCTGAACAGACGCACGGACGAACGGACGCACGGACGGAGGCACAGACCAGAAAACATAATGCCCCTCTACTATCGTAGGTGGGGCATACAAATTAAGAATCTACATACACAGTTAGATTTGGCATATCAAAGAACCCCAAGGATTCAATTTTTGATGAAATCAAACAAAGTTTAATTTTGGACCCCGATTTGGACCAACTTGAAAACTGGGCCCATAATCAAAAATCTAAGTACATTTTTAGATTCAGCATATCAAAGAACCCCAAGAATTCATTTTTTGTTAAAATCAAACTAAGTTTAATTTTGGACCCTTTGGACTTTAATGTCGACCAATTTGAAAACAGGACCAAAAATTAAGAATCTAAATTCGGCATATCAAAGAACCCCAATTATTCAATTTTTTGATGAAATCAAACAAAGTTCAATTTTGGACCCTTTGGGTCCGTTATTCCTAAACTGTAGGGACAAAAACTCCCAAAATCAAACCCAACCTTCCTTTAGTGATCATAAACCTTGTGTTTAAATTTCATAGATTTCTATTTACCTATACTAAAGTTATGGTGCGAAAACCAAGAATAATGCTTACTTGGGCCCTTTTTTGGCCCTTAATTCCTAAACTGTTCAAACCTCAACTCCCAAAATCAATCCCAACCTTCCTTTTGTGGTCATAAACCTTGTGTTTAAATTTCATTGATTTCTATATACTTATACTAAAGTTATTGTGCGAAAACCAAGAATAATGCTTATTTGGGCCCTTTTTGGCCCCTCATTCCTAAAATGTTGGGACCAAAACTCCCAAAATCAATCCTAACCTTCCTTTTGTGGTCATAAACCTTGTGTTAAAATTTCATAGATTTCTATTTACTTTTACTAAAGTTAGAGTGCGAAAACTAAAAGTATTCGGACGACGACGATGACAATGCAGACGACGACACCAACGTGATACCAATATACGACCAAAAATTTTTTAAATTTTGCGGTCGTATAAAAATGGTTCCAGGACTCAAGCGCTTGATTCCACAGAATCCTTCTTAAATGATGGAAAATATTCTATAAAGAACATCTTTATTTGATTGATGTGTGCTGCTGGGTAACCAACTCGTTATCTATTATCCAAAATTACATTTTTCTCCATATATTAGCCTGAATATAACTTACTCTGCCATTTTCTTTCTTACATTAGATGCATACAATGTGGGATCTTGCTTTTCTTCTTCATTTGGATTATATACTGGTAAAAACTAAAAATTACAAAAAATAAAGGTGTAATAGCTAGTTTATATTCCTTACAAATATTTTAATCATATTCTAATATAATTTTCACTTTAATTGACATGGGAACAAAAAAAACATTAACTTAAATCTAAAACAACTTGTTCGAATGAATTTTCTTTATACAACTTTCTTCTTAATCTTGTAAATAAAGCAATGTTAGGTCTTTTTGGACAAATCAGATTTAACACTTAAGTAGCCAGTAAATAACTACATTCAGAAAGTCATGAACTTTTTTGAAAAGATGATTAAAATCTTCCAAACATGCGACTCTGTTCAACAAATCAATTTTGTTTGTTTGGGGACATAGGTTACCAATAGAGTTACTCATCACGTCGACTAAAGGGGATATACTTTTATGCCAGTTATAGCCAGACAATCTTAACTTATTGGTCATATTGATGTATGACTTCGACCCATACTATAAAATATATGATTCTTTTTAAGTTCTTATACCAATATAGATGTAGTAAAACAAGATGGAAAATACAAGGTGATTAAAAATAATATCGTCTTTTATGATTTCATTTTAGACAGACTATGTATATTAACATACCTCTAATTCCAATTTATTATGAAACTGACATAGAGACAGCCATAAACATGTAAATCTGAAAGATAAAGCAAATGTAATATAGAACTTCAACATGAAATATGTTAGTTCCATTTTTATTGTAAAAATAGCAAACATAAATTAAACACAATAAAGACAACAACTAAAATTTCTTATTGCTTTAGATCTAAAACACATTTCTTTCTAACTTAATAATCAAGTTGTTACAAGTATGTTGGATGCAACAATATAATACCTGAGAGGCATATTATCAGAAAGGCAGAACTGTGGTCCTAAATATCAATAACTGTGTGTTGTATACAAACCAAAAGACAATAAAAAACATTCTAAAAAAGTTGAAAATCTTAATACTTACGCTCCTGGTCCCTCCCAGGTCCATGTATATGTATCCTGTAATAAAAACAAACAGATCATATTAACTAGAGGCTCTAAAGAGCCTGTGTCGCTCACCTTGGTCTATGTGAATATTAAACAAAGGACGCAGATTGATTCATGACAAAATTGTGTTTTGGTGATGGTGATGTGTTTGTACATCTTAATTTACTGAATATTCTAGCTGCTTACAATTATCTCTATCTATAATTAACTTGGCCCAGTAGTTTCAGAGGAGAAGATTTTTGTAAAACATAACTAAGATTTATGAAAAATGGTTAAAAATTGACTATAAAGGGCAATAACTCCTAAATGGGTCAACTGACCATTTCAGTCATGTTGACTTATTCGTAAATCTTACTTTGATGAACATTATTGCTGTTTACAGTTTATCTCTATCTATAATAATATTCAAGATAATAACCAAAAACAGCAAAATTTCCTTATAATTACCAATTCAGGGGCAGCAACCCAACAATGGGTTGTCCGATTCATCTGAAAATTTCAGGGTAGATAGATCTTTACCTGATGAACAATTTAACACAGTGTCAGATTTGCTCTAAATGCTTTGGTTTTTGAGTTATAAGCCAAAAACTGCATTTTACCCCTATGTTCTATTTTAAGCTGTTGCGGCCATCTTGGTTGGGTGGGTGGGTCACGCCACACATTTTTTAAACTAGATACCCAAATGATAGTTGTGGCCAAGTTTAGTTTAATTTGGCCCAGTTGTTTCAGAGGAGAAGATTTTTGTAAAAGATTACTAAGATTTACGAAAAATGGTTAAAAATTGACTATAAAGGGCAATAACTCTTAAACGGGTCAACTGACCATTTCGGTCATGTTGACTTATTTGTAAATCTTACTTTGCTGAACATTATTGCTGTTTACAGTTTATCTCTATCTATAATAATATTCAAGATAATAACCAAAAACAGCAAAATTTCCTTAAAATTACCAATTCAGGGGCAGCAACCCAACAACGGGTTGTCTGATTCATCTGAAAATTTCAGGGCAGATAGATCGTGACCTGATGAACAATTTTACCTATGTCAGATTTGCTCTAAATGCTTTGGTTTTTGAGTTATAAGCCAAAAACTGCATTTTACCCCTATGTTCTATTTTAAGCTGTTGCGGCCATCTTGGTTGGGTGGGTGGGTCACGCCACACATTTTTTAAACTAGATACCCAAATGATAGTTGTGGCCAAGTTTGGTTTAATTTGGCCCAGTTGTTTCAGAGGAGAACATTTTTGTAAAAGATAACTAAGATTTACGAAAAATGGTTAAAAATTGACTATAAAGGGCAATAACTCTTAAACGGGTCAACTGACCATTTCGGTCATGTTGACTTATTCGTAAATCTTACTTTGCTGAACATTATTGCTGTTTACAGTTTATCTCTATCTATAATAATATTCAAGATAATAACCAAAAACAGCAAAATTTCCTTAAAATTACCAATTCAGGGGCAGCAACCCAACAATGGGTTGTCCGATTCATCTGAAAATTTCAGGGTAGATAGATCTTTACCTGATGAACAATTTAACACAGTGTCAGATTTGCTCTAAATGCTTTGGTTTTTGAGTTATAAGCCAAAAACTGCATTTTACCCCTATGTTCTATTTTAAGCTGTTGCGGCCATCTTGGTTGGGTGGGTGGGTCACGCCACACATTTTTTAAACTAGATACCCAAATGATAGTTGTGGCCAAGTTTAGTTTAATTTGGCCCAGTTGTTTCAGAGGAGAAGATTTTTGTAAAAGATTA
This sequence comes from Mytilus edulis, assembly GCF_963676685.1. NCBI lineage: Eukaryota > Metazoa > Mollusca > Bivalvia > Mytilida > Mytilidae > Mytilus > Mytilus edulis. The sequence goes on from NC_092348.1 coordinate 93,102,759, forward strand.
CTAAGATTTACGAAAAATGGTTAAAAATTGACTATAAAGGGCAATAACTCTTAAACGGGTCAACTGACCATTTCGGTCATGTTGACTTATTTGTAAATCTTACTTTGCTGAACATTATTGCTGTTTACAGTTTATCTCTATCTATAATAATATTCAAGATAATAACCAAAAACAGCAAAATTTCCTTAAAATTACCAATTCAGGGGCAGCAACCCAACAACGGGTTGTCTGATTCATCTGAAAATTTCAGGGCAGATAGATCGTGACCTGATGAACAATTTTACCTATGTCAGATTTGCTCTAAATGCTTTGGTTTTTGAGTTATAAGCCAAAAACTGCATTTTACCCCTATGTTCTATTTTAAGCTGTTGCGGCCATCTTGGTTGGGTGGGTGGGTCACGCCACACATTTTTTAAACTAGATACCCAAATGATAGTTGTGGCCAAGTTTGGTTTAATTTGGCCCAGTTGTTTCAGAGGAGAACATTTTTGTAAAAGATAACTAAGATTTACGAAAAATGGTTAAAAATTGACTATAAAGGGCAATAACTCTTAAACGGGTCAACTGACCATTTCGGTCATGTTGACTTATTCGTAAATCTTACTTTGCTGAACATTATTGCTGTTTACAGTTTATCTCTATCTATAATAATATTCAAGATAATAACCAAAAACAGCAAAATTTCCTTAAAATTACCAATTCAGGGGCAGCAACCCAACAACGGGTTGTCCGATTCATCTGAAAATTTCAGGGCAGATAGATCTTGACCTGATGAACAATTTTACCCATGTCAGATTTGCTCTAAATGCTTTGGTTTTTGAGTTATAAGCCAAAAACTGCATTTTACCCCTATGTTCTATTTTTAGCCATGGCGGCCATCTTGGAAGGTTGGGCAGGTCACCGGACACATTTTTTAAACTAGATACCCTAATAATGATTATGGCCAAGTTTGGTTTAATTTGGCCCAGCAGTTTCAGAGGAGAAGATTTTTGTAAAAGTTAACGACGCCGGACGACGACGGACGCCAAGTGATGAGAAAAGCTCACTTGGCCCTTCGGGCCAGGTGAGCTAAAAAGGTCAGGGTTGAGTGCTTGAGATTCTAGTTTAACCCCACCACATACTTTTAGCCTGTTCAAAGTACACCAAAGATCATCAGTGTATGTCTCATGTTTCAATAAACTGTATTAAGGAGTTAAGGAGGAGTTGTGGTTCCTAAATGTAAACAATGTTCTACTTAATATCAATCTGATGAGTAGAGTCCTTTTCGGCAGATTTTTAGATTGATTCGTGCGCTGTGTTGTGACACCACTGTCCAAGGTTAAGGGAGGATTGAGCACTCAAACATATATGCCTATCTGAAGTCAGAAGCCTATAGTTTAGAAGTTGTCATTGATTCAGTGGTTGTAATTGATTCATGTCTGTCATAGTTGTTTTTCTTACATTGTTTTGTTATAAAGTAGGCTGTTGAATTGTTTTATATTTTTCATGTCAAGGCATTTTATAGCCAACTATATGGTATGGGCTTTTCTCATTGCAGAAGGTTGCACGGTTGCCTATAATTGCTTACATCCACATCATTTGAACTTTGGCGGATAATTGTCTCATTCGCAATCATACTAAACCTCATAATTTTTAATATTAACTCTATATTTATTATCCCAAAGTAAATACATAAATCATTCAGAAAAAGAAACGATACAGTCATGAGCTGTTTGTTGATACAAAAGAAGGACAAACTGAGACCGACCAACGAAAGAATGGATGGACTTCCCCATCACTATATAATATTACTACTTTAGAAAGAGGGGGTATAATCCGATCATTAGCCAGTCAAGGTTGTTAATAACTTCCATCATCAGGGGGTATACTAATATAAAATATTCCAGAGTTGTTGACTTACTACTTACCAAACTATTTTGGTATCTTATACAAACTGGTTGAACAGGCACTCCAGGATAAAAAGCACCTGCAAACAAACATGAGAGTGGTCAATAATTACTCAAAATTCAAAACATTTTGTGATGTTTATTTTTTTTTATTATTTTCAAAATTGAGACAGGGTAGGTTTTATTAAAATAAAACTTGATGATCACTTGCTTTCATTTCATATTAATACTGAAAAGCAGCATTCAATTCTATAATATATCAAAAAATAATCCTTTTTCAAAAATAGTATCTATATTTGTATTTTAAACCTTCCTGAATTATTCCAGTCTTAATTTCTAAATATACCTAAATTGGATTTACATCTACATTTAAAATGACAAAACTTATGGAATTATTTAATCAGTGGTTAAAAATATTGTTTACTTGTACATAGTTTGAACATTTAAACCAAAAGACATTTTAATGTAAACAGACATGCCTATATGATATAATTTGCGGGACTGTTATTTTATAGAGAATGAATACCATCATTTCTTTTTTGGAATGAAGAAATATAAAGATATGTGTATGATGTGTATAAACCTTAATACTTGAGGAATTCACTAGCATTTAAAATACATACAATTGATACCTGTTTAAAGTATAATAGAACTTTTAGAAATAATAACGGAATATTGCTATCAAAATATTCAACCAGATGCTCCGCAGGGCGCAGCTTTATACGACCGCAGAGGTTGAACCCTGAACGGTTGGGGCAAGTATGGACACAACATTCAAGCTGGATTCAGCTCTAAATTTGGATTGTGATTAAATAGTTGACACAGCATAGGTTTCTGACACAGAATGAATCTGGTCTAATGTACTTAAAATATTTTTTTTGCCTTTGAGCAATTCACTATACTGTTGAATATTAATCCTCTCAAAAAAATGTTTGAAGAAATTTTCTTTTTTTATGAAATCTGAAATGAGAAAAATTTACCCCTTTCCCCTCCCCCTTTTTTCACAACCCCCTTTCCCTTTTTCCAAAACTGATCTCAATTCAAATTTCTAATGGAGTTTGCAACAATAACTACTCATTTAAATACAACATAAAATATTAAAATGTAAAATAAAGTGCTTGTTATCACTGAATGGTAAAGATTGTTTTAATTTATCAGTTGGTAGTAAAAATGAATATATATTGTATATTGTATAAAACAATGATTTAAGTTACTATTCTGGACAAAGAAAGATAACTCCAATTGAAAATTTCTTGCTATTGCACAATATTGTGCAATTAGATATTTCTTGCTATTGCGCAATACTGTGCAATTGAAAATATTTGCTATTGCACAATTCTGTGCAATTGAAGATTTCTTGCTATAGTGCAATACTGTGCAATTGAAAATTTCTTGCTATTGCACAATACTGTGCAATTGAAGATTTCTTGCTATTGCTGAATACTGTGTAATTGAAAATTTCTTCCTATTGCACAATACTTAATATAATAATTTTGAATCCTGATTAGAACCAACTTGAAAACTGGGCCCATAATCAACAAGAGGCTGTCACAACGACAGCAAACCGGATTTATTAACATTTATTTGTATCCTGGAAATATCACAAGAACCATTACTGATGAATGGTGAAAGTGAAAATCGTCATTATTGAACTTGACCTCTATTTTGTCATCAGTAACAACATATAAAAATTTTAAAAGCTTTGGTTGAATAGTTCATGAGAAAATGCACGGACACGACTGGAAACACAATTTTTCAATCTTTCAAGAACCATAACTCCTGAACGGTAAAAGTCAAAATCGTCATTATTGAACTTGACCTCTATTTTGTCATCAGTAACAACATATTAAAATTAGTGAAGCTTTGGTAGAACAGTTCATGCGTAAATGCACGGACACGACTGGAAACTCCATTTTTCAATCTTTCAAGAACCATAACTCCTGAACAGTAAAAGTCAAAATCGCCATTATTGAACTTGACCTCCATTTTGTCATCAGTAACAACATATAAAAATTTTAAAAGCTTTGGTTGAACGTTTCATGAGTTAATGCACGAACAACATTTGATTGCCGCCCGCCTGCCCGCCGTACATCCCAAATTTAATAACCAACATTTTTGTCACAAAAATCCGGTTAAAAATCTAAGTACATGTTTAGATTCACCATATCAAAAAAGCCCAAGAATTCAATTTTTGTTAAAAATCCAACTTAGTTCAACTTTGGACCCTTTGGACTTTAATGTAGACCAATTTGAAAACAGGACCAAAAATTAAGAATCTACATACACAGTTAGATTTGGCATATCAAAGAACCCCAATTATTTAATTTTTGATGAAATCAAACAAAGTTTAATTTTGAACCCTGATTTAGACCAACTTGAAAACTGGGCCAATAATAAAAAATCCAAGTACATTTTTAGATTCAGCATATCAAAGAACCCCAAGAATTCATTTTTTGTTAAAATCAAACTAAGTTTAATTTTGGACCCTTTGGACTTTAATGTCGACCAATTTGAAAACAGGACCAAAAATTAAGAATCTAAATTCGGCATATCAAAGAACCCCAAGGATTCATTTTTTGTTAAAATCAAACTTAGTTTAATTTTGGACCCTTTGGACTTTAGTGTCGACCAATTTGAAAACAGGACCAAAAATTAAGAATCTACATACACAGTTAGATTCAGCATATTAAAGAACCCCAATTATTCAATTTTTGATGAAAATCAAACAGAGTTAAATTTTGGACCCTTTGGGCCCCTTATTCCTAAACTGTTGGGACCAAAACTCCCAAAATCAAACCCAACCTTCCTTTTATGGTCATAAACCTTGTGTTTAAATTTTATAGATTTCTATTTACATATACTAAAGTTATGGTGCAAAAACCAAGAATAATGCTTATTTGGACCCATTTTTGGCCCCTAATTCCTAAAATGTTGGGACCAAAACTCCCAAAATCAATCCAAACCTTCCTTTTGTTGTCATAAACCTTGTGTTAAAATTTCATAGATTTCTTTTCATTTTTACTAAAGTTAGAGTGCGAAAAAAATTATTTTTTTTTACAATATTTCCTTCTAGATACTTAAGCTTTTGATCATAAACAAGCTTCTGTTTGGTACAAATCCAAGATTAGTTATTAAAATGTTTAACACTTTAACCACAGAGTGAATGTTATATTAACTGGCATAAAATCTAAGTCCATTTATAAGTAAAATACTGATAAACAGGATTTTATTTTCACAAAATTTAATTCTAGAAATTATCTTATGATCATAAACAATCATTTGTCCAAGTTTGGTAGAAATCTATGATATCTTAAGAAAGTTGAAACCAGATGCTCTGCAGGGCACAGCCTTATACGACCGCAGAGTTCGAACTCTGAACAGTTGGGGCAAGTATGGACACAACATTCAAGCTTGATACAGCTCTGAATTTGGATTGTGATTAAATAGTTGACACAACATAGGTTTCAGACACAGAATGAATGTGGTCTAAGAACTTAAACTTAAAAACTTTAAAATTTTAAATTGGACATTTACCTATTATGGTCCAATATCTAAAATCTAAATACATGGTTAGATTCAGCATATCAAAGAACCCCAAGAATTCAATTTTTGATGAATCAAATAAAGTTCAATTTTGGACCCTTAAGACCTTATTGTGGACTAATTTTAAAACCGGGCCCAAATATCAAAAATCTAAATACATGGTTAGATTCAGCATATATCAAAGAACCCCATACATTCAATTTTTGTTGAAATCAAACAAAGTTTAATTTTGGACCCAGATTTGGACCAACTTGAAAACTGGGCCTAAAATCAAAAATCTAAATACATGTTTAGATTCAGCATATCAAAGAACCCCATGGATTCAATTTTTGTTGATATCAAACAAAGTTTAGTTTTGGACCACGATTTGGAAAAACTTGAAAACCAGCCCATAAGCAAAAATCTTAATACATGTTTAGATTCATAATATCAAAGAACCCCAAGGATTTAATTTTTGTTGAAATCAAACACAAAGTTTAATTTTGGACCCTGATTTGGACCAACTTTAAAACTGGGCCCATAATCTAAAATCTAAGTACCCCGGTACATGTTTAGATTCAGCATATCAAAGAACCCCAAGAATTCAATTTTTGTTAAAATCAAACTAAGTTTAATTTTGGACCCTTTGGACCTTAATGTCGACCAATTTGAAAACAGGACCAAAAATTAAGAATCTACATACACAGTTAGATTCAGCATATTAAAGAACCCCAATTATTCAATTTTTGATGAAATCAAACAAAGTTTAATTTTGGACCCTTTGGGCTCCTAATTCCTAAACTGTTGGGACCAAAACTCCCAAAATCAATCCAAAGCTTCCTTTTGTGGTCATAAACCTTGTGTTTAAATTTCATAGATTTCTATTTACTTAAACTAAAGTTATAGTGCGAAAACCAATGTGTCTTGGGACCACGACGACGCCAACGTCATACCAATATACGACCACAAAATTTGTTTGCGGTCGTATCAAAACCAGAGTGAATGCAATGTTAACAGGAATAACTGGAAGTCCATATATAAGTAAAATACGGACAAACAGGATTTACCTCTGGATATTATAATTATCTTATTATCATAAACAAGTTTCTGTCCAAGTTTGGTACAAATCAAGGATAGTTAAAGAAATTTATAAAAATTTCAAAAACTTTAACCAGAGTGAAAAATAGTGGCTGTCGCCAGAATGTAGGATCCCTTTGTCTCGCTGTTGCAACAAAAGTCACAGGCTCGACAAAAACTACCTATTAATACATGTTCTTTTTGCACAAGTTTACCTTTTAAACATGACCTATTGGTTCATGTTTCTTCAGGGATATATTACCTTGTTTGAAGCCTATTAAACATGACCTATTAGTACATGTTCCTTCAGGAAAAATAATGATTTGAGGCCATTCTCCCATAGTTTTGGCTCTTCTAGTCATTTCTTTCATGATATTTTTTCTAGAATTTGGATCTTCTCGTTGCACATATAATGGCTGGGTATATTCTATAAGAGCTGAAAAAGTACAACATTCTGAATATAGAATCCTGAGACTAACTCAAGTTACTGTGGAGTCATTATTATTCCTTAAGTTAGATATAACTTTTCATAAAATCCATAGGTAGTTGTAAACAAAGTATGAATTAAACTTGGACAATTCCATGAAATCAAGAGTCTACGATAATATCATTTTTCTTGACTTTATTCCACAAAAATTGGTACATTTGTACCAACAAAAATAAATGAATCCACAATACACTTGTTATCTAAATTAATCTGATCAAAACATATTTAATAATTCAATTTTAATTTCCTTTATGGTCATAAAACATTTATTTAAACATAATCACATTATTTACAGCTAATTTCCTAATGCATGTAGAACAAAACTTTGGTTGGCTTGCTTGCTTTGTTTGTATAACTGTTTATTCAAGCTTTGTAAATAAGATTGACATCTTTAAACAATTTATATAGGCATGGTTTTACCTGTATATATCATATTTGAATTTAATTGGGTGTTATTCTAATGGTTTTACAATATACAAACAAAGCAAGCAAGCTAACCAAAGTTTTGTTCTACATGCATTAGGAAATTAGCTGTAGTGTTGTGAAATTTTTAAAAACAGCAAATAATGAGACTTGATTAATGATTGATACAGATAGTTGTGTACATTAACAAATGATATAGTTGTTTAATTGTGATCATGATTAATATCAAGTAAATCAATACAGTTATGTGCATGTCAGAAATGCTGAAATATGAAACAGGCATCAATTCATCCAAATATTATCAAACTTAATGGGTTACTACACATACAGGTAAACCAAACTAAACATAAACATGCATTATTAAAACCAACAAAATACCCACAGCACATAGAAGCTCAAACTCAAAATAAAACTAGCACTTAATTAAAGCTCTGTTTTATATGCTAATTCTGAAGTTTTCCAAAGACTTTCACTAATAACTATTACACAATGTAGAAATGTAAAAATGGATACAGGACATAATGACATGAATTAGTTCAAAACACACGACCATTAAAATGGATGAGGAAAAATGAATTTGTGACTGACACATAACTTTCTCGTGGATGTGGAATAATGAATTTTTGACTAAACCATGTATTTCTTCGTTGATGTGGAAATCTGAATTTGTGACTGACAGGTATGGAATTATAAATTTGACTGACACATGGCTATTTATGTCGACTTGGAAATCTGAATTTGTGACTGACACATAGCTATTTATGTCCACTTGGAAATCTAAATTTGTGACTGACATTTGATAATTCAAGTGGAAATCAAAACATGAATTAGTGACTGACACATGACTATTCACATTGATGTGAAAATGTGATTTTTTGTCAGACAGACGGATAGTTATATGGACATAGAATTTGACTGACACATGGAAATTTTTGTGGATGTGGAAATATGAATGTGTGACTGACACTTGATAATTCAAGTGGAAGTTGAAATCTGAATTAGTCACTGACACATGGCTTTTTTAGTGGATATGAAAATATGAGTGAATTTGAGACAGACTCATAGCCATTGACATAGATGTTGAAATATGAATTTTTGAACAACAAATAACCATTTATTTGTCTAAAGGTATACATGTATTATGATGAACTTACTATCATTTGAACTATGACTGAACAGAACATCCTTTATGATTGATTGATTTTCTTTACGCCACATTAGCACAAACATGCTGTATCGCGGCGAGAACTTATTCGAATATTTTTACTCTTCCTTTATGATACAAGTCCTAAATTGGAATGATTCTCTGAGATGTCTTAATACACTATTCAAAAAGTTCAACTCATTATTTCCAATAAAAAATCGGATATAGAATAGGGTTTTGATAAAAAAAACAAAAAAAAACATAACCAATATTCGAATATTGCTTCTGGTTGTCTTCAGTTTGCAGAGAGAATCATGTGTGTTGACAGATTTGCAACTGAATACAAACTTATCCGTTCAATCATCAGTCATGCATACAAAATATAGGTCATGTGAACTGAAATCAGTCAACCGTGCTGCAGTCCTGGTTTTATATGCATCCTCTGATAAGAATAACACAAAAGGTGAATAATGGTAATTAAAATAGAGAAAGGAAAGGGAAATATGTCAAAAAGACAACAACCCATACAAATCACTGAAGAAACCAATTTCAAAATAAACCAGGCAAACAAGACAAAATATAAAAAAAAATAATCAGTTTTTAGATGGCATATGACTAATATTGTCTTTTAAAACTGGTACCAACAAACATGTTCATTAATACAAATATTTTAGAGATTAGATATGACAATTGGTATGAACTATCTGAATATGTTAAAATCAGACACAAGACTGTTAATATTTTTAACAAAAGGGAATTCCAACATATATGATGTGATGCACGATATACCTACATCCCAAAATTGGTAAAGCTGAATTTTCTTTCCTAGAGAGACTGCTAGGAAGTGTGGAGCAGTAAAATATAACAAAAGCATCCATAAACGTGGAATGTGGCGCACAGACCAACATCGGTGCTACGTCAGATCCTACTGGTTCCCCTTTAACTTTTACATTTTGGAATCCATAGAAAAAGCATATGGCCCTTCCTAGGTTCATGATAGTTTTGTGGAATAACGTCCTTAAATAACAATAAACATGCATTATAAAAAGTACGATTCAAATCACAGCTGTTATCGTAAATCACGTGATAAATACTATAAATGGTGATATCACTCAATCTCATTCTAGCCATTTGTGAAGAAAACTGCTGTTTTGCAAGCATATTGAAAATGAAACATGCGTGATAAATGATAAATGATGAAAGCATGAACGACCATACCCTGTTACTATGACAACATTTAAAGTTATCCAATCAGCATTCTGCAAGGAGAGACATACAAAAAGCTATATAAGATTACATGCAGGTATCTATAAAGGATTGTTAACTACAGAGTATCACACGTATATCAATTCTAGTTTATATTGAAAAATGTAACATTAGTAAACCATGGCATTGAATAAATTTTGATTGTTAATAGCATATGAATACTGATTATTTAATTCCAAATATTGGTCATATTTAGTAAAAGCAACAGACTGAGGCAAAGCTGAACAGCAGCACGTCCTATTTCTAGCATAAAAGAAACAAGGCTTAAATGAAAAAAAAGCCATGTAATAAAGCAAACCAGAAAAAAAATTGCTGATTAAAGATCTTGTTAATAAATATACTTTTTTTACACAATATAAAATATAATAGGGTATTTATTTTTGATTTTCGAATAATCTTGAAAATTTTACTACAATAAGAGCACGAAACATGCCAGGTCAACTCCAAGTTCAGCAGACTGAGACATAAAGTCTTTTAATCTCCCTAGGAAAATGGTTTGTAAACGATTATCTTACTTCCGAATAAAGGAATGATTTCAGTGGATGATTTAACAACAATGGTAGACAGGTTAAGATATACGATGACAAGACTATCGAAATACGATGAATGAGGTGCTAAAGCAATTATTGGTCCCTCCTTGCAGCTGGCTAGCTTTCCTTTCACTGTCATCCAAAATCCTCCCATCAAAAACACGCCTTGGCAAAACAAGACAATTACTGGTCGTAGCATGCTAGAATTAGATGATATTAAATAGGTTATATATAATGATGATTTTACAGTATTTAACGTCATAACATATTTATCATTATCGAATAAATATGTTGTGATGTTAAATACTGTAAATTCAGATATTATTGGCTGCATTTATTATTGCGATTTTGTTATTTTAGACTAAAATGCAATTTTAATTTTTGAGATATTGAGAAAAATCCTCTCCAATTCATATAAAAAATTTCAAAATGCTAATTTAAAATATTGCGATTATAAGTTTGGATAACCCAGTCGCATTTTTCACATTACTCAAATCATCACAATAATTTCTGAATTTACAGTATTGAATAATGTAAATTATCTGTCCACCTGGTATTTTATAAATCATTTTATATTATTATTCCTGCTGCTTGTCAAACTACTGATAAAGTCCAGCGACAAATTAAATGAATATTCAGGCCGTGAGCATATTAATGCAATAAGAACTATAAACCTGCTCTGTACAAGATAGACTAGTTGTGCTAGTCCACAAAGTAGCAATATGTTGCAAGACATGTCACCCTACCCAGACACTTTGTTCTGACTTGAGACAATCATCCTTTGCTGTTACTACTTAAATCTTAATACCATTGCTCAGTGGAGAAGCAGCAATGACATTTTTGGTGTAATTTTTTTTCTCTTATTTATGAAAAGCCTTAAGGTGTACATTGTATATAGTTGAGGTATATTTTACTAGAAATATCAATATGATCAATTCTTTTTCTTCTCCTAGTTATTTATTTTTTTCACCATTGTAGAACATCTACTTTCCACAAGTACATTTTTAACTAACTTATTCTAACTCAAATCAATAAATCTAGCCACCTTGTCATTTGGTAAATCATTTTTTTTTCTTTGATTTATTTCCATATGCAGGTTGCATGGGTTGTTTAAATCCCTACGCTTTCCTTTATACATATCTAAATAAAATTATCCAGGAAAAGAATCATGAACATTTGCAAGAGTGCTTGTTTTCTTTCTTATAAAGTAAATTACAGCAAATCAGAAACAGTACTGCAAACAAGTTCAGAACATCATGCTCAAATACAATTGAAAACACAACTTAAAATTAACATTCCATCAAATTATACATGTGCAAAAAATCCAAATTGATTACTCATAAAGCATCCAATCACACAACTTATCAAGTAGTCAGTTTATCAGTTTGTTTGTTTATTCTATTTACAAACTATTGTATATCAGATTTTTTTTGCAGTTTGGGCCTAATAATGGACATTTCAATCTTGTGTTCATTATTTCGGGCTTCAGGGTGTTGCACAATGCATTTTAATAAACAGTGAAATGTTTTTGTTGCGAAAATTTGCTGAAAAAATGTAATCCTTGAAAATTAGACAAATGCAAAATTTTTCCAATATACTGTGATATAACATTAGTGACAATAAGTCAGTTTGTTCTGCACACACTTTTTACAACAATGGTTGAAAAATGAGTTTTTAATAAACTTTTTTTCCTGTAATAACCAGTACAGCTTGTTATGGACCCCTAAATCCGCCTCTGATGATTATTACTGGCAGTATCATTAATGCTTAAAGCATCAATAACATTAATTTTGAAAGTTATGTCAAGACTAACTATACAAATACAACTAGTCTTTCTTGTACAGAGCAGGTTTCATGTTCATATATATTGCATTAATTATGATGTCACAAATATTTAAATTGTACTCATTTGTGTACATGCTGGTACTAAAATCAATTATCTTTTTGTACGTCGTTCCAGTTTGGTCAAATTTTAACTAATCAAATCAACCTTTTAAATGACATAACTTTCAAAATTAATGTTATTGATGCTTTAAGCATTAATGATACTGCCAGTACTAATCATCAGAGGCGGATTTAGGGGGCCATGCCCCCTTTTGAGAAAAAAGTTTGGTTGATTATATAGGGAATCACTGAAGCATGACGGGAGTGGGCCCCCTACTAGGCAGCCAGTGGGCCCCCACTAATTAACATTTCTAGATCCGCCACTGATCATTACACAAATGTAATATTTTGCCAATATTTGCTCCTGACATATGTATGATATGTGTTAGCTATATTTGTACTGGCATATATCATACAAGTCAAATAAGTGCTCTACATGTGAAACTGCCATGTGTGTTTATAGAAATCATGTGCACGACTACAATAACCACATTTGTTTTACTAAAAATATAAAACAATGCCCTTTCATAACATTTGTTGAAAAAGTTTTTCCCATACTTCATTGAACTTCATAATATATCCTGTTTAGCAAAAGACTGAATTTCAAAAAAGAAAGGCATTTAATCATAAAAACCCAATGACAAATAAAATCATGTATTCATTAATCAAATACTGATTAGATTTACATTTGTTACAAACCATGTGTAAAATATACCCTTTGTGAATTTACTCTATTTTCTTAATTCTCACTGTCGCTACTGGTAATTAATCATTTCTTCAAATAGTTATTTGTTTCCTTATTTCTATGAAATTTCAACCATTCAAAGCATGACTTTAACAAGACTTATTTTTATTACATAGTATTAGAAATGTATAGGTATTATCAACTTTGCTTGTCTTTATGCCTATTAATCAGTTCAACAGTTTTATTTCCAAGGATTTCTAAGAACTTGTTCTATTTTTACATACTTTCGCCATCCTTTGATTGGTTTATCCTGCTCCTCCTTAGATCGGAATGCCAATGATGCTTTGGCTAACATCCAAGCAAGTATGAGACAAGTGAAGATCATTAAAAGTCTTATTGGTACAACAAACACAGACATGAACACAACCTGCAATATAAATATTTCAGTCTTATAAACTGCTTAAACTCATTCCTGTCAAAAGTGAATGTAAATCAAAGTCAAGTGCTTGAATGCACTGAAGGGTAAAGATTGCTTCAATTTATCAGTAGGAAGTAAAATTAAACATTGCTTTGGTTGAAGTTGATTTAACATCAATTCTAGACAAAGAAAGATAACTCCAGTTTAAAAAAAAAGTAAAGATGACTTTAGCAATGACATCATTTATATTTTTGGAACAGATATAAGATTCCTGCATCTTGTGCAAGTTATGTAATTTTCTTTACAAGCTTAAGTGTAACATCAGTTTATGCCATGAATATCTAAACATATAATACATCGATAAATTTCTGAAAATGTTCATAAATAAATAAGATGTATAGAATGTTATAATCAATGCACAATAGTTTGTGTATCAAAAAGGTAGTGATAAGCATTGGAAGATTTAGATATCAAATCAGTCATATATCAGGGGACTTACTGAAATAAGTGATTTTTAAATCACTTATTTAAGTAGCAAATTCAAAGTTTTGTCACAAATTAGGATTTTGTAGTTTTTTTCAAAATTTTAAACACATACCGGTAGGTTTAAATAATATCTGTTAATACTTTTAATTAGTAAAATTGAAAAAAAATGAACTTTTTGCTTCTTTTAAGTAGCAAGGTTTATGCCTTTGATGCTATCATTTAGGGAGCTACCATTTGATTTTTATGGGGGGGCTAGGATGAAATTTGAAAAAAATAGGCAGGACAGGAGTTTTGAGTAAAACAAAAAGGCAGGATGGGCATCTTGGCCAAAAAAAAAGGCAGGATGACAATTTGGGTAAAAAAAGTCAGGATAAATTAGTAAAAAAAAAGGCAGGACCGAATAGAGTAAAAAATAAAAAGGCAGGACAGAGATTACAACTAAAAAAATAAGCAGGACAAAAGTTTTCATCCTAGCCCCCCCATAAAAATCAAATGGTAGCTCCCTTAGCTGAAAATTCTATTTTAGTTGAAAAAAATGCTATAATAATGGCTTTACATAATGAACTGATACTTTCTTAACAGATTTTTCCCAGCAGTGGCAGTATTTTTCCTGTAAAGTTCAAGGTTTCATCTTTCAGATTATGTAATAAAATTCTACTGTTCGCGATAAAAATTTCACTGTTCGGGGGTGTTGAAATTAGTGGGGGTTAATAATGATACTTAAACATGTTAAATAAGTGATTTTTGGGAAGGAAATTGAGGTATGATACTTAAACAAGTGATTTTAATGTCATTATCCTAGATTCAGTACAAGGTCATCACCTGAAATGACCTGGTCATCCTCGACAACACAGATGTTGGTTCTGATAAGTTTAGAAACATAATTAGTCCCTGGATCATTTGTATTCTATATCTAAAGCTACAATAAGATTAAATCACTTCTTGTAGTGATTAATTTGTACTACTTAAATAGGTGATTATTAAAGAAAGACAACTCTTACTTCCAACTTTTATGGAAATAATGTTACTTAAACCAGTGATTTAGAAAATCACTCATTTAAGTAAGTCCCTGACTGATATAGTGTCTAAGAAATAGACCAAGAAAAGTAAACCTTGACCAAGGAACCATTAAAATGAGGTCAAGGCCAGATGATACCTTTCAGACAAACATATATAAGTACAGCTTATTATCATTCCATACAACAAAGGTAGTTGACCTATTGCTTATGGTTAAAGAAAAACACCTTTCAATCTTTAATTTCTATACACCAAATATAGAAGAAACATTGTTTATAGATATATATCTGAAATAAGGAGTTGGAAGCTAAGGATTTAGGAGTTGACCACCAAAACTTAACCTTCTTCAGAAATCCATGAAATGGGGTAGAGGTAAAATGAAAACTGTCTGGATTGATAATCATTCTTATTCTTTGTCTGCGCCGATTTATTAAAAAAAAAAAGAGTATGGAGAACATGTGTGCTTTGTATAGCCACTAAAAGACTGTCTGTTTAAAGCGCTATTTAAAAGGCATCAGTCCACAAGAATGCAAACCTCCAAATAAAACTGAGGAGGAATATTTATCACACTTAGGAAAATCTATCTCCAGAATAAAACGTAGTGAAAATTGTCACCTTTGGCTAGTTGGTGATTTTAATCTTGGCGGAATTGATTGGAACAACTACTCTATTAAACAGAAGGCATACAATTCAAAACAATGTCAACAACTTATAGATTTATGCCAAGACAACTATTTGGAACAAGTCGTAACAAAACCAACACATTACACAGAAACATCACAGTCCACACTTGATCTCTTTTTTACTAATAACAGCTCTCTAGTAAATAAAACTGAAGTAATTCCCGGAATTTCCGATCATGAAATTGTTTATATTGAATCCAACTTAAAACCTAGAAGAGCAAAAAAACCACCTAGAAAAGTTTTCCTATACAATAAAGCAAATACTGAACAAATTAAAGAAAAGCTAAATGACATACATCTGATCAATATTACAAACCTAGAAAATCTCACAATGGACGAACTTTGGGATAATTTCAAAACAAAGGTATTAAAAACCATGGAAGAGTCAATCCCTACTAAAATGATTAATAACACCAAACAACCAGATGCTCCGCAGGGCGTAGCTTTATACGACCGCAGAGGTTGAACCCTGAACGGTTAGGGCAAGTATGGACACAACATTCAAGCTGGATTCAGCTCTAAATTTGGATTGTGATTAAATAGTTGACACAGCATAGGTTTCTGACACAGAATGAATGTGTTCTAATGAACTTAAAATTTTTGTTTCTCTTAGAGCAATTCACTATGCTGTTGAATATTAATCCTCTCAAAAAAATGTTTGAAGAAATTTTCTTTTTTATTTATGAAATTTCAAATGAGAAAAATTGAACCCAATTTTTTTAATCACATCCCCCTTTCCCTTATTCCAAAACTAATCTCAATTAAAATTTCTAATGGAGTTTGCAACAATAACTACTCATTTAAATACATCATAAAATATTAAGATGTAAAAAAACTGCTTGTTATCACTGAATGGTAAAGATTATTTTAATTTATCAGTTGGTAGTAAAAAGTGAATATACATTGTATATTGTATATTACAAAGATTTAAGTTGATTCTGGACAAAGAAAGATAACTCCAATTAAAAAAAAATCTTGCTATTGCACAATATTTTGCAATTAGATATTTCTTGCTTACTATTCTGGACAAAGAAAGATAACTCTTATTAAAAAATTTTTTGATATTTCACAATATTGTGCAATTAGATATTTCTTGCAATTGCGCAATACTGTGCAATTGAAAAGACTTGCTATTGCACAATACTTAATATAATAATTTTAGATCCTGATTTGGACCAACTTGAAAACTGGGCCCATAATAAATCAAAGAGCAGAATGCTCTGAGGGATACGATTGCCATAGTTTTCATTGACACATGTATAGCAGTTCTGCCAAATTTTCATTAAACAAATGCATGAGATTTGGCCAAAATTGAAAAGATCAAAGAGGAAAAAAATAGATCCAAGAATACTGCCGCAAAATAATATGAACATGTGGGAGTCTCAAGCATTTTTGGCCAGTAACCCTGGTACAGCTGGATAGTATTAATCTCTAAACTAATTCAACTGCACATGCAAAATGTAACAATCTGAATAGTCACTCAACTTAAAGAATAGCCAATCCCCGTTACAAGTGTATGAGCCATGTACTTATTGTGTTTTATCGAATTATAGTTATCCTGTACCATTGTAAACTCGTACCACTAAAAAAAACTTGTACCAATGCAAACTCGTACCATTGCTAACTCGTACCAACTTATTAAAATGCATTCAAATGGTGTTAAATGATGAATATACATAATATACGTTACTTTCACCCAATACCTCTTAAGTCTGTAAAATGTATATAATTTGAAAGTACAATGACCAATTTGTAGCTAATGTTCCTTGTATATTGGATAGAAAATACTGTGGCAGATGTAGATAATTAAAGTATTAACAGTTTCACCCGAAGAAAATTTTTCATGAATAATTAAATCTTAGCAGTTAGTCAAAATGATTGCCAAAATTATTTTTACTGTCTATAAATAACAATGAAATGTAACTGATTCCTGTTAAGGAAGTCCGCATTTTCCCCGCAAAAAAAGCACATGGCTTTCAACAATTGTAAACATAGCATTCAATTTGTGATCATGGATTACAGCTTTAATTAACTTAAATTGGATATATATATATTCAACATGTTCAATTTTAATAAAGTACAGTTAAAGCAATGTTTTAACTTTCCTCTGGATTAAGTTCTACAGTGGCGGATCCAGAACTTTTCCTAAGGGGGAGCCTCGCTCCAGTCATGCTTCAATGATTCCCTTTATAATCAACCATTTTTTTTCCACGAAAAAAGGGGGGGGGGGCTGGATCCGCCTATGTTCTAGTTTGAAAGATCAGTTAAAACATTAATGCTTTAACACATTCTTTATTTTTGTCTAAGTTTTCATTTAACTCCTGTGTAAAATTCAAGTAATTCAACTTTATTTCTATTAAGTTTACAAACAGAAACCCATAAAACATATTTTTTAATATATTTTTCTGAATGGTACGACATCCCAGTAGTACAAGTTAACTTTTTTGGTTCCAATGCCGCGGTACGAGTTAACTTGCTTCCGTATCTTATCACCGTAATTCTAGGAGGAACCCTAAACTGGACCCCTGTTGTGTTCACTTATCGTTACACTGACCTTCGGTGCGAAGCTATATATAGAACGGCGGACCAGTTTAGGAGGAACCCCATTTCTTACTCTTTAGTTATTGAAGTTCCTTTGGGTCAGATGGCATGATTCTTTCCGTACACACTCCTCTGTTTACATTGAGATCGTTCTTAATATAATACGACGTTTATCGGCATTAACGAGTTAATTCTTCTTGACCAATACTTCGAAAAGGGAGACAACTCGAAACGATAATATGGAAGATTCCATTTCTGCTGAAGGGGTGTTATAGGAAATTTTTACGATGAAACATTTATTTTAATTTAAATTATGCATATGATTTAAAATTGTGCAACAACAATAGTCCTCCATATGCAGACAGACATAGAAAGAATCCCATGAGTTTCAAATTAATCAATGAAGCGGGGAATCACTCAATCTGATACCCCTTGAAATCAGGAAAACTACACGCATGTGGGGTCTCACTAATTAGCGACAAAAATCGTCAAGAAGCGACAAGAAGAAAAAAAATTAGTGACAAAAAGCAACAAGAAGCTATTTAGAGACAAGAATACATTTTGTTATCACATACATCAAAATATTTTTTTAGGATTATATTGAAAGATGAAGAAATAAAAAAAATTCGAGGAAGAGATTGTGTACTTTTTATATGAAGAAATTAAACATGTGTAAGAGCAAAGGAAATGTAAACGCTATAAAATGAAAATAAAAACAAAGATTTGTCACCTTCCTTTTGAAGGATTTAATAAAAAAAAAACATGAAATATTATTTCCTTCCTAACTGTACAATTAATTTTTCCTGATAGGACCAACATTAGCTGTGGCTTCACTCTAAGGTAATACACAATTCAGAGCATCAAATGAGATTAACTAGGTGCGTGTCCTTTGTTTAATTGCTACAATAACATCCATTAACACCTTCATCTATTACATGCACCAGAATATACAATTATTGTACCGAATAGTGAACACCTGACTGTTGAAAACTCAAGATTGTCATCAGTTTCCTTTAATCTTCAATCTATATGCATAAACATGATAAATATCGTTAAATGAGACAATACACTAAATAAAATGATGAAAAATATTCACGTTTTAGTTATGTTTTCCTCTTGTTTGATTTCAGTTCTTAATTTGTATTTCACAATTTGTGTATGTATTTTCTGGACAATTATGCACAAATAATGCATTTTGCAAGTTAATTATATATTGTACAAAAATAGTTTTAAAAACAAATAAAAATCAAAACATATTATTGTTCTAAAACACAAGTAAAAGTTATACCATAAAACGACAGGGTAAAGGTAATACTTCCTGTGATACCTTATATAAAATATCATGTAAATAAATGTAGCAACTGAATTAGATTTACAAGTTTAATTTTTTTCCCTATCAAAATTAATTTTCCTGTCGTTGAAATTGTTTTCTTTTGCATATCTTTTTAATATTTATTTCAAATAAGTATAAATATAAATAAAAAAATGTTTTCTTGTCGCTAAATAGTTTCTTGTTGCTAATATTATTCTTCTTGTCGCTTCTTGACGCTTTTTGTCTCTACAATTCTTTTTGTCTCTAATTAGTGAGACCACGCATGGGCATTAATACATAAACAAACCGCGACTTGCGATTTGGAACAAGAACGTTTATTAAATGATATGATGAATGGTTCTCCATTTCTTTATGAGAGTACAGTATCAAATATCAGTTTCATAACGGTAAAATATAGAAATACTCCACTTCAGTTCTTGTGACAGAAATAGAATTATCGATCGGCTTTCAGAGAACTCTCGCAAGTTATCAAAATTTGGGAATTCCCTCTGACGTGTTTCTAAATTTATAAAAACACTAAATATAAATACTGTTTAATTCTGATTTTCCGTATTGTTAAAAACACGCATATAAGTCAAGGAAAATATCACACATGAAGATTATGAGTAAAACATTACAGGAAAGTTGTTTATGTTCAATTGTTTTGCTTGTTTTTACCTTTTAAAGCAAGACAATCATAAGAATCTGAGATGTTGCTGAATGTTTAGAATAAAACGAATGACGTGAAGGAGTGTATCATAGGGTCAATGGTAAAAGTCTACAGATTGCTTGACAGCAATCGTATCCCAAAAATCTAAGTACATTTTTGGATTCAGCATATCAAAGAACTTCAAGATTTCAATTTTTGTTAAAATCAGACTAAGTTTAATTTTGGACCCTTTGGACTTTAGTGTAGACCAATTTGAAAACAGGACCAAAAATGAAGAATCTACATACACAGTTAGATTTGGTATATCAAAGAACCCCATTTATTCAATTTTTGATGAAATCAAACAAAGTTTAATTTTGGACCCCGATTTGGACCAACTTGAAAACTGGGCCAATAATCAAGAATCTAAGTACATTTTTAGATTCAGCATATCAAAGAACCTAACTGATTCATTTTTTGTCAAAATCAAACTAAGTTTAATTTTGGACCCTTTGGACCTTAATGTAGACCAATTTGAAAACGGGACCAAAAGTTAAGAATCTACATACACAGTCATGACAGTTAGATTCAGCATATCAAAGAACCCCAATTATTCAATTTTGATGAAATCAAACAAAAGTTTAATTTTGGACCCTTTGGGCCCCTTATTATGTTGGGACCAAAACTCCCAAAATCAAACCCAACCTTTCTTTTATGGTCATAAACCTTGTGTTTAAATTTTATAGATTTCTATTTACTTATACTAACGTTATGGTGCGAAAACCAAGAAAAATGCTTATTTGGGTCCCTTTTTGGCCCCTAATTCCTAAACTGTTGGGACCTAAACTCCCAAAATCAATACCAACCTTCCTTTTGTAGTCATTAACATTGTGTTTAAATTTCATTGATTTCTATTTACTTAAACTAATGTTATTGTGCGAAAACCAAGAATAATGCTTATTTGGGCCCTTTTTTGGCCCCTAATTCCTAAACTGTTGAGACCAAAACTCCCAAAATCAATCCCAACCGTTCTTTTGTGGTCATAAACCTTGTGTCAAAATTTCATAGATTTCTATTAACTTAAACTAAAGTTATAGTGCGAAAACCAAGAAAATGCTTATTTGGGCCCTTTTTGGCCCCTAATTCCTAAAATGTTGGGACCAAAACTCCCAAAATCAATACCAACCTTCCTTTTGTGGTCATAAACCTTGTGTTAAAATTTCATAGATTTCCATTCACTTTTACTAAAGTTAGAGTGCGAAAACTAAAAGTATTCGGACGCCGGACGACGACGACGCCGACGCCAACGTGATAGCAATATACGACGAAAATTTTTTCAAAATTTGCGGTCGTATAAAAACTACCATGGATTAATAAAGAAATAAAGTCACTGATTAGAAAAAGGAACAAATTGTTCAAAAAAATGAAAACATACTCACATAGTAAAATAAATAAACAGTACAGGGAAACAAAAAAGCTGCTTCAGAAAGAGACAAGAAAAGCTTACTGGACATATCTGGAAAACATTATCTGTTACGACGAGAGCTTACAAACCTCGCAAAAACAGAAAAAATTTTGGAATTATATTAGGTCCACCAAAAAAGACAGTTCAGGAGTTGCACCATTAAGATCTGAAGGTATGCTGATAGACGACACAAAACAAAAAGCTGAAATACTCAATAAACAATACCACTCTGTTTTTACACCTGAAAATGATAAAGAACAAATACCAACTCTTTCCGACAACTATCCATCTATGGCAGAAATACATGTAACACCAAATGGCATAGAAAAACTTTTGAAAAATCTTGATCCATCTAAAGCTACAGGTCCAGACGAAATACCAGCACGAATTCTTAAACAATTTGCACCAGAATTTGCACCACATCTCGCTTTCATCTTTAACACATCTTTTTTGAAAGGAGATGTACCAACAGACTGGAGACAGGCAAATGTGATCCCTATTTTTAAAAAAGGCGAAAAATACCTAGCCAGTAATTACAGACCTGTCTCTCTAACATGCATTTGCTGCAAACTGCTCGAACACATTGTTGTAAGTAGCATACTAAAACATCTGGACACACATAACATCCTTGTGGACAATCAGCATGGCTTCAGATCAAAACGCAGCTGTGAAACACAGCTACTTACTTTAAGTCATGAACTACTTAGTAACCTCCATAATGGTGTACAAATTGATCTTATTATTTTAGACTTCTCCAAGGCATTTGACAAGGTACCTCACAAAAAGTTATTAAGGAAGATGGATAATTATGGCATAAGGGGAAATACCTGGAATTGGGTATCAGCCTTCCTTAGTAACAGAACGCAACAGGTTGCCCTTGACGGAGAGGTATCTAGTCAAATGCCTGTGGTAAGTGGGGTGCCCCAAGGCTCGGTTTTGGGTCCACTACTTTTTCTCATCTTCATTAATGACCTACCTGCAGCAGTAACATCAAAAACACGCTTGTTTGCAGATGATTGTATCTTATACAGAAACATAACAAACCAACAAGATTGTACCATACTACAAAATGATCTAAACTGCCTAGCCAATTGGGAAAAAACTTGGGGTATGCAATTCCATCCTGAAAAATGCAACTCCCTCACTGTAACAAGATCACAGTCACCATTCAAACATGATTATGTATTAAAAGGCCACATCTTAGAATCCGTCAGCACTGCAAAATATCTTGGTATCACCCTTTCTCACAACATGTCTTGGGATACACACATAAATAATATTACTTCAAAAGCAAATAAAATCTTAGGCTTTCTAAAAAGAAACTTGAAAATAAACCAGGAAGAAACTAAAAGTTTGGCATACAAATCCATGGTACGTTCTAATTTAGAATACTGCTCTTCAGTTTGGTCACCTCACACCCAAAAACAAAAAAACAACATTGAAAAAGTACAAAGAAGGGCAGCACGCTATGTCACTAACAGATACCACAACACCAGTAGTGTTACTTCCATGATTGACCATCTTCAATGGAAGTCACTTGAAACTCGCAGAAACATCAATCGAGTCACTATGCTTTACAAAATCTCTCACCATCTCATTGCAGTAGACCCAAACCTTTACCTTGTACCACAGCCAGTCAAAAACACCAGATTCACTAATCCATTACAATACCAGACATTTAGCACAAGAACAGACTATTTAAAGTACAGCTTTTTTCCATTCACTGTTGTACTGTGGAACTCACTCCCACAAAACATCATCAGCGTTAACTCCCTGGATCAATTTAAAATACTGATCCAGAGTCAGTATATTTAGATATCTAACCTGTTTGTAAATAATGTAAATGCGTTAATTTTTGTTTTGTTTTTGCACAAAATTATTTTTGAATTATTGCACAAAATTAGTTATTTTATTAAGTGTCTGTTTGCGATGCGCCGACGTATAGTCATCAATGTGCTGATGGATCGTCGTATGATGTAGATGCATGTTATCCCATATTATCTAATATTGTACTGCTTTATGCTGTTTACTGGTGGTGAGTACATCTATAAGTATTAAGCTAGATAATCAACGGTTACAACAAGTGTATATGTTATACAAGTTTACATGTCTACCTACCTGTATTTTTTGCATAAAACTAAGATGAATTTTATGCACAAACGGGTTTACAATCTCTGGTGTAATAAGGGACATTTGACGTGGAATGGCTATCTGTCGTTTCATTTTGTTGTCTTTTCCGAATGTCTATTCTAACCACTTAATTGGGATTTTTTATTTGAAAATGTTCAGCTTGTGGCCATTGTTTGGGTTCTGTACAGTATAGTGTGACTTTAATATATCCGCGACAACATCAAACCGGTTTCAGCAGCACACATATTTTAAAAGAACATATGGCAAATGTATGGCAAGTCGTTTAAAGATGTGTTCTTTTTTTTCAAGAAAGTAGATAGATGTCTTATCAAATTAATAAAACGTCTTATCAAATTAATAAGATGTCTTATCAAATTAATAAGATGTCTTATCAAATTAATAAGATGCATATGTCTTATCAATTACAGCTTATTTCCTACAGCATGTAGAGCAAGACTTTAGTAAGCTTGCTTGCTTTGTTTTTATATTGTACAATCATTAGGATAACACCCACTTGAATTCAAGTATTATATATACAGGTTAAACTATGCCCTATATATATTGTTTAAAAATGTCAATCTTATTTACAAAGCTTGTATAAACAATTATACAAACAAAGCAAGCAAGCCAACCAAAGTTTTGCATTACATGCATTAGGAAAATAACTGTAATAAGATGCCTTATCAATTAATGAGATGTCTTTTCAAATTAATAAGATGCTTAATCCAGTTCATAATTAAAGATGTGTTATCTCATAAAGCCGCTAATTTATATCAGATATCTTTAAGCTGATACTACTATAAAGTAGTCTGAGCTTTAAGTTAAAAACCAGGCATAGACTATACTATAATCTAACTATTACAGCTTTTACATTAATGCTAGCAAGACAAATCTTTGTTTGGCTTGCTTGCTTTGTTTGTATCAGTGATTGCTCAAGCATGGTAATTAAGATAGGCGGGGCTTCAGCTTGTATACATCATACTTAGATTTTATTGGACGTTATGTCTGAGGTTAAGGATACTTAATTTTAAAACATTACATGACAAATACATTTTTTTCTTGTATGAGGCTGAGAAACTGGCCTTCAACATTAATTGACTTAATATTGTTTTTATAACATATCAATCTATTAGTTCAGTCAGTTATTTCCATGTCTGTCCTTCGATTATGCAACTCCAGAAAAGATTCTAAAAAATGAGAAACAATTGTATTGAAAAGAGAAAATCGAGTGCACCATTTCTTATGTTAGGGTGTGTTTGAGATGAATATTTTGTCTTGAAAATGTACAAAACAAGAGTATTTGATAGATCATCTCGCTTCAGACTCTATCATTTTATATAGCAAAGCTACAGGTTGACTTTATAACATAAAAAAAAGCACAGTACTCAGGGGCGGATGCAGGAATTTTTCGAAAGGGGGGGTGCTAACCCAGGGCAAACAGGGCAAAGGGGGGGGGGGGGGTGCAAAACATATGTCCCGATACAAATGCATTGATCGGCAAAAATAAAGGGGGGAGCGCACCCCCGGAACCCCCCCCCTGGATCCGCCACTGGTACTAAAAGATGAAATATAGGGGTCAAGTGAAATACCTATCCAATGGATCACAAAATCAGAGTAGGTGTGTTCGAATAGCTATTTTACTAAAAGTGCTTGACGACAGTCTTTAAGTTGGATCTCTGAAAAAAAAATTGTCTTCCGTTTCTACGATTGTGATATGTTTTTTAAAACTCAATGGATAGTTTTCATTATAAAACTTATGTATATATACTTTTATCTGAAGAAAATTCTTTAATTTATTCATATTTAGAAGAAGTTTACTTTATTTTAATTGCTTCCTTCGTTATTTTGATAACGGTTTGTTCCAAGAAGCAATTCCCCCGACATATTTTCCGTATGCAAAGTGACCTCAGTGTGACCCCGCCATATCTCGTAAAATCCGGTGATCACAATAAGCACTGGTATTAAAGAGATAATAGTAACTGCAATTACGATTATCCCAATATGGCGACGGTAGATATAGGTAAAATCTTTACACTCATTTTTCTTAAATTTAGCATGCTTTTGTCAATAGTTACTCAGCTGCAAGGTTTATCTATACCAGTACATCATATTTGAATCGTAAAGGTGCACTGGATTAGTCTAAGCGCTTTGAAAATTGCCGTCGAAAAATTCGGGATGATAATCGTAACTCGGAAAAAAGATAATCGTAATTATGGTATTTAAAAATGGAAAGATAATCGTAACTGGAAAGTGTTTTATTGATATTGACACTTAAAACATATATCTAATAGCATATAATGAAGTTATGTCGATGAATTATTTACGAAACGTTCCAACATCTTATGACATTTCTTTTTATGCATATATTATTAACAGTTCTTAGGAAAACAGCTACATATGTGTATTAATTTATGTTTTTTGATTGAGTTAAGTCTGCCAATTGATATTTTAACGTGTGTTTTTCTATGTTGTGATGTTATGCTATTGTTTTTTTACACTAGTAATTTTGGGGCCCTTTATAGCTTGTTGTTCGGTGTGAGCCAAGGCTCCGTGTTGAAGGCCGTACATTGACCTATAATGGTTTACCTTTTTATAAATTGTTATTTGGATAGAGAGTTGCATGTCTCATTGGCACTCACACCACATCTTCCTATATCTACATACTAGTATATCATAAAATTTAGTTTTTTTAATAAATAATGCCGTTAGTTTTCTCGTCTAAAGTGTTTTACATTGTCATTTCGGAGCCTTTTATAGCTGTCTATGCCGTATTGTCTTTGCTCATTGTTGAAGGCCGTACGGTGACCTATTTTTGTTAATATCTGAGTCATGTTGGTCTCTTGTGGACAGTTGTCTCGTTGTTAATCATACCATATTTTTTTGGCATTTTAGCTACTTCATGACTGTCACTGAAATTTCGATATCTCAGAAAATAACTATAAACAACACAAATTTAATTTTGAATTATAACAATATGACATCCTTTAAACAGTTAATGCTATATAAGAATAGAGAAAGGTTGGGATTTTTTGTGTATTATGAAATTAAGTAACGTGGAGTTTTTTGACAAACATGGATTTGTGTTCTCTTATAGTTTGGCCAAAAGCCCGAAAATGAAGAATTGAAGTTGATGTGGCTTTAAATTGTCTTACAAGGAATACTTATTCAAAGAATGACTGCAAAGTGGAGAATAAAATAACGCATATTCCGCAATATTAGAAACAAACTAATTCAAAAATTCATAAATACTCGGTATATGAAAAGTATGATGCATACATATGCATGGAAGATATTGTAGAGACAAATATTGAAGGTACTAAACAAGGAACATTTTTGTATTTGCATACTTGCCATACAATAAGTTATTTTCTATTAAATGAAAACAAAAATTAGCCTAACCTAATTGTCATGTATTTTTCTGAAGCACAAAATATTTGTTGTAAAATCTATAAAAATCTTTGTAATTAAACAAGTTCCAACTGTGATGATGTACATGTTATGCCTTCTGATGTAATTTATCAATATACATATTTGTGTGTGTTTTTTTCAGTCCGTCAAGTGCTTTGTATTAAGACTATAGGTAAGGCTAAAAAAAACAAAAAACAAAAGTAACTATAAACAAAAGTAACAATAAACAAAAGTAACAATAAACAATAGTAACAATAAACTGTAACTATTTTAGATCCTTTACCATACACACTGTTTAAAGAAACGTCCTAAAATACATGGGTATTTGATCAAAACATTTGAAGTAAATTTTTAAAATCATATATTATATCAGTATAAAATAGAAAAAAGGGAATCAAAGGGGAAAAAATGGACGGCTATATTTATTGAATTATAAAGAAAAGGGAAATATGAACACTCATATCTACCGATAAAGGTATCAACTGTATTTTTGCTCATTTTGAGCAATGAATTGAAAGGATTGCACTTTTGGGATATGGGATATAGCTAATCCCCCCTCCCCCTCCCCCCTAAAAAAAACAAACAAAAACGGACTTAAACGCGCACACAACATTGAAACTTTGAAAAAAATCAAAATATCTACTTACCACAATAGCTGTCTCGACAGCTGCTTCATTTTCCGTATCTTTAACAGGTACATGTATATATCAAAAGGTTCACCAGCTAATAGAAATTTATTATAGGATATGCATGTCACTTGATGATCGCTGTATAACATCTCTTATATTATGTGATACCTCGAAAGCTTTTGATAGGGTATGGCATAGTGGCCTCTTAATAAAACTAAAAGCGTATGGTATTGATGGAAATCTGTATAAATGGTTTGAAAGTTATATTTCAAATAGAAAACAAAGCGTTTTCGTTTCAAATGCCTATTCGCCTTTTGATAATACTAATGCAGGAGTTCCGCAAGGCTCTGTATTAGGTCCCCTCCTTTTTTTTATTTATGTAAATGACATAGCTGATAATTTGACAAGTCTAACTCGATTGTTTGCTGATGATAAATCTCTTTCTTATTCCAGCAATAACCCTTACACTATAGAGGATGTCTTAAACAGCGATTTAGAACAAATTTCAGTATGGTCTAAAGATTGGCTTATTAACTTTAACCCTAATAAGACAAAGGCTATGATATTCTCCTGCCATACTTCCCCAGATGATATTGAAATAGAATTTCAAAACCAATTAGTAGAATTTGTCTCCTGTCATAAACACTTAGGGATCACTTTTGATTCCAATGATAAATTCCATACACATATAGAAAATATTTTAAAGTGTGCAAGCACGAGATTAAATGTTCTTAAAAAATCGAAATATGTATTGAATAGAAATTATCTTGCTCGTATATATTTAACTTTTATAAGACCCGTTATGGAATATGCATGTGAGTTATGGGATGGTTGTACTCAACAAGAAGCCGACAATTTAGAACATGTTCAGTTAGAAGCATGGAGGTTAGTAACTGGGTTGCCCGTGTTTGCTAGTCGGGAAGCTATATATTTTGAAACTGGCTGGCAATTGCTTGTGAACAGAAGAAAATCCAGAATGCTCAATATGTTCTATTCTATACATAATGAGACTGCCCCTGATTATCTCTGTGATTTAATGCCCCCGCTTGTTGGTCAAGTATCTAACTACGATTTGCGAAACAGTAATAATTATGTAGTACCCGGTTATAGACTAGACATAACTAGAAAATCCTTTTTCCCATCCACTACTTTTGAATGGAATAGCCTTCCCCCCGACATACGTACGTCCAAAACATAAATATTTTTAAACGAAAGATGAAGTCCAAATTGATACAGCCACCTTCCTATTTTAGTTGTGGGGATAGAAAATTAATATCATTCATACACGTTTGAGAAATATGTGCAGTTCTTTAAATTCAGATTTACATCGTGTTTATATTAAACCCAGTCCCGCATGCAGCTGTGGCCAACCTGTTGAGGATAGTATACACTATTTTTTACAGTGCGCTCTTCACAACGAAGCCAGAGAAATACTGTTTTCAAAATTAGAAAGTTATGCTATATCCATTGAGCTTCTTTTAGCTGGTGACGGTGACCTTTCTTTTCAACAAAACAAAGACATTTTGAGTCCGTACAATCTTATATCAGAATAACACAAAGATTTAAGGCAGAAGACCTTGGTTAAGGGAAACAACTCTATAAATCATCAGTACGTTTATGTCAACCATTTTAAAAAATATATTCTAAGCTTCTAGGTTACACAGATCATTTTCAATCTGTTTCAGGTAAATGCTTAAAATATGTTGATGAACTTGACTGTTGCAAACGCATAACTGATGTAAAGAGTTATCTCCCTGAACCAAGGTCTACCCCCTTAAAGCAGTCAATTAACATTCTAAATTTCTACTTTACAACCTTTCACTTCAGTCTAGTTGTTTCATTATTATTCCTTATTATATTGTATTTTTTTTCCTTTTTCTTTTTATTTCTAATTTTTGTTTGAAGTATGTATTACATGCATTACTACTATGTTGTGTTTTTTTTCGCCATTATCTAATGTACTTTGTGTTTATATTTATATTGGGAGAGGACGTCTCTAATGTTGTTATAACTTGTGTCCAATCCCTTTTGCTACTTTTGCAAGTAAAATATGTTTAAACTAAAAGGTTATGCATATTGTTGTCAGTTATAAATAGATATACAAGTTGAAATGATAGGACTTTTTTTTACTGGGAACTCACTTTAGTCCCATGACTGTATATATATATATATAGGTAAATTTGTCCTAGATATTAACCTGTAAGTTTCTTCATGCGTTTATGTCATCGTTAAACTTGACATTTGCATTTTTAACACACAAAATACCATTGAAATGCTGAAAGACACATTTATTATGTTTCAGTTACTATTATCCGATAAAGAAAATTACGATTATCAAAGAAGAAAAATACCATAGAGTTACGATTATCATACCGAATTTTTCAACGGCAATTTTCAAAGCGCTCAGACGATTCCAGTACACCGTTACGATTCAAATATGATGTAATGGTATAGATAAACCTTGCAGCTGAGTAACTATTGACAAAAGCATGCTACATTTAAGAAAAATGAGTGTAAAGATTTTACCTATATCTACCGTCGCCATATTGGGATAATCGTAATTGCAGTTACTATTATCTCTTTAATACCAGTGAATAAGCATGGATGTCCTTACATGTAAAATAAACTATTATCTGTATTTATATGTTAAACACGTGCTCAATTTCCGTGCTTTTTGTTGATTTTTTTGTCGATTGTTGACAAACAGGTGACAATCGTTAAACTTCGGCTTCAAAACACGAACTTTAATTACCTGCCATATTTTCACAACAACACTGACCGATTGAAAAAAAAATTGACGATTATTAATACGAAATTTACACGAAAAAAATGAAAATTCGTGCACAGAAGACTAAGTTTATGATGTTTGTATGCATTGGTTCAAGTATTGGAAGAACTATTTCACCGGTCACTCCGAGTTTCTTATGACTTTAAATGAAACCAATTTTCAGACATTTCAACGCATATTTGAATCTATACTATTAAACGAGAAGACCTCATTTTTGGTGTCGCTTCTCTTCTTTCCACAATAAATTAATCAACACGCCTCTGTGTCCTATAGGTACAGTGCATAGTGGCATTTGTCATCCATTCATATGATTATTCAGATTGAGTTATTTTTGGAGAAAAACGAGAAAAAAGGCATCCGGATATTGTTCCGTCATTGGACGAAATTTTAAGTAAGATTAAACTTCCGGTTTGCGTTTTTCTGTATACTTTGAACATACATATACAAAGAATAAAGTGTATTTTCAAAATTCTATCTGCTATCATTTTCTTTTAAGTTAACTATCCACGGCAGTCACAGAGTTTATTAAATAGAGAGGGTCTGTATACTTTTCTGTATACTTTGAACATACATATACACAGAATAAAGTGTATTTTCAAAATTCTACCTGCTATCATTTTCAAGTTAACTATCCACGGCATTCACAGAGTTTATTAAATAGAGAGGGTCTGTATACTTTATCAATGACCACTATGGATCGATTTGTAAACTTCGAATATACAAAGAATACAGTGTATTTTCAAAATTCTATCTGCTATCATTTTCAAGTTAACTATCCACGGCAGTCACAGAGTTTATTAAATAGAGAGGGTCTGTATACTTTTCTGTATACTTTGAACATACATATACAAAGAATAAAGTGTATTTTCAAAATTCTATCTGCTATCATTTTCAAGTTAACTATCCACGACATTCACAGAGTTTATTAAATAGAGAGGGTCTGCATACTTTATCAATGACCACTATGGATCGATTAGTAAACTTCGAATTGAAAGTAAATACACTATATTTATATAGTAATGGATGTTCATAATATACAGATAAGCGCTACAATTATTCATGTGAACTTTTGATACCTTTTCTGAAAATTTTACAAAATTCATTGATTACAAAAAAAAGAAGATGTGGTATGATTGCCATGTTGAGACAACTTTCCACAAGAGACCAATATGACACAGATATGAACAACTATAGGCTACCGTACGACTTTCAACAACGAGCAAAGCCCATACCGCATACTCAGTTTTAAAAGGCCCCGAACTGACAATGTAAAACAATTCAAACCAGAAAACAAGCGGCCTTATTTATGTACAAAAAAATGAACGAAAAACAAATATGTAACACATAAACAAACAACAACCACTGAATTACAGGCTCCTTACTTGAATGTTCATAACATACTAAATGTATGTTCATATTGAAATTGATAGAGAACCAAAAAATGGGAATATTGGAAATAAAGGAGGAGGGATAAAAAAAAAACATTTTCCTGTCCCCAATAACCTATGACTTATGATACTTTTGCTGAAATTTTCCAGTCATTCAATATTTTACAAAATTCTTCCAACAACACTTTACATACTTTAAACTACGCTCTGAATGCCCGCGATTTCGCGGGTGTGTTCTAGTAATATTTATACTTTTATTAATAAAAGATTTGGGAATTTAGGAATTTATTCCCGATTTTTTTCTGGAAAAAAAATGAATTATCTAGTGCCATCTCATACCGTTTCAATTAGACCTGCTGAGTTATTTATTTTTAATACATGGCAAGTCAGGTAATTTATTTTCAAACTACCGCAGAACAAACCATTTATTTTTGTGATTATCAAGGCTGAGTTATTTATTATCAAAATCCTCCTGCCCCCGACCCCCCAGACTATCAAATGGTCATCCCCTAAGGAATAGGGATAGGATATAGTTCCAAGTTGAAATTTTAACTTGGACGTACAGGAATTTTTCTGATGTCCTTTAGATTTGCAATAACTGAAATTGCTAAAGGATGTACGGATCCAACATTAAATTTATGGTCCATGAATTGAAGAGTTGAATAAAAACCTTTTGACTCATCAATAATTTTTGATGTCCAATAGTCGTGAATTTTGGATTTAACTAGCTTTTTCCAATGAAATTTTGATAACGGGTTGTTTAAATAAGCATACAAGTCATTAATTTCATATTTCAAACATAATTCCTTGACATCAATAAACCAGCTGCGACTATTATGGGGTTTTATCTGTAGCTGCCTTTGAGTTTCGGCTAGCCGCCATTCAATAGAGAGGGGGGGCAAGGGGGGTCCCAATAACAGCAAAACAGCAAATTGATTTGGCTCATAACAGATATCAAGGAATTAAAATGGACAAAAACAGATAACAGTAAATAAAATATTAAAATAATTCGGTCTTTGACAAATCAGTATTTCTTATTACGGATATAATCCTTTGTAATGCATTCCATTTTTTATGACTATGTTTTAAGTATTAATTTATGTATCTAGAATGTGTTTAAATTACTACTCAATATATTATAATATTTTTTATACGCTCGTTTACGGAACGTATTATGGTATACTGTTGTCCGTCTGTTGTCAACATGTCGGACATTAACTCAAAAACTCTTTAACCATTTGCATTAAAGTTTTAAACTTTGGGAAATTGTTTATATCTATTGACGTGAGCTCCCTTTTTTTTTTTATATAAATATTAGATTTTAAGTTTCTGGGTAATCATGGTAATGGGTTATTATTCAATAAAATTGGTGTTTTTTTTCAGTTTTCTGATAATATCTCAAAAATGCTTTCACAAAGCAAGGAATTTTGGTGAATTGTTTATATCTATTAACATGAGGTAACTTTCAATTTTTATAAATTTTAGATTTTACGTTTTCAGCAGTTCTCATGAAACGTTTGTGTATTGTTTATATATATTGACTGAAGCTCCCTTTGTTGCTAATCAAAAAAGTGACCTAAAAGAGTTTGAATATTCTGACTTTTTCTAAATGACCATTTAATGAGGTGTGTGAATTTTTCTTAATAAAACTATGAGGCAAAGTGGTATATAGGGTAGAAAAATCAAAAGCACCAATTATAAGCATGCAATTTATCAAGTACAATGTACTTTGAACGAATTTTGACACTCTAAAAGCAATTTATTCCACTATTTTCAAAGGCCTTATTTGAACAATTTTTTATCAGCTGAGGTTTTTGATTATACCAAGTGTACTAGTAAGTAGAATACATAGTTTAGTAGGGAAACAATGGCTTAAAACGAAATAAATCTTTGTTTGTAATGAGTTATGTGCAGCTTCGGACCCAAGAACATGGTTGGAACATTCATTGTACAATGCATTTGGTTCTGCTTTGAAAAGAATTACAGAGCTGAGTCTATGTACCATATTATATAAAAGGTTAAGTGGTTGTTAGGACCTAATCCTTAATTGAGATCCTTGTCAGATATTCCTGGCCATATGTTTTCCTTTTTGTCATATTAAGAATTGTTTTAATTTAATATGTTCGTACGGAAAACAAGGAACATTATTCCCATACAAAAAATTAAGATAATTCTAAATACCATTCATAAAAAAAATGGAATTTATTACAAAGGATAATCATAAGATATACTTGAATTGTCCTGGACCTCACTTCTGTGATGGGTATGTGTTAATGGCATCCTTCTCTGAATACGGGACAAACATATTAGTAGTGGTAGACCCCAATGGCCGAGGTTCTTCAATTTATACGGAATATTGACTGTCAAAAAAAAAAATGCTAACATTCCAATTTTCAATAACAGTTAACAGCAAATACATTATCACAATAACAGATAACAAAAAAACTAAAAGCCCAATAACAGCTAACAAAGAATAAGACAATAACAGCTAACAGCAAATATATTTTCAAAATAACAGATAACAAAGAATTAAATTGCCCCATAACAGCATAACAGTTAAACCCCTTGCCCCCCCTCAATAGACCACTTTCGAGTTCATCCGTCACCGGAAAAAACTCGTCAATTATACGCGCTTTTATCACCGTCATTTGTGCGTTTTGGGGCGTCGTCACTTCCCTTCCAATGTTGAGCGAGTGGTTGGAAAACTATAATTCTATATTATACGAATTTTTCGGCAAATTGAATTCTCAAAATTAAAAATCAACACTGCTGTCATTAGGGAATTGTCAGTAAGTACCTACAGAGCAACCATTATTTCTAGTTTATCCTGCACAAAGACGATCACTAAGACGCTTGATGAACGTAAATAGTGCAGGGATAGAGGCGACCCCTTCTATCTGGTAAATGACGTCATAAAGGCGTGCATAATTGACGAGTTTTTGCCGGTGACGGATGAACTCGAAAGTGGTCTATTGATTATTGAATTACATTTCGCTCTAGATATGTTTCCAAAAAAGATTGATAGCTTTGACATGGATTTCAGCTTCTATAGGGAGTAAACCAGTAAACCAGATAAGGTATTAACTGCAGAATCAGCTACATTAGAATTTAAAGACAAAATTTGTTTTATCCATTTTTTATACTGAATAGAGATATTATTTAGTATTTTTCCTTTTTGGTAACGCACCTTAGCGTGGACTATCGCACTTCAGCGTGACCATCGGCGCGGTTCGGAGTACCATCGTGGTTCCGAGTCCTACATATCATATCTGTGGTTTTGCTTTTTTTCTATTCTATATTTTGTCATTGTGTATCATTAAAAATTTATAATTTTCATTGTAATAAATTGTTTGTATAAGTATACTGCCCTCTTAATGCGTCCTCAGTTTAATGACAATACAAATATTGTATTGTATTGTATTGTATTGTATTGTATTGTATTGTATTGTATTGTATTGTATTGTATTGTATTGTATTGTATTGTATTGTATTGTATTGTATTGTATTGTATTGTATTGTATTGTATTGTATTGTATTGTATTGTATTGTATTGTATTGTATTGTATTGTATTGTATTGTATTGTATTGTATTGTATTGTATTGTATTGTATTGTATTGTATTGTATTGTATTGTATTGTATTGTATTGTATTGTATTGTATTGTATTGTATATTGTATTGTATTGTATGTTGTAAAGATTATATTTTGTGTGCGCGTATGCCCCCTGTGGACATTATTTTGTAAATAAAATATCTATCTATCTTCTAACTTTTAAAGTGACATTCATTGAAACAAGTATTAGGTATAGTGTGCAACTATTTTGAAAAAAAACAACTATTCAAGACAACCGAAAAAATAAATCAAATATTTGGTTTTCCTTCAAAATTTCTTTCATCACCATAGGTTTTCCTGACCACAGGAAGCTTATACAAAAAGGAAGAAGTAAAGTTATGATAAAGTGAGAGGTTATCTTAAAATGTCAAGAATAGTAACTTTACTACTAAATTTACAACTGTTTCCTGTTAAACATGCGCAGTTTCAATTAAATGGATCCCTGGGTAATCCTCATTGCGATGCAACCACCCAAGATGGCAACCAAAATCTAAAAGTAAACCTGACAAAGAAACAAAAAAATATAAACATTTTCACCTATATAAGTCGCTCTCACTAAGATATATTGACAATGGAGAGTGCCGGTGATCGCTCAACCCAAAAAAGTGAGTTCCTTGTGGGGTCTAAATACCGTCTTGTGAGAAAAATAGGCAGTGGGTCGTTTGGTGATATTTATCTCGGAATCAACATAACAAATGGAGAAGAAGTTGCAGTTAAATTGGAATCTGTTAAAGCTAGACACCCACAACTGCTTTATGAAAGTAAACTTTATAAAATTCTTCAAGGTGGAGTGGGTATTCCTCATATACGCTGGTATGGTCAAGAAAAGGAATACAATATTCTTGTTATGGACTTGTTAGGGCCAAGTTTAGAAGATCTGTTCAACTTCTGTTCACGCAGATTCACTATGAAAACCGTTTTAATGCTTGCAGATCAAATGATAGGACGTATCGAGTATGTCCACAATAAAAATTTCATTCACAGAGACATTAAACCTGATAACTTCTTGATGGGAATAGGTCGTCACTGCAACAAAGTTTTCTTGATCGACTTTGGGCTAGCCAAAAAGTACAGAGATAGTCGCACAAGAACCCACATTGCATATAGGGAAGATAAGAATCTTACTGGAACCGCCAGATACGCCAGCATCAATGCACATCTTGGCATAGAGCAGAGCCGTCGTGATGACATGGAGTCACTTGGCTATGTTTTGATGTATTTCAACAGAGGCAGTCTACCGTGGCAAGGTTTGAAAGCTAATACCAAAAAGCAGAAATATGAGAAAATTAGCGAGAAAAAGATGTCAACGCCAGTAGAAGTTCTTTGCAAAGGTTTTCCAGCAGAATTTGCTATGTACCTGAACTACTGTAGAGGATTGAGATTTGAAGAGGCTCCAGATTATATGTACTTACGACAACTTTTCCGCATTCTATTCCGTACCCTGAACTATCAGTACGATTACACTTTTGACTGGACAATGTTGAAACAAAAAGCAGCACAAGTAGCTCAGTCCACAGCTACAGCTGCTGCTACCGCTGGTCGCTAAATTTGCCAAAGTCTAATGTTGCATTATTGTCAGAAAATAAAAATGTATATGAATTTAAATTTGAAGAAAGTGTTTGAAAGTGTTGGATCGGTTCATTTGACTTGTGTAGGAATTTGAGAATTATATGTATTGTTATTAAATCTAAAATACAGGAAATTTCTGTTCCATCTTGAGTTGTTGAAAGATATGGCTCAAAGTCTAACTGTCAATTTTACTGTGATAAAATTTTGAAGGAAAGATGAAGGTTTTATGGAATGGTGCGTTTCAGCAGTTAGTGCTAATAAGCAGTAAAAATTTCCTTTATTACACTGTAAAATTTATCAGTGTAGGGATGAATAAAATCTTTTCATTACATGTGTGTATCCCAATTAATTTTAATATTTAGATGAAAGATTTATTTACAACAAATGTATGTGTAGTGTTAATATTATCCTATCTAATAATGTATACATTTTTGTTATGAAAGCGTGGAGGAAATAATTTTATGATGTAATGAATTTATTTTGTTGAAATATTTTTGGTGGTTAATTAGAAAATCTCTCAAAACAATTTTACTTGTGTTTTTATTTATAAAATACCCTTTTCTTTTTAATTCTTTCAATTTTTGAGGGTGGATGTTCAAAACTTGAGATTACATGTAATAATGTTTTCATTTTAAAAGAGTTGTTTATTTAATTAACATCATACTGCAATACCCATTTAATACAATGTTACTTTATGGTATACATCATTGTAGCATACAGTTGTAGTTCCATATTTTCCTCTGATAGCTACGTAATGTACATGTGGGATTTTTTTCAACTTTGATTGAATGCCAGATACATGTATGTATGTTGAAAAGTTACAAAATGTTATAACAAAACTTATAAATATGTGTGATATTTAAACATATATTTGTTGAAGTACATGTGCATTTCTAAATAGTGTAAAAAACAAAATGTGTTTTTAATAATGAGTCTAAATATTTAGGATTTTAAATTACTGTAGTGCTACATTTTGTTACAAATTTATGTCAAACTCGACATGTGTATTCACTGCTGTTCGATATTTAAAAAAGTCTTTAAGATTGATACATCTGATACATACAAAATGTACTATGAACATGTACATGCACATTTATTGTTTAATACATGTAGGTTCTTAATTATATCTATTACATGTTCACCTCACATGCATGACATGTATGTGTAACATGTGTAATTGTTGACATTTTCTGTTAAAATTATTTTGAAATAAGGAAGTACAATAATCAATGTACATGCAATTTTTTTATTTCTCAGTTTAATACATGTACTCTTTTAAACCAGAAATCATAGTTACAAAATTTTACAATATAAATATAATAACAGGTGTATATTGTACTTCATACATGTAATTGTATCTGATTATAATTTTTTATTAGTATCCTTAATACATTTAAAAACATTTAGTGTACATATTTATGTATATTATTTTGGCTCAGATGAATGTGTGTGAAAAGTGAAATTCTTATTTATACATGTATATTATATAAACATACCAAAATTCTTTTTTTTTTTTTTTAAACTTTCCACTTTTCTTTTAATTGACCTAAATGAATGCATCTTTTTAACAATTGTTTTTGTATGTACTAACTTCACGTGTAAGTACTTGTACAGAAAATGCTATTGATAACAGCACCATCATTTTTTGTACATTTAAACAATGATCTACATGTATGTATATAAATGTAATGTACATCTGCATCATGTTTTTTTTTGTACAGTTGCATTGTACACCATCAGCATTAGGCATTTTTTGCAAACTGGTTTCAGAAAACATCTTGGGAGACATTTGTTATTTTTTTCTTTGTAGTGTATTTTTTTTTGTAAGAATTTTGGTATACATTTTAAGTTAAACGCATCTACAATGAATTTACTTTGACAAAAATGCTTGTACATTTGCTTACACAATTGTACTGTACATGTTCATGTTATAATACATATATGTGTGTTCTGTTATATTCCTTATTTTGTTATTCCAACAGTGGTCTCCCATTTATTTAAACGTATCTAGGTCAAGTTATTTATTTGGGAGGGTATCTGATTATTTATAAAGTCTTTTAGAACATTTTTATTTTCCAAATTTACACTAGGAAGTCAAAAAATTTTCTTATCACTAAGGAAAAGTGATGTTTCAGATCATTAATTTAGTAATACGTTTTCTTTAGATCTGACTGTCAGTCGTGTGGAAGTCCCAGAAGGATAAATTTAAAGAAAATGTAAAACATTTAAATGTGTACTACATTTTTATTTGACCTTAAGGGAAAGAAATAAGTTTATCTGGAAATGAAATTACAAAAAAATGAAATAAAACATTTGAAAGAACATTTTTTCTGTACATGTACAAGTATAACACGATTAATTACATTTTCATACAAGAATGAGTTGATATTGTTCATTATTATAGTGCAGTTAAAAATGTTAACAAGGCATATCACACTTTGAAGTTAACATACATGAAGAGAATATTATTTTGTGTGGTTTCTATTATAGGGCTCAATTAACATAATGGAATACTGAATCTACTGATAATCTAGAACTTTTTTCTAAAGCTTGAAGAAATGTGAAAATGTGATAGTGGTATGAATGAGGGTATTGATGAATGGTATTGAACAGAAAAATTAGGTCTCTATGTACCTCATTTCCATATAGTTGTTATTTTGTAATGTAAATTATTAAATGTATGAATCTGAAGTTTTAATAAATGTTGGAAAACTGGTAAAGCTTTATTAACATTATTAGCATTATGAATATGATCATAAATACAAACTAAAAAAAGACAAAACTTGAGGGCTTCATATACAGAAATTGTTAATACATGTACTAGTAGATAATTACATGTTGGAATGTAATTGTAAACATACATGAGCAATGAGATTGTAAAAAAATAAAATTATCAGAGATAAATGATACATTTTCAATTTTCAAAATGTATTTGGTATGATTGCATTGGATTCATGTTCTACATGTAGATGATAGAATCTTCATGTATGCCCTTTGCAAATCTAAAAGATACGTATTTGTTCATTTCCGTTCTCAAACTGATGTTTTGGGATTTGTCCCTTTTCAAATAGAAAATTGGCTAATGTGTTGTCTTCTCACTCTTATTTCAAGATAAGATTTAGATGAGATTGCCAATGAGACACCACTCCACAAGAGACCAACAATATAGAAGACAGCAACTATAAGACTATTCAGCCTTCAACAATCAGAAAAACCCATACCACAAATTCAGCTTTTATTAAAGACCCTGAAATGACAGATTTTTTTTTTTAAATTGAACAAGAAAACTTATAACCTGATCTTAAATATAATCCTGATTTGGGACAGGCACATACAGAATGTGGTGGGATTTACCTAGATTGCTAACATTAAATCCTCCCCTTTATTTTACCTGGAACAGTGCAACAGGAAAACAAACTACATGTATTAAAATCAGTTAAAAAAGGTCTTAATTCAGCTGATCGATACAAGCAGAAAAACAAACAACTGATCATTGCAGGGTATTTATACATCCCTATGACAAAAAGAAGCCAAGTACATATCTCAGAATACCAGCAGAAACTAATAAAAAGAGCATGCCGCCTTCTAAGACTAAAATATCAGTACCGGTTGTAAGTACACATGAAACATCAAATGGAATTAGTGTAAAGAAGTCAACAGTCAAAAAAATATGACCTTGTGCAATTTCAACATCCAGGTATTGACAAATTGTAGAACTGAATGCTAGCTTTTGCCTCTACCAATATGTTATGAAACTTATACACAATGCTTATTACCACCAAACACAGATCATGTTTGAATAAGGGTGGTCTCACTTTCACAGTTTTGACTCGTTACTGTTTGTTTTAAATAATAATTATATAAAGTCTCTTAAACTCCAAGCAGTCTCTCATATGGTCTCTTGTGGAGAGTTGTCTTATTGACAATAACTCCCAAGCAGTCTCTCATATGGTCTCTTGTGGAGAGTTGTCTCATTGGCAATCATACCACATCTTATTTTTAGCTCACCTGGCCCAAAGGTGAGTAAATCTAGCATGTGGCAGGTGAGCTCCAATCCAATCTAGGATTGTAATTTATCTACTGAAGGTCAGTTTTAATCTCAATCACTTTTGCTTCCTCCACTTAAAAAAATTTACCACCAAAAATAACACAATAATGCATGCCGTGGTGTTCAACACCAATCAATCATCATCATGAAAAAGCAGGCGGGACATTAAATCATAATCATGCTTTGGACTGTAATCTTCAACAGTATTATAGATAAAGAATAACTGTAGCTGACAATAGTTAGCAGCAGGGGAACATCTACAAATAAGACATAATTTTCATAGTCAGTTAATTCATTAAAGGCGAGACAAACATTACTTATATGAGCAATACAGGGCCTTAAATGCAGACTTCATTTGTGTCACATGTGAGCTTATTTTTGGGGATACTATATTAAAGTAATAGGTCCACTTTTTTTCGTGTATAGAATGATTGTTATTTGTACATGGTTTTGATCTATCTTTATAAACTTGTATGTCAGTCAAACAGGTTCAATTTGACCTTCATCTCATTCATTGATGGAGTTGTACGTGTTATATTTTTGTGGTTAGATTAATTTCTTGGATACTAAAAGTAGGCCAAATACCGTACCTTTTGGTAAAGAATATAAACTGATATATGTCTCGCCTTTTTGTTATTTTGATAATGCAAATGTTGAAATTCAAAAAGCAACACTTTAGCATGTAAGTTTTGCAAATATTCAAAGTCAATAAACCATGACTGAAAGTACATGGCTAAACAAACTCCATGGAAATGAGATTTGCCAATGCTAATACAACTGTATACCAAATACCATTGACTTATTATAAGTAGTTCCCTTTAAACAGACCTAAACACAAACTGAAACATGTTGTCTGCTTTATGGTTGGGTTGTTGTCTCTTTGACACATTCCACATTCCCATTCTCAATTTCATGTAAACTAAGCAAAATTTCAAAGTCAATAAACCATAACTGAGGGGGCATGGTCAAATAATCTCCATGGTTATGAGATATGCCAATGCTTATTCAACTACATACCAAAATATCATTGAACTACCACTAGTAGTTATCCATAAACCAACCTAATCACAAACTAATAAATGAAAACTAAGCAAAAGTGTTTAAGTCAATAGACCATAACTGAAGGGGCATGGTCAAATAATCTCCATGGTTATGAGATATACCAATGCTTATTCAACTGCATACCAAAATATCATTGAACTACCACTAGTGGTTATTCATAAACCAACCTAATCACAAACTAAGCAAAAGTTTCTAAGTCAATAGACCTTGACTGAGGGGACAACAAATCTCCATGGAAATGAGATTTGCCAATGCTTATTCAACTGCATACCAATTATCATTAACCTACCACTAGTGATTCCCCTTAAACTGACCTTATTACAAACAAATACATGATAACTCTGCAAAAGTTTCAAAGTCAATAGACCATAACTGAGGGGGCAGGGCCATATAATCTCCATAGTAATGAGATGTGCCAATGCTAATACAACTGCATACCGAATATATTTGACTTACCACTAGTGGTTTCCCATAAACTAGACCTTATTACAAACTAATACATTGTTGATGTCGCCAACGCCAGAAACATGTCTGGCTTTTTGAGTCCGTCAAGCGAGACAAAAATTGTTAATGTCTAAATAAAGGGTTTTAACTTTAACCTTTACTTTATGGTTGACAGGCCACAATTTTGTGATTTTGTCATGTTTCACAGATACCATATAAAAGTCCTCTCTGTGTTGAAGACCCATTGGTGGACTTTGAATGTTTTTTGGCCATTGGTTGTGTTGTTGTCTCTTTGAAATTGACACATTCCCCATTTCCATTCTCAATTTTACTATTTATAAATTGATGTAAAACATGGACTATTTATAAATCATATTGACATTCACTGAATTAATACTGGAACTTACAATTTAATTTTCAACTACCAAAGAACAGCAGTGAGAATATCATTAATACAATTTAATGATTCAAACTAAAGATGTTAAACAATCCCAAACAGTTCTCTGATTTTGTGTTTAAAGGGTTCTAATATAAATTAATTATCATGCTCTGTATTATGTTAAGGCAAATATCATTGGAGCCCTTATTTTCAACCGGACAACCAATGAATTAAAATCGGTTTGAAAATATTAATAATTCAACTTTGAAAATATCTTTATTTCTCACAAAATACATATCACAGATCTTACTGGTAAAATTGCATTAATAATTGGTACACACAAATATAAACTAGAGATTTGACTTCCAATCTTGTAAAATAGTAGTTTATGCACAATGCTCATGGTTTTCTGATAAAATAAATAACGTTATATTTATGATTTCAAACAAAATTTTAAAACAATTTGTCACTCTTTAAAATGAAATAAAAGTAACAGTACTTTAAAAAGTGTGGACACACAGAAATGTCTTGTATTCATAAGTCCCTGAAAATAATGACATATTCTTGCCTAATGCCCCCTTTCTACATTAAAAAATAAGGCCTAACAATAAATTATTTCAAGTAACCACATCATCATGATTATCAGATACAAAATGTTTAACTTCTATACAACTGTCATTAGTTTCATCATTAAGTCTTTTCTTTGCAAGTTTTTCTTTTTCTTCATTTGCCTTGTCAAGTAAATGTTTAAAACTAAGATATATATCTTTCACATCACTGTCATTTTTCCGTTTCTTCCATTTTTCTACTAAAGCTTCATTCTGACCACCTTCAACAAACTGTCGTTCATCTTCAATATCTAACACTGTATTAGCAACCATGGCTGTCCCTTGTTCTGCTAACTGCTTTGACTTTTCCCTGAAATGGATACAACAAGAAAGGGGTGAAAGCACCAAATACAGGCAATAGCTCTATTGGCCCATTGGACAAGCTGAGCAGATAAAAAAATATTGTCCCAGGAATAAATTCAATTAGTAAATTTTAAGGTGGAAACTGCCT
Source organism: Mytilus edulis (assembly GCF_963676685.1). NCBI lineage: Eukaryota > Metazoa > Mollusca > Bivalvia > Mytilida > Mytilidae > Mytilus > Mytilus edulis. The sequence continues at coordinate 93,146,750 of NC_092348.1, forward strand.
TTTTCGTCTGTAACGTAAGGGTACCCAAATTGCACCTAGTACCCAAATTGCACCTATCCGAGAAAAAAGCGCTGGAAATCGTGTTATTTTGTAAAGAACGTGCAACGATTGAATTTTCGTCATTTCCGTCCATTTTTGCGTCTCTGGAAAAAGTCAGGATGGTTCTACCTTCAAGGAAGCGGACAAAAAATACAAATACAAAGAGTAAGTCCTTACGAAAATGATGCCACACTGATAAACCCTTCATGCGACGATTGAAAAAATACACCTTTTACCCCTTAAATCGCCAGAATATTACCCGAAACCTAAGCGTTTATAAAGTATGAAACGTTTTGTCCAAAAAAATAAACGTCAGTAAATAAACTATTAAGGTATAGAACAAAAAACTGTGATGTGTCCCCAAACCCGTCAGTTCCGCCATTTTGTATCGATAACAACAAACAGGTGCCCTATGACGAGATGCAAGAAAAAAGGGCAGTTTCGACCGGGAACCATTTTAATATACTGAACACCATTAAAATTACAACAATGAATATAAAAAAAGATCAATTTGTAAAATTAAAATTTGATTTGATTTGTATTCCTATTAAACTGTAAAACATGAATCACAGAATCAGAAATAACATACAAAAAAATATGAGATGTGAACTTTTAAAGAAAAGAAAATCCCAAGATAGGAATTATATAATACTTTAATTTAAATTCCAAAATTTAGTAAGAAAATAAATTTCACTTATAGTTGGAATAAAACAGCAATCAAACATGAGCTCTGATGATTACTTTGCTGAAACATTACATGAAAAAATAGTCCATAAATACTTAGCCCTGAAGCATCAAGAAAAATACAAAAATAGAAATAAAATAGAAAGCGAATGTTATTTTATTAATTTTGCCATATTCAGACAACCTTCTTTTATAATTTATGGATTATGGTCTGTTTGTCTATTTTAAAACGCTTCCACGAAATTTGTATGGTGTTTTTTTTAATTTGACTAAAATGACATGTATTTCTCTTCCTACATAAATCTTATAAAGAACACTTTAAACATAGCATATTCATGCTTTATTTAAATTATGAAGAAAGTATATATTCTATTGATTAATTTCAGAAAATTACAAACAGTATAGTCCAGAGAGATTAAAAAGGGCAATAAATGCAGTAAAAAATGGAAATTCTTCCTATAAGGCTGCAAAAGAATTCAATATACACACATCTGTTATCAGAAGAAATTTAAGGAATGGAAACACCAACTTTCCAACACGAGTTTTAAATAATGAAGAAGAGCAGAGCCTTGTTACATATATTGAAAACTGCTACCAGAGAAACTTTCCACTAACAAGGAAAATGATTAAGATGTTTGTAAGACAAATAATGAAAAAGATGGGAAGAGAGATACCCAATCAAAAAGGGCCATCCAATAAATGGTATAGGAGCTTCTTAAAAAGACATAAAGATCTGTCAATGAAGAAGCCACAAATAATAGATGGAGGGCGCCAGAGAATGGCAAATCTTACAGTAATGAAACAGCACTTTGACCTTCTGGAAGAAACATTAAAAAGGCTCTGTAAGTCATAAACCTAAGCAATAATTAATGGTTACATGTATCATTAAAAAAAAAGTAATTACTGATCAGGCCATCATTGGATGGTCATAGTATTCACATTATAACAATTGAATTTTTTAATGTAATCATATAATCATTCATTCCTTTTTCAAATTATGCACTGATGCAATATATTTTTTTTTACAGGATTTCATTTGTATTTTGGGAATATATATTCCTTTTCAATCTTCTGCCATTGTTTATACATGTATATAAATATTAAATTAGCAATTATGGTATACAGTTTATATATTTCTTTAAAAGACAGTTACTTAAAAAAAAAAGACTATAATTAGGTCACATTAACCTACATACATGTATTAAAACACAGTTAAGATTGTTCCTATTACAACTGCAACTTTGTAAATTTTCAGGTATATTTGACAAAGGACAATTCATTTTCAACATGGATGAAACAGGATTTGGGAAATCCACTGTGATAGATAAAGTTTGTACACCAAAATCATCCCATTCTTATACAAAAATGGTAACAACTTCACAGCACACAACAGCTGTTGTATGTACATCAGCTGATGGGAATGTTCTGCCAACTATGGTTATATATGAAAAGTCTTTCCCTAGTGGTGCATATAGAAGAGGTAACTTCCAATATATTAATGAAAAAAATATATATTTCTCCTATATCATGTATATATAAATTTTCTTCGCTTAATTTCTGATTAAACTAATATAATATAGATATAGTTACGGACTGGTTTATTTGTGATAATTTACATACCTGAATTGGTGGAAGCATGGGATTCTAGTTGCAAAATATCTTAATAACAAAAATTGATTGCAACTTATACTGAGATATTCAGGAACTATTTTTTTTTTAAATAAATAGAAAAAGTATGTTGAAATTTAAAATATGTCTTAAAGCCATATATCCATATTCTTTAAATCAGATATGGATACAATTAAAAACAAAATGTTTGATTGATTGAATAGTACACCAAATTTAACAATAGACATGTAATATAAGGCATCTTAAATATCCTTTATAAAATCTCTATTTTTTTCCTTATATAATCATGATTATTACTTGCATGCATTTGTTTACTTGTTTTTTGCAAAGAAAATGTAATGTAATTTGTTTCTTAACAGGTATTCCAGAGGCATGGTTATTTGCGAGAAGCCCAAATGGATATGTAGATTCAGAACTGTTTATCCAATGGTTTAAAGAAATCTTTCTGAACTCAACTTCTCATTTGTCTCAGCACAACATCCTCTTAACCATGGATAACCATGAAAGCCATCTATCTATAGAATTGATAGATCTGGCTATTGCAAGAAATGTAGACCTTTTCTGTCTTCCACCCCACACAACACACATACTACAGCCCCTTGATGTTGGATGTTTTAAGCCATTAAAGAAGGAGTTTAATGATCTGTCTCTTATGCTTGGATATGCTAGTACAGATTTAATAATTGGAAAAAACAGGTTTGCAACTTATAATACATTTTGCACTAAATTATATTAATACATTGGTTAGTCGAGCAATTTTCAAAAGAGAGGGTTTCAAACCCACAATAAAGGGTAAAATTCCAACCTTAACCTGGTACCTTCCCCTTGGACCCTCAACTGGTATATAATACATACATATTTGGAGTAGTTTTAGTTTGATATGCTTTAAGATATTTACTTCATACAGACTCTCATACATGCATTTATAGTTTACACAACAAATACACTTCTAGTTTGAATCAACTGGAATATATAAATATAAATCTTATTTAGAAAATTATTTTATTAGAAACTTGTAATAAATTTGTTTCATATTTTTTTTTAGATTTGCTCAGGTTCTAAGTACAGCCGTGGACAAGGCATTAAGCCCATATATTGTAAAAAATGCATTCCGCAAGTGTGGAATTTTACCATTTAATAGAGAAGCCATAGACAGAAAGAAATTGGCTCCACTGGACAAAAGTTATAAAGGGTCAACATCTGATCATACTGATACAGACCCATTATGTCATTCCTGTGGACAGTTTGTTTATGGTCACCCATTAGTAAAGGAGGGGTTGATTCCACAAGATCTTGCAGACATTTTTGTCCCAATTATTGGCAAAGCAAAGAAACAGCTTAACACCAGAGTTGTTACAGTTGCAAGGGTTATTACAGGTAAGCTATAACATACATTAAAATAAAGGCCTCCCTGTGACGTTCAGATGAAGTACAGCAATAAAAATTAGCTTTTTTTGTATTTTTGTATTTTTGCATTGCATGTAGTGATTTTGTTTAATGGATTGATACCCATACATATTGGCCTCCATTAATACATGTATTATTTAATCAAAACAACAAAGTATCTTAAACAAAATATTTCACAAACCAATAGAAAACATTGGACATAGAGTGACAATACATATTAAATATAAAGTTATGGGCTTTTATATAACATATATTCAAATATACTGTACATGTATATAATACTAACATATATAACAGGTATAAAAAGTTTGAGCATATTCATTTATCTTAGGATTAGAATGGAGAAAACAACTAGAGGACAAGGAGGAGAAAAAGACCCAGAAAACAAAAAGGCAACCAAGACAGAATAGTAAAACATCTGTTAATAAACAAAAGTCGAAAAAGAAATCTAAGAAACCAGTAGAAAAACTAACACCTGAAGTAGAAATTAGTGAATGTGGTGATGATTTGCCAGAGCTGTCCCGCCCAAAACCAAAACAGAAAAGGAAAAGAAAGGTAATAATTTGAAGACTGAAAAAATAAAACACATTGAAGAATAATTCACATGATTGTAACACTGAATTTTAAAAAATTATATAATTTCAAAATAATGAAAAATATTAAATCTATATATATACATGTATATAAGCAGTTCATGCCTTTTCAACTTTTACAAATATTTGGGTAAAATGAAATTCAAAGATATAAAATATACCCAATTATTTCTAAATCTTTGGTATAATGGTCATAGGTCATATTTATGACATACTCCCCATTTCCATTCTAAACTTTATGACATTATGATTGTATATTAATCATGTTAATTAGATATAGGAAGATGTGGTGTGAGTGCCAATGAGACAACTCTCCATCCAAATAACAATTTATAAAAGTAAACCATTACAGGTCAAGGTATGGCCTTCAACACGGAGCCCTGGCTCACACCTAACAGCAAGCCAAAAGGGCCCCAAAAATTACAAGTGTAAAACCATTCAAACTTGAAAACCAACAATTTAACTATATATAAAAAAAAAAATTAAAAAAAAATAGTTAATCATATGATCTTTATACTGGTATTTATTTATTTCAGACTGTTGATGGTGGTATGGAAATGTCAACAATAAGTGATTTGAAAGATTGTGAGGACGATGAGTGCTATACGTGTGGTGTGTGTGGTGTAAGAGGGTGTGTGCAAGATGACAATAATGGTATTCTATGGGTTGGGTGTGATAATGATAGGTGTATGAAATGGTTCCATAGAGAATGTATTCCAAGTGATCAACTGCCATATGTTGATCTCAGTCTCATTGTTGACAGTGATTGGCATTGTTTTTTATGTAGTAATAATAATAATAACAATGATATCAATACATTTATATGTCAAGTTTGCATGCTCACAGAAGAAAATGTTTCCATGCCTGACGATGAAATGTTTTGGATGCATTGCTCTGTATGCATGCATATGTTTCATCAATCATGTGTCCCATCAAATATATTTACAAACTATCAAAGATGTTTAGCTATCTCAAGACAATGGGTATGTGGAAGATGTCCTGAAAATTGAATATGGAAATTGCTCCAAGTTTGTAATTTCATTTTGAATATAATAGGTTATCGTGGTTATTTTTTCAACTTGGAATAAATTTTTATTATGTAATAGAAAGTGTTGTTGTGCACTGCATGGAACATTAAAATACAGAATTAACAGGGAATTTATCAAAAAAAAATCTCATTCAACAAAAAAAAATAATTTAGTAACCCAAACAGTCAGGTGTGGTCACCAATAAGACTGTGAGGCAATATATCTTTGCAATGAGCAAGAAATTCTTATTCTAAAACCCATTGATAAGAAACCATATAGTTGACCCCATCTAACATACAAAAACAAAAACCATACAGGTCACATATAGAAAAGAAGATGTGGTCACCGTACGGCCTTCTACAATGAGTACAGCACATTCTGCATAGTCAGCTATAAAAGGCCCTGCATGGTTTTAAAGACAATGTAAACATGGTAAAACAATTCAAACGAGAAAACTAACAGCCTTATTTATGTAAAAAAATGAACGAAAAACAAATATGTAACGCATGAACAAACGACAACCACTGAATTACAGGCTTCTGACTTGGGACAGGCACATACATAAATAATGTGGAGGGGTTTACTTTTCTATATCAAATGCTTGGAATGAATCAGTATATTTCTCATATCACACCAATCCACACACCCTTAGCATATCTTTTTTTATATAACAACAATAAATCCATTCCTGGATTTTAACTGACAACTTACATGACTTGTCACTGCAGTTTTACAAGTATCCAGGTCACAGAGGTAAAAAATGTAGATGAATTGCATTCATTCAATTCTTATCCCAACACCTAAACTGATTAATCTGGTCATCAGTCACAACAAATAATCTCCTTAAAGATGAGAAATATATTTTAACCCTTTTGAAGTCGACACTGAGTTAATTAATTTGATCCTGTGCATGCTGCAGCTAAAAAAAATAGTACTTTCACTTTCACTTTCGTTTTTTGTTAATTTCCGGTGGTGTCAAGGTCTGATATCGATTGCCAAGAATATTCCTAAGTTTACCAAATTGTCTGAAAAATGAGTTTAAGAGTGAAAAGTATTAACTAAATGTTTATACATCTTGAAAAATCCCAAAAAAAATCAAATTACTAAAAAAATTGACATTTTCACTGATGGGTGCAATTTGGGTACTCCTCGTGTTAGATTTATAGGTCATTTGACAGTCACTTTGAATGCCAACTATATGTTATTGACTAGGAACTATAACTTGATAATTATACCAAAAGAACCGGCTTGGTCCAAGGAATAAATCAAGTATACATATATAATTTTTATTCGCACAGATTAACAGCGTAAACGTAAAAACCGTGATTTTAGGTGCAATTTGGGTACCGTCACGTTAATAGTGTTGGTAGTCTCATTAAGTTTAACCCTGACATCCAATTCTCAAGTTAACATAATTTTGAATATTGAAATCTTTTGTCCATTATCTATTACTTTGTGTCTTACCAATATGGAGTTGTATAAAGATTTCCACCAACATTCAGAATACAGTTATAACATCTGTCTTCTGTCCTCTCCGTCTGTGGAATATAATAAAAGTCAGAATTACAATGGTAGAATAAGTAAAATGATGCGTTAAATGTGTATCCTAGATATTTAAAGATAAGGAGGATGGGTGCCAATAAGGATCTGATATACATCTCGAATAAATGAAAACTGACTTTAAACTTCTACATCGCAAGCTTTCTTAATGGAGTCCTGACAACCTCTTCAGATATACAGTAACATAAAGAATGAGGTGGGGCTAAACTTTTTGCACTGTTCAACAGAACTTTTTTAACATACCACATCATATTCTAGTCTATTTATCCCTGCTCTCTTTGTTGCTTCATATAACCTTTGTTTTGGAGAAATCTTTGGAGGAAATTCTTTTCTGTAATTAAATATAATCAATCTCTATATGTTAAAATAATAAATGTTTGATTGTGTATAATAGATAAAAGAATTTAGGGCAGAATGTAAGGTTAAGTTTATTTTGTGTCAATCGCATTTAAGTTTTTTGTGTAATTAGTCATCTATCATCTGTAAGCAATGCCTGGATATTTAGGTTAGGTAAAGGATCACCAAACAAGAATGTGTCCATAGTACACGGATGCCCCACTCCCACTATCATTTTCTATGTTCAGTGGACCGTGAAATTGGGGTCAAAACATTAATTTGGAATTAAAATTAGAAAGATCATATCATAGGGAACATGTGTACTAAGTTTCAAGTTGATGTAACTTTAACTTCATCAAAAACTACCTTGACCAAAAACTTTAACCTGAACTTTGCACTATCATTTTCTATGTTCAGTGGACCATGAAATTGGGGTCAAAACTATAATTTGGCATTAAAATTAGAAAGATCATATCATGGGGAACATGTGCATTAAGTTTCAAGTTGATTGGACTTCAGCTTCATCAAAAAGTACCTCGACCAAAAACTTTAACCGGACGGACGAACAGAGGCACAGACGGACGGACGAACAGAGGCACAGACGGACGAACGAACAGAGGCACAAACCAGAAAACATAATGCCCCTCTACTATTTTAGGTGGGGCATAAAAACAAATTTTATTTCAAACAATCTTTACAAAACAAAAAACATAACAGTACACAAGTTGAAATGTGTCAACAGCAATAATGACAATTGATTTTAGGTTGAAAGTCATATAGATAAAGGTTTCATTACAAGTATCACATAAACTTAATGTTTTTAAAGATCAATCAAAATGAGTTCAAGGTCAGATATACCTTGTCAGACAGACTTGTACACCTCCACCAGAGAGTAATCTCTACGTCTTGCATTCCAGGACAAGAACATAAATGAATTTAGTGTATGATATTCTAAATAACTTACTTGTTAAATTTAAAAGGCATTTCTATAGTTGTGTGTCCATCATCTGTCGTTACAACATGAATCTCTGTTTCTTTATCATATTTCATGGCTAATAACTTGTTCATTGATTGTCTGTGTTGGTTATGATATTCCTGAAGGCCCCATATCTCACTAAAGAAAAGATTTAAACAGAATATTTATGGTGGAAAAATCAGTTGATTTTTTTATCGTCTGAAAGAAAGTGTACATTTTGTTGTCATGCACAAAAAATTATCATTAACTTCATTTGGCAAGAACGTTAACCATTATTCGTCATGAAGGTATCCCCATTACGACCCTCGTGGTGTGATATGATAATTTAGTTACTTGATTTATCGAGTAATTTAGACGGAATGTATCAACCTCAATTACTTTAGACATCTTGCTTTTGTTAGATGTATTGCTTCTTGTCTCCATCAGTTGTGTTCCGCCTTTTTTATCTGATTTTTAATAGTTTGTTTCCTATGCTGTACAGTTACACCATTGTCCCAGGTCAGGGGAGGGTTGATGCCTTCAAACGAGTTTAACCACACTTCATTCCGTATGTGCCTGTTCCAAGTCAGGCTCCTGTTATTCAGTGGTTGTCGTTTGTTGTTGTGTTACATACTTTTTTTCTCCATTATTTTGTACATAAATGATGCTGTTATTTTTCCTATTTGAATCGTTTTACATTTGTCATTTTTGGGCCTACTTGTATTATAGCTGACTATGCAGTTTGGGCTTAGCTCACCAATTAAAGCTGTATGGTGGCCTGTAGTTGTTAATTTCTGTGTAATTTTGTCTCTTGTGGAAAGATGTCTCAGTAGCAATCATACCACATCTTCTTATATTTATATTTGCCCCCTACCTGAACTCCTCCATAGTAACAGCAGTCAGACTTTGATCCCCTTCTTTTAAGTCCATGTCTTTATACATCATTGCCAATATACAATATTTACTGTTTATGGCATTGTTGTCCCAATCTATTGCCTTCAACACAAACAATATTTCATAAACAAAATCATTCGCCTCTTCATTTTCAAAATTCAGATGTGGCATTTTATTCATTTTTCATAAAAAAAAATTAACTTTACATATATGTATAAATTTGAACAAGGTGAACCAACACCTGAAGTGGTTATCGTGTGGTTGGGTAATAGAGGGATACAGAAAGGTTTTCACAGTTGTCTTTCACTAGAAAAGAGAAAGTCAACTCTTAATAATTTTGATGAGTTATATGTGTAGTCTTTCATTTTAAGAGAGGTGCTGTTCTTTTCTTCAAGTCAAATGAAACGAGTGACCGGTGAAAAATAATGTTATTCCAATTCTTTAACCAATGCATACAAACATCATAAACTTAGTCTTCTGTGCACGATTTAGTAATTTTTTTCTGATAAATTTCGTATAATTGTCAATTTTTTTTCAATCGGTCTGTGTTGTTGTAAAAATATGGCAGGTAATTAAAGTTCATGTTTTGAAGCCGAAGTTTAACAATTGTCAACTGTTTGTCAACAATCAACCAAAAAGCATGGATATTGAGCATGTGTTTAACATGTACAATCAGATAATAGTTAGTATTAAGGACATTCATGTGTATTGTGATCACCGGATTTTTACGAGATGGGTCACACTGAGGTCACTTTGCATACGGAAAATATGTTGGGGAATTGCTCCCTGGAAGGAAGCGATTGAAATAAAGTAAACTTCTTCTAAATATGAACAAATTAAAGAATTTACTTCAGAAAAAAGTAAATGTAGATAAGTTTTATTATGAAAACTATCCATTAGGCCACACCAATTTAATTTCTTGTTCTACGGATTTTTGGACTCCAAAATATGGGGCGAGCGAGCGATTTGAAAATTTTAATAAAAAAATATTTAATTTGCAAATTTTTGAGGTGAAGCTTGAAAAGTAAAGGCGAGCGATTATAATTTTTTTTTGTAAACAATAAAAAGTAGATTTTCACAATATTAAAACTTGATTTATCACTTGTACGTTGACATTTCTTTAATTTCTGATGTATTTTTTCCCTGTTCACCAAGAAATAGTTACATCTGGTCTATGTGTGTGTGACTGACAATGAGACAATTCTCCATTCAAGTCATAATCAGTTTGAGGGCAACCCCTTAATGTTATAAATATCCCTTTTACATGTTTTATGAGGGATCAATATAAGTTATAATATATTTGTTTGTATAAAAGAGCTCATATTTTCTCAAAGAACTATATATCTATCTGGTATTAAATGGTCAAAACATGTCCAAGAATTTTGTAATATTCCTGGACTTTAACCATGTTAACACATTTACTTTAACAGTTTAATAGAATGAAATTTAAAACAGTGTGGCTGTGGCCATTGATTGACACATTAAATTCATCCATTGACTGGGACAATTTAGGTGAACGTTTGTATGTGACAACAACTGCTCACTATGTACTTTTTAAAGACACCTAAACTAAGGGGTCACCAAAGGTTCTCAACACCTTAATAAAGTAAATCGAAAAACTAATCAGAAATAACACGATGTTTTGATTTATATCAATTATGTAAATCAAAACATAAAGGTTATTCCTGATTAATTTTTTGAATTATTTTATAATTAAAGGCGTTAAGAAACCTTTGGTGACCCCACAGTTTAAATGTCTATCGTAGGTACGTTCACGTAAATTGTCCCAGTCAATGGATGAATTTAATGTGTCAATCAATGACCACAGCCACACTGTTTTGAATTTCATTCTATTATTCAAAATAAGTGCACCCCTCTTTTTTGAGTACAAAATTCTAAGTTTTCAAAGGTTTTGTATAGAAGAACTATACAAATCCTTGGTATTTCTGTTTTCTTTTCTACATCAATAAAATGACCCTTTATCTGAGGGAGGGTTGTTCTCAACCTGATAATAACAAACACAGGTCAAAGTACGGCCTTTTACACAGGGCTTTGATACAGACCAAACAGCAAGCTATAAAGGACACAAAAATTATTAGCTAATTTATATATATATCCAAACAGGAAAATACCAAATTATGAACAACATCAACAAATGATAACTGCTGAAAGACAGGCCTCTGAATCAATCAGGACAGGTGCATAAACATGCAGTGGCTATAGATAGTTTTGTTCGCCAGCATACAATATAATTGCAGTTGAAGGCAAATCCTTCAGAAGTTCTTCTTACTTTATTCTCACAGTGAACATGTTTTGATAGGGAATATAATTAAGGGGGAAAGAAACCAATTGTTTGTTCTTTACAGGTATTTCCGTGCTGTTATAAATTTATATCGGAGCACTCCCTCTTTGGATAAATAGGTTTCATGCTGAAGCAAATATTCTCACAGATATTTACACCTTGTGGTGGGGTGATTTTATGTTTAAAGTCGTTATATACAGGTTAGACTGTGATTTTAAAACAAATGTTGATATCTTTTTATAATATTTACAAAAACAACGGTGCTGGAAATGGACATGATTACATTTCCGGATGCGGGAAGCGGGAATATAAAAAAAATTAAAAAAAATCTGTTTTGAAAAAAATAGGTGCGGGCGGGTCCGTCGAACAAGGAATCCAATTGGTGTGGCCTAAGTTATAAAAAAAAACATATACATTTTTTTTTTTTAATTTAAGGTTCCTTATGACTTTAATAATTCAGAAAGGGGGTAAATTTTTGCAGAATGATACAGTTGAACTGTGATTTTTTTCATTTGTATTTTGTTAATAAATTGCATTGTAATTGTGCAAAAATCTTGGGATAATTCATTAAAGACATAAATTTCCAGAAGTTATTTTAATGAGTAGTGTCTGTAACCAGCACTTACCTTATCCTTACAAAGTAGAAATTAAAATATTTCTCACTGTTTTTTCCACTCACCAAATGAGTTTTACAAATTTCAAGATCACAATTTTTTTTCTATTGTGTTAATCTTTATTTTTGGACATCAGTGCAACCATATTGTTCCCTGTATTGTGTTTTGCACATTTAGGTTTAAAATTTGTCACAAGAACTTACCATTTTAATGTATTCTCTAACAATATCTAATAATGGTATCATTCCCTCCTTGCTAAAAATAGATGGGTTCCTTTCTGCTGCCTGAGCAACCATCACTGAGGTACATCCAGTATTCTTTGCAAACTTCTGTATGTCAGAATTATCTTTCATCTCCTTTGAACCACCACTATAAGAATATGAATGGAAAATCATGTATATAATTGTAAATTTCCATGCAGAGTGATGAAGAATCTACTGTATGGACAGTTTTCCCAATGTTAAATTTCACTCCATTTCTAGTTACTTTGATTTTGAACTTTGAAATCAATATGGGTTTCCCTCCCATCATATAGGATTATAATCCAACTTTTGTATCAAATTCATTAAGGAACTAACGTGTTGCATTCATTTAAGGTAAATGACCTTGACATATTGACCTTAGAACCATTATGGATCTGCCTTTCATTATTTATGACTATATATGCAAGTCTGATTTCAAAACCATGTAAGGTTCTGGAATTATTTCTGTCAATTTTATTTGCTTTGGACATGATCTTGGAAAGTGTTTTCAAAATGAAAAGGGCACTTTCTTCTATTATATATGACCACATATCCAAGTTGCAATCCAACATAAAATGTTTGATTGATCAACAAAAAAGCTTAAATGACTGATGGACATTTTTGCTCCAGTCCCAAGTCAGAACCTTTGTTCAGCTGAAAATCACCTCTGGGTGTGGGATTTTCTTGCTGCGTTGAAGACCCATTGGTTGCCTTAGGCTGTTTGTCTATTTGAGATATTCCCCATTTCCATTCTCAATTTCATTTGTAGCATGGGGTATTACAATAATTTCAACATTATTTTCACAAACAATTTCAAACTCTAATAAAATAGGTACTGGAGAAATGTGCAATAGTATAAACTTTTGATAAAAAAGGGCTGGTTATGTCGAGTTTCATAATGGCATGCATGTTTATAACAATTATTATTCTATTGAACCATTAATATTGTCTTATCAATATAACAAGAATGTGTCCCAAGTACACGGATCCCCCATCCGCACTATTATTTTCTATGTTCAGTGGACCATGAAAATTTGATTAAATCTCTAATTTGGCATTTAAATAAGAAAGATCATATCATAGGGAACATGTTTGCTAAGTTTCAAGTTGATTGGACTTCAACTTCATCAAAAACTACCTTGACCAAAAACTTTAACCTGAAGTGGGACAGACGGACGAATGGACAGACGGACGGATGAACAGAAGCACAGACCAGAAAATATAATGCCCATAAATGGGGCATAAAAATAAGCAGATGAGGTATGATTAACAATGTAATGACTATTTAAATCTGTTTATTGTTTAGTTTGTTTGTCATGTTATGAATTATTGCATTATAATTAATCTGTCCTTCATTAGTCACCTTGATCGGTAAATAAAATTCTCTGTAACCATCTGTACAAAGGTATTTGTGTTTTTGTTTTTGTGTTTTTGTGTGTGCGAACACTGAACCTTACATATATTGTTTGGTTTGTTTAATTATGATATGAATTATTGCATTATAATTAATCTGTCCTTCAATGGTCACCTTGATCGGTAAATAAAATTCTCTGCAATCATCTGTACAAAGGTATTTGTTTTTTGTTTTTGTTTTGTCTGCTACTGAACCTTACTTTGCAATAACAGGGATAGACAAACTTTCTGCTATCTTGTATATTTTTTGGTTTGTTTATTATGTTATGAATTATTGCATTATAATTAATCTGTCCTTCAATAGTCACCTTGATCAATAAATAAAATTCTCTGTAACCATCTGTACAAAGGTATTTGATTTTTGTTTTGTCTACTACTGAACCTTACTTTGCAATAACAGGGATAGACAAACTTTCTGCTATCTTTCTAATAAAATCATTCCTATTAGTATGTCTGGGTCGTTCTTCCTTAGTTCGTCCATGAACTGTCAAGGCTGATACACCTGTCTTCTCTATTATCTTGGCTAACTCAATCGTCTCGTCTAACTGTTAATTATAATGTAATATGACATTGACTTTTTATATCATTTTAATTGACATTCCACCACCACTGATTGTAAAACTGAGTGTCAACAAAGTTGACCTTATCACAACTCAGTCTGTGTCAAACTGTTTTAGGGTTTGTCAGACCGAAAAAGAAATTTGAATTTTTCTGTTACATATATATTCTTAAGGCATAAAATACATTTATTTCCTTGTTTTTGAATAAATTTTTAAATCATATAACACTTACGGTAGGAAGACATCTTATTTTACATGTTACTGGAATTGAAACTGCTTTCACAAGACTTGATAATATCTGAAAATTAAGATATTATATATAAAAAAAAGTTATTGTAAGATTTAGCTTTTTGAAAAATATAAGTTTTATTTTTTTTTAAATTACATAGAGAGATACTGTTCATCTTCATCTTGAGGTTATATAGTTCCAGAAAGCAAGCCCTTAGAAACGACCGTTGTTGCTACTTTCTTAAGACAACAATGGGACTGATATCAAAACCCGCCATTCTAAAATTGAGTTAATTTCGTGGAAAAAATAATTTGGTGTCAATTTGGATTTTTTCTTTTTGCTGTTTCTTACTTGCCATTTAGGTCAGAAATATATATCATATATTGCGTTCGATTTTTTAAGCATGGTTCTTTATTATTAAAGAAAATATTACAATAAACAAGTTAAATTGGCCGTCTTTTAACAATAACGTAAAGCCGTTGGTCGTCGTTTATAAATTATGCGAAATTGTCTGTTTCTTCATTTTCCACAAAACAAAGAATATATTTACTAAATAACACATCAATAATAAGTATCTCAAAGTCAAACGTTCAATCAACCCCCAGGAAATCCCATTCGAACTAAATTCCAAACGAAAGACATTTTTTTACATTGTAGTTTTCTGGTCTTACACATCGATGTCAACTTACATCTGTACACATTGTACACACATTACGGTAAGTGTGTTTGTTTGAAAAGGCAATGGTAAGTTCAGCTGTGAATATTTGACTGGATTAATAATTCTCTTTAAGTCAGTGAAATGTTTGACTTAACTATAAACAAGGTAAGGAAATCTTATACTGTCTATGCACAACTGCTCAAGATGACAGACACAAAAATCATTCATTATTTTGTTATATAGTATAAAAATATTTTTTTTGCAATGAAGGAATCCTGCAAAAGTAAATGAAAAAGTCTCGTCCTAAATTTGAACTAAAAACAATCTCTTTCAGACTAGCATTTTAATCAATCTTATTCAAAGCATGTTCATAGTACTGACATGAAGTGTGACTTAATTTTGACTTGTGATCTAAAACATAATTGTTGACTTAGCACCCATAAACTTCTCTGAAATTCTTTTATATAAATATAAACCAGATGGTCCACAGGGCGCAGCTTTATACAACTGCAGAGTTCGAACCCTGAACATTGGGGCAAGTATGGACACAACATTCAAGCTTGATACAGCTCTGAATTTGGATTGTGATTAAATAGTTGACACAACACAGGATTCTGACACATAATGAATGTGGCCTAAGAACTTAAACTTAAAAACTTTAAATTTTAAATTGGACATTACCTATTATGGTCCAATATCCAAAATCTGAAAATACATGGTTAGATTCAGCATATCAAAGAATCCCAAGAATTCAATTTTTGATGAAATCAAATAAAGTTAAATTTTGGACCCTTTAGACCTCAATGTGGACCAATCTAATAACCAGGCCCAATCATCAAAAATCTAAATACATGTTTAGATTAAGCATATGTGAAAGAACCCCATATATACAATTTTTGTTGAAATCAAACAAAGTTTAATTTTGGACCGCAATTAGGACCAACTTGAAAACTGGGCCAATAATCAAAAATCTAAATACAGGTTTAGATTCAGCATATCAAAGAACCCAAAGGATTCAATTTCTGTTGAAATCAAACAAAGTTTAATTGTGGGCCTCGATTTGGACCAACTTGAAAACTGGACCCATAATCAAAAATCTAAGTACTTGTTTAGATTCAGCATATCAAAGAACCCCTAGAATTCAATTTTTGTTGAAATCAAACAAAGTTTAATTTTGGACCCCGATTAGAACCAACTTGAAAACTGGGCCCATAATCAAAAATCTAAGTACATGTTTAGATTCAGCATATCGAAAAACCCCAAGAATTAAATTCTCGTTAAAATCAAACTTAGTTTAATTATGGACCCTTTGGACCTTAATGTAGACAATTTGAAAAAGGGACCAAAAATTAAGAATCTACATACACAGTTAGATTTGGCATATCAAAGAACCCCAATTATTCAATTTTTGATGAATTCAAAAAAGGTTTAATTTTGGACCCTTTGGGCCCCTTATTCCTGAACTGTTGGGACCAAAACTCCCAAAATCAATCCCAACCTTCTTTTTGTGGTCATAAACCTTGTGTTTAAATTTCATAGATTTCTATTTACTTATACTTAAGTTATGGTGCGAAATCCAAGAAAAATACTTATTTGGGCCCTTTTTTTACCCCTAATTCCTAAACTGTTGGGACCTCAACTCCCAAACTCAATCCCAACCTTCCTTTTGTGTTCATAACCTTGTGTTAAATTTCATAGATTTCTATTCACTTATACTTAAGTAATTGTGCCAAAACCAAGAATAATGCTTACTTGGGCCCTTTTTTGGCCCCTAATTCCTAAACTGTTGGGACCAGAACTCCCAAAATCAATCCCAACCTTCCTTAAGTGGTCATGTTGTTTTTTATTTGGTCGGGTTGTTGTCTCTTTGACACATTCCCCATTTCCATTCTCAATTTTATAGAACTAGGAAAGGGTTAACTGAAGACTCTCTTAACATTTTTTTGAAATGGTATCTACTTCAATCTATGATTTTCATGTAGCGGTGTTGAAGTTGTCTCCCATACAAATAACAAAAGGTTTGTTCCAGAATAAAAATGCATATGGGAGCATGAGTGGCAACTTCTGTAAAACCTTGACCACCACAAACAAGTTCATAATTCTTATGAAATTGAAATGAAAATGAAAAAGTGCCTACAACTGCAATTAAAATGCCAAAATCCACATCTAATAAGTGCCTACAATTCCCCTGTCAACACAACCCCTAACGATAAAATTTGAGAACATCCCTTGAATTAATTTTTTTATATGATTAATTTCTAATGTCTTTCTAACTGTATCAACTGGTGTACTGCATATTTAGTAATTAATAGTCTAGACAACTGCCAAATGTTTATGTTCTTCTATTGTCAACATGTATTTACAATTTGTCTTGACGACACTGATGATTGAAGTTTTTATAGCCCTCACACTTTCGGCAAATGACTCTGTCTTTATTTGTTTCTGTTTTATATGATTATTCAAAACAACATCTCTTTCCAGGAGGGAATCTCAAGGTAATAACCTTGAGCTAATCTCAAGGTTAAAATTTGAAACTTGTAGCCTTGAAGTTATTTTTGTTTGTTTAGATTTCCAATTACTGATCAGACAAATAACAAATCACAATTCAAACAATTCATCTTACTTTTACTTTAAAGGATTAAATAAACAAGTACCTGTTTAACTTTCTCTGGCTTCTTCAGTAATGCTGCACCCATTCCACCCTGAAATTAATAAATAATAAATACCGTGGATGTCTTGGATTGAGGAAAATTGTATTCATGGATATTGGTTTTTTTATGAATTTGCCAGTCTGCATACTAGCCTTTTAACCAGGTGCTCCACAGGGTGCAGCTTTAGACGACTGCAGATGTCCAACCCTGAACAGTGGGGGCAAGTATGGACACAACATTCAAGCCTGATACAGCTTTGAATTTGGATTGTGATCAAATTTCACATAATATGAGTTTCTGACACAAAACAAATGTCAAGATCTTACAAATATATTGTGCAGTCAAACATTCCTTCTCCTTTTCAAACTTTTCAAAAATTTGGAATTTGAGAAATTTGGGAAAAAAAATAATTGAAAACTACTACCACCCCCTTTTTGCAATTAGTCCAAAACCTGACATTTCCTACTACCACCCCCTTTTTGCAATTAGTCCAAAACCTGACATTTCTTTATACATAATTTACAAGTAGTGTATTTAAATTATTTAAATACCAAAAATTCAAAATAATTTCATATTAAGGTAGATAGGGTGTCGTCCTCCATCTTGGATTTTGAAATACTAAACTAGAGGCTCTCAAGAGCTTGTGTCGCTCACCTTGGTCTATGTGCATATTAAACAATGGACACAGATAAATTCATGACAAAATTGTGTTTTGGTGATCATGATGTGTTTGTAGATCTTACTTTACTGGACATTCTTCTTGCTACAGTTATCTCTATCTATAATGAACTTGGCCCAGTAATTACAGTGGAAAATATATTCTACAAATTTACAAAAATTTACAAAAATTTATGAAAATTGTTAAAAAATGACTATAAAGGGCAATAACTCCTTAAGGGGTTACTTGACAATTTTGGTCATGTTGACTTATTTGTAGATCTTACTTTGCTGAACATTATTGCTGTTTACAGTTTATCTCTATCTATTATAATATTCAAGATAATAACCAAATACTGCAAAATTTCCTTAAAATTACTAATTCTGGGGCAGCAACCCAACAACAGAGTGTCTGTTTTGTCTGAAAATTTCAGGGCAGATAGATCTTGACCTGATAAACAATTTCTCCCTTTTCAGATTTGCTCTAAATACTTTGGTTTCAGAGATATAAGCCAAAATCTACATTTTACCCCTATGTTCTATTTTAGCAATGGCGGCCATTTTGGTTGGTTGGCAGGGTCACGCCACACATTTTTTAAACTAAATACCCCAATGATGATTTTGGCCAAGTTTGGATTAATTTGGCCCTGTAGTTTCAGAGAAGAAGATTTTTGTAAAAGTCATTAAGATTTACGAAAAATGGTTAAAAATTGACTATAAAGGGCAATAACTCCTAAAGGGGTCAACTGACCATTTCGGTCATGTTGACCTTTTTGTAAATCTTACTTTGCTTAACATTATTGCTGTTTACAGTTTATCTCTATCTATAATAATATTCAAGATAATAACCAAAAACAGTAAAATTTCCTTAAAATTGTCAATTTATGGGCAGCAACCCAACAATGGGTTGTCTGATTCATCTGAAAATTTCAGGGCAGATAGATCTTGACCTGATAAACAATTTTACCCCTGTCAGATTTGCTCTAAATGCTTTGGTTTTTGAGTTATAAGCCAAAAACTGCATTTTACCCCTATGTTCTATTTTTAGCCATGGCGGCCATCTTTGTTAGTTGGCTGGGTCACCGGACACATTTTCTAAACTAGATACCCCAATGATGATTGTGGCCAAGTTTCGTTTGATTTGGCCCAGTAGTTTCAAAGAAAATTTTTTTTGTAAAAGTTAACAACGCCGGATGACGACGGCGGAGGTCAAGTGATGAGAAAAGCTCACTTTTTAGGCCAGGTGAGCTAAAATAAGGTCTAGATCTTTCATGAAATGTGCAAATGTTTATAGTAGTAGGTAATTCATGGGTAAGAATTTTTATTATAATATAGAAAATGTCATGTTTGATCAATCATATTTAAGATTGTATTTTACAAAAATAAGAATTCTTTTGTATGAATCATTTTTTTCCAACTTTCTCAAATAAGGGGAGGCAACTCAAATGCAAGGGCAGATAATTCAGATAGTGTTACTTTTACAATAGAATGTGTTAGGAATTTACCCATTTTTACATGTGGCAAGAAGACGAGTCCGGTGACCCCATTTTTTCTTTTTCTTATCTGAAAGCATAATATTGGAGCTATCTTCTCATATTTTATCTCAAAATTCTATGGTGTGGTTTGCGTTTTATGGCGGAAAAATGGGTTTTCCATGCATAATCTATACAAAATCTTGACAATTTTGCACAACCTGTAGTGTGAAAATAAGTCTGGTGATCCATTCTTTTTATTATTGTTTTTAAACAAGCAGGATATGAACTACATTTTGGCAAATTATTAAAAGAGTCTATGGATTATAATTTAGACACCCCATCTACCTTAAGCTTGTTTTTTTTTTATTTCATAAGAATTAATTCTACAATCAAAAGTACATTTGTAACATGTTTTACTGTAACTGTATTCTTTAAGTGACATGTTATCACCCAATTAACACATTTGATGGTTGTTTATATGTTGATATTTCAATCTCAGGTTTATTAGTGTGATTCTGTCTAATGACACATGTGTAACAACTAAAATGTTTATTTGAAATTTCCTACAATAGAGATAATTTGTAAGTATAGATAAATCAGCTTGTTTCAGAAAACAATTATTTTATTTAAAGTTATGTCTGAATGTTGTCAGAAATGACAGACGAACAATTAGTCAGTGAAAATTAACACCTTATTTGGATATGTCCCACAAACATTATAAAACAACCTATGGTTATTTCTCAAGAATCTTCCAATTCTTCACACGATTTTTTCTTCTTCAGAAAACTCAAATTGATGAATAAATAAATGAACAGAGTTTCATTGTTGGTGGATATTTGAATTCATGGTTTTGATCAACATATTAAACATACAAGGTGACAGGACATGCTGCTGGAATAGGTCACAATTTCAAGCTTGAAAATATGTCAGCTTAATACACCCTTAAAATATAGAAATGGTAGTGACTTTATGTACAATTAATGACTTCATACAAGGTTGACCATGAAAGACAACAAGCTTATTTCTAATGTGGCCTTATGGTATAATTACCTTAATAGAGAATTCTTTAGGACATCCCATATTAATATCAATGCCAGCAACATCGTCTTGTCTGTCAATTTAAACAAGTATGTTTTAATTTTTTGGCATCCTCATATTTTCAAATACAAATTCAAATTCTCTTTCATGTAGTAATTTAACTTACAGAATACAATAAAAAATAAACCAGACTGGTTTCAGAAGTATTCTCATCCTAGTTCCCCCTAAAAATCAAATGGTAGTTCCATAATATGATCAATGACGTTCTTATCCATTACATTTAAAATACACTATGTTTTTAGGAATAAAACACAGAACTTGTTCATGACATGATCATAGCAGGGTTAATCAAGTTAATAAAGGTAGTTATAAATTGTGAAACAAAACTTAATATAGACTGTTATAAAAAAAAATCTTACACTTTCAATGCAGCAGCTACAGCTCTTTCAGGATCACTGGTTCCCTGTTAGAAACGGATATCAAGATAATTAATTGATTTAACATATCATGTTCAAACAGTTACTTTACTTGAACAAATTTTGGTTTATGTTTACATCACATGTCAAGTAATAAAATTAGAATGTGTCTCAGAATACTTATGCCCCTGCTCAAGCTTGGCATATTTCCAAGTTAAAAAGGAGCATAGCTCCAGAGTGGACTAACAACCCAAATTTGAACTCTATCTACAATGTACATGTTGCCGTTCTATTACCATTGTGTATGATTTTTTATTAAATCTCAATGAGATAAACTTCAGTTAGAGTGCGGCAACTAAAATTAGACTGACAGAAATTTTCAAATACAGACAGACAGACAGAAGAAAATACAAACGGATAGACAAGAGAAACATGTCCTAATTGCCTATGACAGAGGTTTAAAAATCAGTTTTTATCAAATTTAAATGAGGAAAATTTTATTTAGAGTGCGGCAACTTAAATAAGCCTGACAGAAATATTCAAGGACAGAAAGTCAGAAGAAAAGAAAAACAAAGGAAACACTTATTGTCCTCATTGCCTAATGTGGAGGCTTAAAAATCCAACAACTTGGGGAAACTCAAAATTCAAATGTTTGATTAAAACAAATTAAATCCTTGATATCACACAAGGTGGAAGGCAACCACTGGATAAATGCCCCTGTCCAAGCATATGGCAAAAATCATTAATGTCAGAGGTTCCACAAAAGGATACCAGACTTCCATGAAAATACTGGACAGTACAACAGACCAACCAAAATAAATCTATTCCAATTTATTTTTCATTTAATTAAAAAAATTTAAATGTATAATTTTTTTCACTATCAGAGAAACTAATAAATGATGCATTTAAATGATGAAATAATGAATCCATCATTGACCTAAAGATATCTTTTGGTTATTCCTTTTTTTGAGTTATTCTCTTACTGTTTCATTGATGTCTTTTCAGAGTAGTATCTAATTCATGTTAAAGACTTTTCATGTTGATATAGAAAATTATGTGTTTTATCATATTCATTCCTGTATTTTCAACAACAAAAAAATTAAATAAATTTGTTTGATACATTTTTTTTCAACTGTACCATGTAAGGGGGATAATTCAAAAAGAAGGGGAGATAACTCAGATGAAGTAATTTTTACAGCGGAAGACTGTGAGGGCATTCTGGTGTATTGCACAATAGTGTTGTATATATATTATTGGATGGCACTTTTATCTTGTACATGGTGATTGGAGTGTTCAACAATTTTTATATTTTAAAACTATCTGATGTATAATATAGTACTTTAAAAATCTAAATAATACAAGAGAAAACAATTCTGTTTCTACTTGGTGTTCCTAATTTGAAAGATATACGAAGAAGAAGAATTGTTGCCACATACATTTCTACACATGTGACTTGCGTTTTTGTTTGATAACTCAGTTCAAAATAAAATATTCATCCATCTATTATTAAAAAGAACATTAACAGCTTTATATCTACAAACTGTTTATCCATATTTTTAATGAACTTTAATTATCATTGTCCATTGATCATCATTGAACCCATTGTAAAACTGTATTTATATTTGTATTTTCAGTTTTTCACCATTTGGATTGGTAGTAAAATAAAAGTCAGCTCCTGATTGTTTTATCTTTACTTGAACCCAGTCATCTTGGTTACACTCAGTGGTCTGGCCAGTACAGCAAGAGTTTCACATCATACTAACAAATTACAACTGATTTGTTTCTACAACATCGAATAAAAAATACATACCAATTGAAAGAAGACTTTTCCTTTTTCCTGTGGACAGGTTCTAAATACCACGAAACCATCAGACATAACATAGTCCACAGTTCCAAGTATATCTGTAACAGTCATCAATAAAAAAAAACATGGTTAGACTAGTATATGTCTCTTTTCTCTAACCAGATCTATATTAATTGTAGTAAGGGCTATTTAATAATATTCCAATTTCAGCTGTTCTTTCTTATTTAGGAAACCCCTTGTATCTTTCAAAAGCTATGGATCAAATTTGTTTGCACAGCAATCCTTACCTTTCTCAGAAATTTTTTTTAAACTTACAGCCAAAATTTCAAATGTTTGTTTACATATTTTTCAACTAGATTCCTACGATTCAAATAGTAGATGTTTTTTTCAAAAAAAGTATTATTCTGTGACAATAAGATGATTTTCTGTAAAAACATTCATTTTCATGGGGTTAAAATTTAGTGGTAAATGCCATTCATAAAAATGTGATTTTTTCATTTTTCATCTTTTGACCGGGTTTACCAAATCTTAATCAGTTACTTACCATTTTCTACTCTAGTTGAGCTGAGTATTTTGAAATCAATTATTTCCTAAAAATATAGAGTGTATATTTCATGATAAATACAGTTGCAGTGAACTCAATACAATGTCTTGTAGTTTTGGCATCATTGCATAATAATATATATTTATCTAGCATATAGCATCCTTCAATGTAACAAAAAAATTTCATACAACACAAGTTTGTCAGAAAATCAACATCATATTTGAATGTTGTCTTATATTGTGTGTTTCTTGCCTCCCAACTTTATCAATTTTATATTATTTAAGGTAAAATAAGCCATGGTTGAAGAGAGAAAAAAAATGCAAAAAACTGACTCAATTTGAGTTACAAGCTCTCAACTTGGGAGAGGCACATACAGAAGTGTCTGGGTAAAACTGCACTAGATATATAATTATACAACAATTTTACCTCACAGTATACTAAATCTGCGCCATATCTAAGTGACAAAAGTCTAAATGGTAATGTAGATACTCTAACCATAGGAGCCAAAATCACTTTGTGGTGGAAATCTATTTTCTCCGTCATTATCTATCAACACTGAAAAATAGTTCATAGTCATTTTTATATCAACAAAGGTAATCCAATGGGTCCGAGTACACAGTTATTTCGTAGTGCATTTCTTTTAGACAATAAATGAAAATTAAAAAAATCCCACCTGCGCTTTCTCAATTATATTTTTACAGTGTGTTGTACTACTTTTGGGACAAATTATATCAAAATTATAGAAAACTTCATTAGCTCTTACTCAAAATATGGACAATTTTATGTTAAGGGGGTCTTGAAATCTTTTGACAGCTTCCGAAGTGCTAATTTTTGACCTTTTTCAGCTGGACCTAATCACTACTTTACATTAATATTTATTACCCAATTTTTTTTACAGTGTCATTTCACCCCCCAACTTGCTATATGAGGCATAAAACATGGAGAAATAAATTTGGAAGGGGTATAACAAAAATTGGCAAGTAACACACTGTCCACACTAAGGACTATATTCGTGGACAACGAAAATCAAAGGACGATAACTGTGTACTCTGACCTAATAGGATAGAAAAAGTTGACCAATCTTAATAAAACTTGGTATGACTAAAGCTTAATATATTATAAGACTGCTTACAAAGTTTCATAGCAATAGGATATATATTATAGACAATATGATTAATTCTATATTCAACTTTGTGTGTTAAATTTAGACGTTAAAATTGAGAAATTTCAACTATCAACATTTGGGGCTTTTAAAATTTAAATTTGGCAAAAAAATACTTTTAAAATGCCTTAATATATAATATATCATGTATTTAAAGCAATAGAGTACTCATTTGATATATCAGACTTAGCATTATTATTCAAAAGTCAAATTTATATGAGCCTGTGCTTAAAAATAGAGGTTTTCCAATGAAAGGGTGTCTTACATGAAGATGTAATATTTTCCAGCAAATTTAAATTTGTGAAGCTTTTTGATTATAAATAATCCTTACATATCTATTTAATGTACTTTAAATGGAAATAAAACTTACAAATAACATATCATATTAGTTTAAAAGGGTCTTAGGCCAAGTAAGACTAAAAATAATTTAGGGTCAATTTAGGCCGCAGCACATATTTACATTTAAAAGTGCATATTGAAGCTATAGGAAATACAAATTTGTGTCTTTTCTATCATTTCTATACTCAGGTGACATGATACAATAAATCTGAGCACAAAAAGGCTCTTACATTCAACTTTTTAGCAGACAGTATGGTCTGATACAAAGATTTTTCACTTTTTAGTGAAAAACTTGCATGCAATTTTAGTCTCAACAGGCTTATATTTGAACCACATGCTATCCTACAGAAGTAAAGAAAGATATTATGAGAAATGAAACAGGTACAAAGGACATTGTTAAGTGTTTTTTATACAAATTTAGTGAGGTCTTTATTATTGACTTCAACTTTTATGTGCCATGCTCCTCACATTTAACTTGATCCAAACAGGGCGTTAGACGAGGGTCATTTATACAACACATTTTGCTCATACTGTCCAAGATAATCTTCTTTTCTGTAGATTCAGAGTTCACAAATAAGTAATAAAACTGGATTAAAGCATAGAAACACAAAAATTGAGACATGAAAACATGTCAGATAGAAAGTCAGAATGCCACTTATGCATCAAAATTGAAAAAGCTATGAAATGCTTATTTTGACCATATAATGCCAAAATTGGTCATTTTTGCAGAAATTCTATCAAATAAAAGTTTAAATCCTTTAGTTTTAAGCTATTTGACAAATTGACAACATCAAATCATTCAGGGAAGTTGCCAGAGTACAGATTCTATATTTCCTGATTTCACCTCTTAGGTCTGAGTACACAGTTATTTCGTAGTGCATTTCTTTTAGATAATAAATGAAAATTTTAAAAATCCCACCTGCGCTTTCTCAATAATATTTTTACAGTGTGTTGTACTACTTTTGGGACAAATTATATTAAAATTATAGAAAACTTCATCAGCTCTTACTCAAAATATGGACAATTTTATGTTAAGGGGGTCTTGAAATCTTTTGACAGCTTCCGAAGTGCTAATTTTTGACCTTTTTCAGCTGGACCTAATCACTACTTTACATTAATATTTATTACCCAATTTTTTTTACAGTGTCATTTCACCCCCCAACTTGCTATATGAGGCATAAAACATGGAGAAATAAATTTGGAAGGGGTATAACAAAAATTGGCAAGTAACACACTGTCCACACTAAGGACTATATTCGTGGACAACGAAAATCAAAGGACGATAACTGTGTACTCTGACCTAATAGGATAGAAAAAGTTGACCAATTTTAATAAAACTTGGTATGACTAAAGCTTAATATATTATAAGACTGCTTACAAAGTTCATAGCAATAGGATATATATTATAGACAATATGATTAATTCTATATTCAACTTTGTGTGTTAAATTTAGACGTTAAAATTGAGAAATTTCAACTATCAACATTTGGGGCTTTTAAAATTTAAATTTGGCAAAAAAATACTTTTAAAATGCCTTAATATATAATATATCATGTATTTAAAGCAATAGAGTACTCATTTGATATATCAGACTTAGCATTATTATTCAAAAGTCAAATTTATATGAGCCTGTGCTTAAAAATAGAGGTTTTCCAATGAAAGGGTGTCTTACATGAAGATGTAATATTTTTACAGTGTCATTTCACCCCCAACTTGCTATATGAGGCATAAAACATGAAACTGAAATGGAAAAAAAAAATATCTTATCACAATAGTTACTTATCATTATTATATTCTTCTAGATGAAACCCTCTGACAAATTAAGCAAAATAAAGCAAAACAAATACAATTGTGTATAACAATGAATCAGTGATATTGTTTGCCTTAAATTACTGGAGAATAAGGGCTTTTTCCCCTGGTGTAGAATCCCAATTTGGAAAAAAAAATGGCTTAAAATTATTCCCAAAAAGACAACTCTTTTCCCAAATAGTGCAGTCTCAATAGTAATTGTGCATGAATGCAAACTGAAAAACACTCATTTATACATTGTTCATGCCTACAATGACTATATGTGTAGATTTGAGGGTTCATTTATGACTTATCACTGACCATAAGGGGTTTTGTTCCACTTTTGGTCCAAAGAAGCACAGGTACAAAACAAGATTTTGTTAATAAATGTATATATACAGAATACATTATTCACTATTAAATGTGTACTAGATTAGAATTTAGGGGAAAAATCTCTTTTTTATTAAACTTGTATTGTTGATAAAATTATTTACAATTTATCATAATCTTCTTTACTTATTGCCTAAAACACAAAAAAGAGTAAAAACAAAATCAACATGTAAGGGCAATCACTCTTAGGAGTATAGTATACAAACGATTTTGGCGATACACTTATAAAATGTATGTAGACCTTCCCTTGCTAATAATTTTTGTCATTTAAAGAGTTTATCTATCTTATATAGTTTTCAAGTGAACTAGAGAGATGGACCAAAACTGCAAAAGTCACCATGTATCTGTATCTGTATATTTCTCGGAGAGATTTCAAGAGAGACATTCTTTCAGTTTCTAAAGGTGTACATGAAATCAGAAAAAGTGAAATGGTTTCATCCTCTTTGCCACAGACTCTGCAGATGGCAGATACCTCATTTTGAAAAAATTTCACTCCATATATTTGTCTTCAAGACATGCAAGATGAAATTGCCAGTTGCAAATCTGGTCCTAATTGTTAATTTGATTATGTCTCTACAGTTTGATGTATTTGTTGTAAGTATTGGATGTATTCTTTCTGTCTTATATTCACCAGATATGTATTTTAAGCTGGAGTATCTCTCAGAGTCTTTATTAATTTTTTCATTCCAGTAGGTTACTAGGTATGTATAGACGTATTTACACTTGTATGCAAATTTGTCCGCCATTATGTAAAATCACACAGGTTCCCGTAAACTTTGACATCATAATTTAAATTATTTGACGTCACAATTTAAAAGTGATTGTTGCTTGACGTCAAAAGGGTTGAGTTCAATATCGTAGCAGCTACGTAGCAGCTACGTAGCCGCTACGTAGCAGCTATCAATATCTATGTAATAACTAGTATTTAGCTACACGTTCAATAGTCAAAATCTACGTAGCGCTACGTAGCAGCTACGATATTGAACGCAGCCAAGGTGATTCGGAGTAGATCTAAGGTCATTCGGAGGCAAGATTCAGCTAAATACCAAAAGTGTAAATACGTTTATTCATTTGGTGATAAACTTTCCCATTGCTTTGACTTTTTTTGTAGACTATACATGTATGATAAAAATTACATTGGTGGATAACATGGCAATTTAGAAAACTTACCAAGTAACTGATTAATCTAAACAAAAAGCTTTCTCTAAATTGAAAGTACACTTAAAATATTGCAATCCTGGGAAACACCTGACAAAACCTGGGCGCAGACATTTTGGATAAATCAAGGTAAATGAGACGCTTGAATGTAATTCAGTGGATAACTTACGTTTATTAAAACATTTTAATGATCCAATTTCAAATCATTCTTATTTTCCTTTGGCGGTTTTGAACCGGTTGAAGAACATCAACAAGGATTGACAGAATAGGCTTTTGCCATATGAAAAGGTTACTTATTTATGATGAGACAACAAATAGTTTGGTTTTGCCCTGATGTACTGAAGGAAAGCATATGTATCCCTCAAATCTATTGTTATCCTTTTAATAGAATTATTGTAGTTCATGGCAAATGTGGTACCTAGTCCCTGAATAAAAATGACATCTGGCAAGGCTATTATTTTTTTTCTTTCTGGGATGCCTTACCGTTAATATATTTTTTCTGTCATTGCCAATTTTCAAACACAGGTACTAGACTTTCTATCAATAACAAGAACATATAGACCATGGGAAGAAAATAGTTTCAATTTATACGACAATGTCTTTTTTATATACCTTGGCACCAGGGCTTCCAAAACGGTGATATATTCCGGTCAGTTTATAATGTCTGGTAAAAGTCCGGCTGTGCAAAGCATGAAACGGTCATATACTTTTTAGGTTTCAAGGCTTTTTCAGTCATTTTTACATAATTCACGATCTTTTTGAACCAATCTTTTGCCTATAACATCAACACAATAAAAAATTCCGGTCATAAATGTGACATGATGATTAATTACTATCAAAACAACACCTACTTCAATACTTTCTAATTTTAATCAAAGGACATCGTATAAATTGATCGGTTTATTCACAATTATTTTCTTACATTTCAGCGGTTTGTATCTAATTGATTTAGTCCAAAAGATTAAAATTATTAGAAATTAGTTGATCAACATGATTTGATGAAAAATTTAAAAAGGTTTTATATGAAAAATCGTCAGAACTATGTCGTATGAATTAGAACATGTGTGCACAGGTGGAAAAGTTAATAATGCATCCTCATTTCTTCAAAAATGCTAACATTATTATTGATCTAACGTTCATTTCAAGTATTTTGTTGAAGAAATAACGGGGAAAAGAGCTTCTTCTCTCTGTCGTGCTTTGTAAACGTACACAGATTTAAGTATCCCTTTATGGTCCAAGTTTTACCATTGTCAAGTCAACATCCAGTTAGAACAATGTGAAAACGAAAGTAAAGTTTTTGACAATGTCATTTTGCACAAATAAAAAGTCTAAGGCTGATGTGCACACTTTGAATTATGCACTGCCAATTTAACAGTTACACCCGAACATTACGTTCAGGTATTTCCCATCCAATATTTTATGGAAATATTCTTTATAAAGGACAAAAATGTAAGTATTCACCTCAGAAGCTAACAAAACCTTTAAATAGACTTATTAAGAAGGGATATAGTTACGATACTGTTGTCAGGTCATTAAAGATTGCATATTTTGGCGTTAATATTGATTTACTTATAGGGTCTTTGCATCAGAACTAATCACATTAATATTGATAAACCAGTTGTTGGCATGACACGGGTTATGTTCTTCTCATATATGTTATGATGGTATGATACTAAACCCCTCACGGGGAGGATTGTGCCTGATATTCATATGATGAAGACATAATTTTTCAATCAGTTTAATTGAGGTCCGGAGCTGGCATGTCAGTTAACTGCAAATAGTCTGATGTTATTTATGTATTATTGTCATTTTGTTTATTTTCTTTGGTTACATCTTCTGACATCAGACTCGGACTTCTCTTGAACTGAATGTTAATGTACGTATTGTTATGCGTTTACTTTTCTGCATTGGCTAGAGGTATAGGGGGAGGGTTGAGATCTCACAAACATGTTTAATCCCGCCGGATTTTTGCGCCTGTCCCAAGTCAGGAGCCTCTGGCCTTTGTTAGTCTTGTATTATTTTAACTTTTAGTTTCTTGTGTACAATTTGGAGTTTAGTATGGTGTTCATTATCACTGAACCAGTATATATTTGTTTAGGGGCCAGCTGAAGAACGCCTCTGGGTGCGATAATTTCTTGTTGCATTGAAGACCTGTTGGTGACCTTCTGCTGTTGTCTGCTCTATGGTCTGGTTGTTGTCTCTTTGGCACATTCCCCATTTCCATCATCAATTTTATTAAATTCATATCATATCAAAGTAAAGTTTAAATTTTTTTAATGTAATGTCAATCATTGGAATATGGCCATCTGATTACCATAATTGCCTTTTGTGACTAAGTCTTAAGGGATTAAAATTGGGATCAGATATGAAATGTCCGGCTGGCTCAAATATTTTTTGGAAGCCCTGCTTGACACACACATGATATAGTAAGATCCCCACATGTTAGTATGTTGATGGATTTCTGAAATATCGGTCTCTCTAATATGTCACTTTTGGAATTATAATAATAATAATAATAAATTCTTTATTTAAAGAGGGTATACTCAGTTAGTTACAATAAACTAATCTTCCCTGAGGCCCTCACATACAAATGATACAATCAAAACAGATATTTACACATAGTTAATTTACAATCATGTAGTTCAATGTCATTAACATAAGATATAATGCTGTTTAAGATGTATACATGAAACCAAAAAATCAAATGAAAGTAAAAAATATATAAATACATTGTAGCAAACATTTCTTATCAGGGTTGTGTTAGGTACTTCTTGATACTTTGCTTAAAAGTAAAAGTGTTTTGAGCTTTACGCATTTTGTGTGGTAGTCCATTCCATAATACTGATCCAGAATAAGCAAAGGATTACTTAAATAGTTCAGCTTTTGGCTTTGGAACTATCAGATTACCTTGAGCGACACCTCTTAAGCCTAAAGGAGTAAGGATTATTATCTGATTTCAGTTTAAACTTTTGAACTAGGTACATTGGTGCTTCCATATGCATACATTTATATAGAAGTAAATATTTGTGGTATTTTATTCTATTGTCAACTGTCATCAACCCAAGTTTTTTAAATAAGGGGGCTGAGGGGGATAAAGGATCTGCATCTAGAATTAATCTTGCTGCCCTTTTTTGGAGTTTTAAAATTCTTGAAACTTGAAAGCAGGGAGACATTTGTACAGGTGCCCCTTCTATCTGGTAAATAAGATCATAAAGAAGTGTGAAAGTGACAATCTGTTCAGCTGAAAGACTAGGTACATTAGTGCTTCCATATGCATACATTTATATAGAAGTAAATATTTGTGGTATTTTATTCTATTGTCAACTGTCATCAACCCAAGTTTTTTAAATAAGGGTTCTATT
The DNA here is from genome assembly GCF_963676685.1 of Mytilus edulis. NCBI lineage: Eukaryota > Metazoa > Mollusca > Bivalvia > Mytilida > Mytilidae > Mytilus > Mytilus edulis. The sequence goes on from NC_092348.1 coordinate 93,178,677, forward strand.
ATGTCTTATGGCTGAAAAGATTGTCACTTTCACACTTCTTTATGATCTTATTTACCAGATAGAAGGGGCACCTGTACAAATGTATTCCTGCTTTCTAGTTTCTAACACTTTCATAATTGTCATTCTGTAGGATAGTATAGAAATAATTTATGTTCTGAAAGTACGTAATCTTGATTCCTGTTCGACTAATGCTGAGGGACATATGAGGGAGGGTTATTAAATTTAATTTCCCAAATATTTTGTGCGGTATAAAATCAAACTTTTTCACCCGTTGGCTCAACATGTGTTGGAAAAAACGATGCATACATTTTTGTCACTGGTAATGGAAGTCACATGACAGATTCATCTGAAACCCGTATCCAAGAACTGACAACAAGTAGACAAAAATTATCGACAAGAAAGTTTATTTACTTTAAAACTATAGATTTATAGAACTTATAAATCGTCTGATTATACATATACTGAGGATCTATAAAAAAAATAGAGAAAAATGGCAGTTAATTTTTTTTTTATTGATTATAATGACAATGAATGAAGTCAGAAATAAATCAAGAATATGTTCTCTTATAATTTAATTTTGAATCTTTGATAAATAAACCAAGCCGACTCTACATCGACTTGGCATGTAGTTTTGTAGTTTTCCTGTGTTTTATGATTTTAGGGTTAATAGGTCATGATGAACATGGACATGGAATCAGATAATTTCAGTGACCTGCAACAGCAGGCAGAACAGCTGACAGCTGAGATGGAAAGTGGCACAGATTTACCTAGAGTCACACGTAACTTAGCTCAGATCTTAGAAGCTGGTGAAAGATTATTGTCAAAAGTGGCTCCTATCAGTCAAGACTCATCTGATGTGAAAGCGTAATTTTTATAGATATATATTTTTGACAAACTAATAGTTATGATAGTAATGCTTACATTTAAAATCAAGTTTATCTACATTTTGTAACAAAAGCCTTATAAAATATATGTCTAACAAGAACTATCTTTAAAAAAGATATCCGACGTATTTAAATTTGAGTATATGTTTAAAACTATCATTTCGATAACCTTCAGAAGCACAAAGATACCATTTAAATAACGTTTTCTCTGTTTGTGTTCAGTATTCTCGGTCCTTGTATCTTTTTGTTTACATTCACCAAAACCCGGTGGAAATCTCACATGCGTAGGTGCGTTCTAAAAGTCATCTACGTTTGTACAACAAAGTTTACATTAAAAAATTTATAAATAAACAGCTGTCACTGATGCAAAGAGCTATTTTATTAATAAAAATATAAATCTTTGTAAGATCTAGTTCAAATATTTATAGTTTTTCATTTGCTTTCCATCACCATATAATTAACAAGACGTTTTTTCAAACACAACCAAATCACCCATCATGACAGCATTTTGTCCAATCACAGAAAGGATTTTCGAGCATGCGTATTGTGTTGCCATAGTTAAGCGTCCTTAAGCTCAAAGGGCACAAACCGAAACTATACCGACTACGTTGGAAAAATAATTGGTTTAAGTTCAATGGATAAAAATTATGGTTTGGGCCACAAAAAAGAATAGGCTTGTTTGCCCAAACCCTACCTACCCAGAAAAAAGCTGCCTACTCAAATTCTTTTATTGTCCTGATTTGAAGAAGTTTTTTTTTTTAATCAGATAGGCATGAAGACTAATAAACACCTGATATTTCAATTTCTTTTTTTGGAAAAATAAAAGAAAATGCCTACCTACCTACCCAATGTATCAACCTTTGGGTAGGGTTTGGGCAAAACAAAATATTTTTAATTGTGGCCTTGTTTGTTGGTATATACATGATGCCATAATACATTGTGTATTTATACAGAACATTTCAAAACAAACAAATTCCAACCTCTAATTACCATTTGAAATAATTAAAATATGAATTTATATTTTTGTGCATTATGTTTTAGGTCAATATTACTTGGAACTAAAGGCTTTGACGTCCCAAAGATATCTCAGAAATTAGAGGGATTAAGTGCTGCTAAGACCTTTGAACCTTTGGAACCTGTCAGAGATACAGATATACAGGTTAAATTTAAATTACTTCATCTATTTTTAAAAAGGACAAGATCTTTTAATTTTCAATAATTTCAATGAGACAGGCAAACCAAAAATTGAAAAACTGTGGATTCATTTATGTTTGTGTTTATTAATTTTTATATAGAAAGTTTTAATTTGTGGATCCCCTGTACTCAGGACATCCACAAACATTGGTCATCAATGAATAATAATGAATTGAAAAATAGTTGCAAAAAAAACATACTTTTGTAGTTATCTTTTGATTGTTTTTAGTTGCTTAATGTCCAACGGCAAATATTTCATGCAATGCATTGTCCATGTTCACAAACTGAATAATAAGGAAATAACAAGGATTCACTACAAGTTCCGTATTTTCTATTGATATTAACTTGGATAATCAAATCAGGTTTTATGTTCTAATGCAAGAAACTTTAATACTGGTGGATTCTTTTTTTCAGAGTTTTCTGAAAAATGAAAGAGAGAATGCATTGTTAGCTGTAATAGAACAGACAAGAAAAAATGTAAGTACATGTGTTCAAAGATCCAGAATTGATTTCACCTAATTTTGGTATTTCAGAATTATATGCCAGATTAATTTAATTTTAAACTGAATACATATCATTTGATTTTACATGAAATTAAATATGCAAATTAAAATTAAGCATCTAATTTTCTCTTTTAAAAAAGAGATGGAGAACTTGCATGAATGCATAATGTGCAGTAATTGGTAGCATGTTTGTTTGTCAAAAGATCTTTTATTTACCAAACTAAATCAAAAGTTATTTTTTTCGAAAATTGAAATTATTATAGCCTTTGCTGAACAGGTTATATGCTGTCAGTTTTCAACTCAAGAAAAAAGATTCTTGAAGTTACAGGCATACTTTCTGTGATGCAACTTTCATATCTTTGTTTTATGCGAAAAGTACTAAGATAAATTCACTTTTATTGTGTTTATTATTTTAATGAAAATATTAGCAGTAATATATATATGATTGAAATAGAAATACACAGTTAATCATGTTTGGTTATAGTAAATTTAAATCATGTAAATTGTTCGTTTTTTACAGACGTTTGATGAAGTTGAACGGCGACATTGGGAGTGTATGGAGAACGAGTGGGAGAGAGAGAAACAAAAGATTTTAAATTCCTTACGAGGCCTTGGACAAGATACAGTAGATTTCCAACCAGAATCAGAGGTATTTACCTACTTAAAAGTTCTTATATCCTAGTTGTATAAGCTATATAAGTTATATAATAGGGATGAGGGGATGATTATTGTTTTGAATGTGTAGATAATAAAGGTGAGTAATGGCTATAAACTCAAAGGGGTGTCCAATCTTTCATATGCTATTCTGGAGTCAATAATATATATAGAGATTTGGCAAGTGATGACGTTGGGCACCATATTGTTATGTAAAATGGTGCAACCAATAAAATAGTATAAAATAGACTAAACTGAAACTATAACTAATTCACAACAATTATGTTTGTCTGAAACATACCTTTGTGTTTATCAAAATGAACAGATCAGACAAGTTTATTTTGATAGTTTAATATATGTAAGTTGTAATTCACTTAGTTTAGAAAAGAAAATTTCTTTGTATGAAAGGTATATCACAGATGATATTTTTGAAAATGAAGATTTGTATTTAAAAAAAATCCTATTAATTCAAAACAGGAAGGATTTTTGATTAGTTTTTAAACAATTCATGTTTATTATTTTACAGAGCTTTTTAGCTGAACCTGTTAGCATCCAAGGTCGTAGTAATCTTGACAACATAGAAATGGCATATGCCAGACAGGTAAGTTAAAGTAGTAGAAATTAAGTAAGAAAATTGATCAAATTTCATTTTGTATGTTTTTAGGGAGTGAATTGTGATTTTATTGTACTTTTACATACTTTTTTTTTCGGGAGTAAAATATGATTTGACTGTACTTTTACATACTTGATTAATCAGGTGAGGAACCAGAATACCTCAAGTAAACCGCTGACCTTTAGGGAAAAAATGTTCTGGTAAATCAAAAGTTGTCATTTGTATAAATACCACAGTCTATGTCGGAAAATATATGAAGCACTAATATTGACTTAGGGTAACGTCGTAACCATAACGCTGTAGTGAATGACGTTATTGTATACATTTCATAGCTATCACGAGAATTAAACGTATATTGCAATCATAATGTATTTATTGAGATTCCACAACAGGCTAGTCTCAAACTAATTGTATTCTAGTGTGATATTTCAAGGTTACAAGTGATCATCTACCTAGACTGATTGGCCTCAGATGTGTATTGATTTAGTACTTCTGAAACATTTCAAATTGAAAAGTATTTTATAAGACAAATATTTTTATACAAAAAGAGAAGATTACACAATCTGACTAGTGACTGTGTTAAATCAATTATTAAATTTCTATATGAATAAAGTTACTGATTATTTTCAGGTTTATGTTTACAATGAGCACGTTATTGCAGGCAGCATCAGACCAAATCTTGGAGATATGTTCCTAGATGTAGCCAAGACAATTGATGATAAGGTATGGCGCTCTTCTCTTCTAAAAGATTGGATCCAAAGTTTAATCAATTATTTATAGCCTTTATCATTAAAAAATTTCCAATTTATGCTTATGAGCTTTGAATGTATCAAACACTGATTTATTTATGCAGTTGATAAACAAATGTAATATTTTTTTTTTCAATTTTGTTTCTTTTTTGGTGTTGAAATTTAACATTAAAATTACCTGTAATAAATTAATTTCTAAAAATAAGGCAAACTGGCTGAATAAAATAAGATGACACTTTAAAGGAGTTATTGCTCTTGAATTATTATTTTACCAAATTTTAGTTCTAAAATATTCTTTTTTTTGCACTGAATCAATTTGTATATTATGCCAGATAAGCAATTCAGGCTTATCTATTTTAGTTGAGCTTCTTCCTCTGTAAAATGGGAGATAACTGATGGAGATTATTTTCTGTTAAATGGGAGATAACTCACTATCTGGCATAATCTCTCTTGACATTTTGGTTATTTACAGTATTTATATTGTTATTATTTTAGCAAGTAACAGAATTGTGGGAGATGGTTAAATGTATGGTAGAAGTTCCACTGATTTCTGCCAAAAGTATCAAAGACACACGACAAGACTACAGAACACAATCAGCATTTGTAGATAAAGCCAGGGAATACCTAGAACAAACGTAAGGTTTCTACTCAAGGATCATCTCACAAAAGTTGTAAACCTAGAACAAACGTAATGTTCTCTACTCAAGGATCATCTCACAAAAGTTGTAAACCTAGAACAAACGTAATGTTCTCTACTCAAAGATCATCTCACAAAAGTTGTAAACCTAGAACAAACGTAATGTTCTCTACTCAAGGATCATCTCACAAATAGTTGTAAACCTTCCTATAAAGATTGGCAACATTTAAAAAAATCATTCTGGTCAGACATTTTGAAGCAGATATAATTGAATGTAACATCTAAAATCATCTAAAATAAAAAAAGAATATACATCAAATGGATTTAGTGAAAAGGCTAGTTCAAAGCCAATTACAACTTACAAATAAATCATTTCTCTCTGTCTAAAATCAAACAGTATACATCCAATGGATTTAGTGAAAAAGGTAGTTCAAAGCCAATTACAAATCTCAAATAAATCATCTTTCTCTGTCTACTTAAACTAAACAGTATTCATCCAATGTATTTAGTATAAAGAGATCATAAATTGATTTGATATTTCTTTCTTTGCAGATATGCTAAATACATTGATATAACAATAAGCAGCAATCTACAACAAGCTCAGAGGGGTGGAATACCTGGAACATATAACATAGTCAGAAGTTTTCTCAATGTTAAACCTCCAAATATACCCAATTTAGAGGTAAGTTACCCAAAAGATACTTGGTTCAAACAACATTGTAAAAAGATTTCCATCAGCCCTACAAAGTTGTCCTAGTTAGAGGATGATAGTTAAAAGGATAGAATACTGGATACATATTACATTTTCAAGCCCTCTCAATGTCACTCTACCAAATGTATCCAATTTTGAGGTATGATAACCAAAAGAATAGAATACTTAATAGATTCAACATTGTCTGAACTTTTTTTTTAATGTCAGATTTCCAAATATACTCAATTTTGAGGTATTAAAGATACCCAAAAAGATACAATATTTGATACACATAACATTGTCAACATGTATGTACAACATTATTTCATTGTGTATTTAAGGATGGTTTAGTAGATGGACATCCCACATGGGCCATGGTTTATTACTGTTTACGTTGTGGTGATTTACAAGCTGCACAGCAAGTTGTGGATAAATGTGGGTAGGTAATATAAAAAAGTAGATGTGGTATGGTTTCCGAAAAAGGCAACTCTCCACATGAGACCAAATGACACAGAAACTAATAACTATAGGTCATAGTAGGGCCTTCAACTGTTAGCAAAGCCCATACCACATAGTCAGCTATAAAAGGCCCCTGAAATGACAAATGATAAACAGTTCAAACGAGGAAACTAATGGCCTAATTTATGTACAAAACAATGAATGAAAAACAAATTTGTAAGAAAGCAAGGAACTACAACCACTAAATTACAGGTTTCTGACTTGGGAAAGACACCTACAGAATGTGAAGGGGTGCAATATAGTTAGGTGTTTAGTTTGTAAAATTGAAATGCCCCTATGAGACATATATTTCTCTTTTACCTCTTCTTTGTTATTGGTTGTATATATTTAAGGAAATTGAAAAATTATTGTCAAATCATTGCTTGTGAACAAATAGCTGTCATTATTCTGAAATATGTTAACACAATTTTTTACATCAACAAAATTACATCACAAATTAGATTACTACATGAATGATTGATTCTATATTCAGGCATAATCTTGGAGATTTTAAGTCTTTCATGCATGAGTATGTTTCCAGTGAAGATCACAGGTAAGTCTGCACTATTATATATGGGCATTATTTATCTACGATGTCACCTGCAAATTGATACTTAGCTAGGGTTGAATAAAGTCTAAAACCAGTTTATAGTATATATGATGTATGGTTGTAGATGAACTGGCAGGGAAAATGGGGATTCATAATTTGTGTATTTGACTCCTGTAGTTTTTAACCCATTTTTCTCAAATGTCACAGAAATATTGCAGGATTGTTGAAGTTGCGCACTAAAATGTTAGAATTGTTTGGGAATATTTTTCTTATTTTTCAAATCCCTAGAACTTAGTACATTGTATGGTGTAATTTAATACATCTTTGTTAAACAGATGCCTTCATAGCCATCCACTGAGATGGCTGTGTCATTGGAGTAATTGTTAACAGTATGTACCATATTATTAAATAAAAAAAACAACATTCTAATATAACCAACAAAAAATTAATTGGTTACTTTGTTTTGAAAAAATGGGGTTTTCCATCCCATATATATAATATTATTTATGGTTCTTACAGATTAAGTTCAGGTAGTGAAACAAAAATACAATTACAGTATAGAAGAATTGTAAAAAATGGTACAGACCCTTTTAAAAGGTGAGTATGCGTTTTTAGTAGTGTTGTCAAATCATACACTTTTGCCTAACCGGTTATTCAAATAATCGTTCGACCGATTAACCGGTTAACCGGTAATTTAAGTTGGTGTTTAAAAGCCTTATCAATAGAACCCTACACATAGATATAAGATGTGGTATGAGTGTCAATTTGACAACAAGTCATAAATACGCTTTTATAATTGAAGTTTTCCCTTTAGCATTATAAGGCTTGTCTGTGAGGATTCCTGGCGAAGTTTGACTTTTAATATTCAAATACACCGTATCAACTATAGCGTTTGTACCAACTTCAGATTAAAAAATAATAAAAAAAAATCTTAATCTCGTAGAATTGAATATGTCATATGTCTGAAACCGATTATTCTTTCCCTTTCTCTTGTTGTCTCCGAAAATAATGGGATGTGTTTCAATTTGAAATGATTAATTATAAAAAAAGAAGATGTGGTATGATTGCCAATGAGACAATTCTTCACAAGAGACCACCATGACACAGTAATCAACAACTATACATGCTGTACGACCTGTTTCTTCACTGTGTTTGCTTTTTTCTTTAAGCATGTTACTCGTACTTTCACATATACATTGAGTACATTCACATTGGTTTGCATTTCACCATTTTTGAATTTAAAGTAAGACTAACCCTTGCACTACGGAGGTTGCACATTTAAATGTAGGTTTACACAATATTAGATCGAAAACGAAATAATGAAGTAATTAGTAAAATTGAATCTCATTACTGATTTAAAGTTACTGTTAAAAAAACATGTTTACTAATTATGTTTCTTAAAGATCCTGCCCCGAATTAATTTTATGTTTTTAGGATTAACAATAGCAATCAATATACTGGACAATTGATCTGTCAAACTAATTACCACGACGACAATTTTTAAATAAAACAACTATGTAATGATTTGATTTTCAACACAAATTTATATCAAATCTATCGAAATTGAAAAAAGTCCGGTTAACCGGTTAGCGTTTTTGGTATTCGGTATTCGGTCGTTCAACCGATTAACCGGTTAACCGGTTAACCGTTGACAACACTAGTTTTTAGCTCACCTGACCTGAAAGGTCAAGTGACCTTTTCTCATCACTTGGTGTCCCTCTTCCCTCGTCCGTAAACTTTTACAAAAATCTTCTCCTCTGAAACTACTGGGCCAAATTCAACCAAACTTGGCCACAATCTTCATTGGGGTATCTAGTTTAAAAATGTGTCCGGTGACCCGACCAACCAACCAAGATGGCCGCCATGGCTAAAAACATAAATTTTTGTAAATTTTTACAAAATATTTTAAACTGTAGTTACTGGGCCAAGTTCATTTTAGATAGAGATAATTGTAGCAACAAGAATGTTCAGTACAAACACATCAGCATCACCAAAACACAATTTTGTCATGAATTTTTCTGTGTCCATTTTTAATATGCACATAGACCAAGGTGAGCGACACAGGCTCTTGAGAGCCTCTAGTTTTATTTTACATTTTGACATTAAGAACCCAACAGATATTGCTCAGCTATCAATGTACACAACAAGTTTATCACTTAAAGCTCTGCCCACACCATTCATCCTTGAACTTTGATGCTGACATTTATGAAGAGATGGAAAGTATTAACATTTTCAAACAATATTGGACATTATTTTACTATTTCTGTTACTGTTTACTTGAAACAATATAATTTCACATAAGCAATTGTGATTTTGTCAAGTAAACAGATGATCAGCTGATTGTGCTAAATTCATTTTGTAAATATAACATATTATGCTTTATAGACTCCAAGATGAAACTAAGCTCTCATTTCACCTGTTTCTAAGCAGCATACCAATAACAGCTGATATCAGAAAACATACTGTTTATATGAACAACTGTGTTTGCAGTAATTAACAACTATTATGAATATGAATGATTATGAATAAAAAGTAAAATCACAAAAAAATGAACTCTGAGGAAAATTCAAAATGGAAAGTCCCTTAACAAATAGCCAAATCAAAAGCTCAAACACATCAAGCAAATGGATAACAACTGTAATATTCCTGACATGGTACAAGCATTTTCTTATGTAGAAAATGGTGGAATAATCCTGGTTTGATAGCTAGCCAAACCTCTCACCTGTATGACAGTACTATCAAATTCCATTTTATTGACAACATTGTGTGATCAAAACAAACAGACATAATAGGTAAACATGTCAAAATAGGGTACAGCAGTCAACATTGTGTTATAATCTTAATCACTATTATTAAAGTCTAAAGTACATTAAGACAGTTTGAATATTTATCCTTTACTGTTATCTTTCCAGAGCTGTCTATTGTGTAATAGGTCACTGTGATCCAGATGAGAACCATCCAGAAATAGCTGATAAAATAGATGATTATTTATGGTTAAAACTACGACAAGTACAAACAGATAATGATGATCAACATAATCAAGACAATTTTACGTTAAAAAAATTACAATGTTTATTGTATGAAGAATTTGGTATGTTATCAATTTTCACCATTATCATGTAAATTATACAGTGGAAAACTAAACACAATTAAATGATAATAGGCATTTTTAACCCCGCCGCAATTTTGCGCCTGTCCCAAGTCAGGAGCCTCTGGCCTTTGTTAGTCTTGTATGATTTTAAATTTTAGTTTCTTGTGTATAATTCGGAGTTTAGTATGACGTCCATTATCACTGTACTATTATGCATATTTTAGGGGCCAGCTGAAGGACACCTACGGGTGCGGGAATTCTCGCTACATTGAAGACCCATTGGTTGCCTTCGGCTGTTGTTTGCTCTATGGTCGGATGGTTGTCGCTTTGACATATTCACCATTTCCTTTCTCAATTTTATTCTCATGAAATATGAATAAAAGGAGATTTGGAGTATACGTAAATGAGATAACGACCTAAACAATACCAAAAAAATCTAAAGGTCTACATACTGTAGAAAAAGCTTTCTTGACTGATATACTGATTCTACATGGGAAGTAACTCTTTCTTCCTTCATAAATTGTCACAATTTTAAGTTCAGCAAGGGAAGTAACTCAATTTTGGCAGATACTGTATTACACATTAAGCCTTTCTATAAAACTTCATTTTCTATTTTCTTGATGAATTCATATGAGTTAAAATTCAAATTAAAATTAAAATTCAAGAGTATTCAAGTTTATCAATTTCAATATGTGTTATTTTTATTGGGAAACTTAAAAATAAATTGGTTGCAAAAATTAGTCTTTACAGTCTGGTCTTCACCAATAGAAAACTGACCAAACAGTACAGTATGTCTAAAGCACCCACACTTATAAATATATTTATCAAAAACTACCAAAGATCTACAATCCACATCAGAATTCCTAAAGGAAATAAGCGTTAAGAAATAACAAAAAACAAGGTTCCTGACTTCTGGCTTTCAACAGGTACATCAAATAAGATGGGATTGAATTAGTATTGCCAGATTTCATTTGTTGTTCGATTCTTATTAGTTTCATCTGTATATCATTTTATGTCTAACTCTTTTTTTTTCTTTTTATTTACGAAATTTCTTAAATAAAACTACTTTAGTTTCTTGGAGACCAAAGTGTACATGTATATCCTTTTAAAATTTTATGATCATATGTCTCTTGTCATTTTTTAAATGTAGAGTGTTTATTTTTCAGGTGAAAATTATTTTAGTGGATATCAACAGCCATTTCTGTATTTTCAAGTGCTAATATTGACAGCTCAGTTTGAGGCTGCCATAGAATTTATATCTCGTATAGACAAGTTATTATGTCATGCTGTTCATGTGGCTTTAGTGTTGTATGAATCTAACATGTTATTACTACCGCAAACAAACCAAGCACAGCTATGTAAGTATAGGTCTACACATAATCAACTTGGATGTGTGATTTGTGTATAAAACTGAACTTTGTTAGGTGCACCATGAACACAGTATAAGGGGGTCTTATTGGGGGAGTCCGATTCCAAATCCTGCTTACTGTTTTGTTAGATTCTCGTATCCCGCTTACACTATATGCGTAAGCAAATCTCATTTTTTTGTCATTTCCTGTATCCCGCAAGACCTCATTTCCCGTTTTCATGACACAATAATTTGACTTTCACGTTTCACGCTTACGAAAAATCGGCAATCCCACATCACACTTAGACCCCAATGAGACCCATTATAAGCTATTGTAAATATAGAAACAAGTTTTTAGAAATCTTCTGTTACCTGTTCCATGTTTTGGGAGGGAGGGTTTGTTCAAAGAAAGATTTACAGGTTTTTAGAAATCTTCTGTTACCTGTTCCATGTTTTGGGAGGGAGGGTTTGCTCAAAGGAAGATTTACAGGTTTTTAGAAGTCTTCTGTTACCTGTTCCATGTTTTGGGAGGGAGGGTTTGCTCAAAGGAAGATTTACAGGTTTTTAGAAGTCTTCTGTTACCTGTTCCATGTTTTGGGAGGGAGTGTTTGTTCAAAGAAAGATTTACAGGTTTTTAGAAGTCTTCTGTTACCTGTTCCATGTTTTTGGAGGGAGGGTTTGCTCAAAGGAAGATTTACAGGTTTTTAGAAGTCTTCTGTTACCTGTTCCATGTTTTTGGGGGGAGGGTTTGCTCAAAGGAAGATTTACAGGTTTTTAGAAGTCTTCTGTTACCTGTTCCATGTTTTGGGAGGGAGGGTTTGTTCAAAGAAAGATTTACAGGTTTTTAGAAGTCTTCTGTTACCTGTTCCATGTTTTTGGAGGGAGGGTTTGCTCAAAGGAAGATTTACAGGTTTTTAGAAGTCTTCTGTTACCTGTTCCATGTTTTTGTAGGGAGGATTTGCTCAAAGGAAGATTTACAGGTTTTTAGAAGTCTTCTGTTACCTGTTCCATGTTTTGGGAGGGAGGGTTTGTTCAAAGAAAGATTGACAGGTTTTTAGAAGTCTTCTGTTACCTGTTCCATGTTTTTGGAGGGAGGGTTTGCTCAAAGGAAGATTTACAGGTTTTTAGAAGTCTTCTGTTACCTGTTCCATGTTTTTGGAGGGAGGGTTTGCTCAAAGGAAGATTTACAGGTTTTTAGAAGTCTTCTGTTACCTGTTCCATGTTTTGGGAGGGAGGGTTTGTTCAAAGAAAGATTTACAGGTTTTTAGAAGTCTTCTGTTACCTGTTCCATGTTTTTGGAGGGAGGGTTTGCTCAAAGGAAGATTTACAGGTTTTTAGAAGTCTTCTGTTACCTGTTCCATGTTTTTGGAGGGAGGGTTTGCTCAAAGGAAGATTTACAGGTTTTTAGAAGTCTTCTGTTACCTGTTCCATGTTTTGGGAGGGAGGGTTTGTTCAAAGAAAGATTTACAGGTTTTTAGAAGTCTTCTGTTACCTGTTCCATGTTTTGAGAGGGAGGGTTTGTTCAAAGGAAGATTTACAGGTTTTTAGAAGTCTTCTGTTACCTGTTCCATGTTTTTGGAGGGAGGGTTTGCTCAAAGGAAGATTTACAGGTGTTTAGAAGTCTTCTGTTACCTGTTCCATGTTTTTGGAGGGAGGGTTTGCTCAAAGAAAGATTTACAGGTTTTTAGAAGTCTTCTGTTACCTGTTCCATGTTTTTGGAGGGAGGGTTTGCTCAAAGGAAGACTTACAGGTTTTTAGAAGTCTTCTGTTACCTGTTCCATGTTTTTGGAGGGAGGGTTTGCTCAAAGGAAGACTCATGTTACAAACCTGACCATACATTATAAACATTTCAATACTTTTACTATGGATTCAGTATTTTTTGTTGGATACCAATGTTTGTGGATTTTGTGGGTACACATGAACCACGAAATAAAATGTTGAACAAACAACAAATTTCCTACAGGCATGCAGAAATTCAATATTCATGAACATGTAAATATTCCTTAATCCACTAAAATAAATGTAAATATTCCTTAATCTACTAAAATAAATGTAAATATTCCTTAATCCACTAAAATAAATGTAAATATTCCTTAATCCACTAAAATAAATGTAAATATTCCTTAATCCACTAGAATAAATTAATCTACAGTAGGAAAAGTTTGTTTGTATGTTTGTTGAAAATATGGCCAACCAACAGTTTTTTATTGAAATGCCCCAGCCCCAGTCACATGATTCTGTAACAATCAAAAAGAATACATCCCATGAAAAATTACAGAAAAAAATATAAAATAGTATTAGGTTAACAAACTGACAGTGGGAGATATTTGTAATCAGCCCACTGTACATGCTGCAATATACTGTAGATTCAATAATTTTGCAAGATGCCAACTTTTGTGTATTTTGATGGTATAAGTTTACTACAGATTGATATGTTTACCAAAGCCTTGTATACAAACTTTTATTAGCAAATCCTCTAAATAAGATAACCACAAAAGTACAAATTTTCATTAATTCACAAATAATAGTATTCATGAAAATAAATGAATACAAAGCATATCATATATTTAGATTTAGTAATCACTTAGTTGATGTTTGTCACTATTTTAACACTACCAAATTATCTCAGTAAAATTAGCTTAATTTTATCATTTTTGAAGACATCTTGAAATGCCCTCTTTAATAATAGCTAAAAATCTTATTGAATATTAGGTTCAAAAACTTTCTTGGCTGTATATGTACTACTTCGACATGGGATGTAACTCATGCTTCCTTCAGAGATAGTCCAGATTTTTATACGACCGCAAAATTTGAAAAAATTTTCGTCGTATATTGCTATCACGTTGTCGTCGTCGTCGTCCGAATACTTTTAGTTTTCGCACTCTAACTTTAGTAAAAGTGAATGGAAATCTATGAAATTTTAACACAAGGTTTATGACCACAAAAGGAAGGTTGGTATTGATTTTGGGAGTTTTGGTCCCAACATTTTAGGAATTAGGGGCCAAAAAGGGCCCAAATAAGCATTTTCTTGGTTTTCGCACTATAACTTTAGTTTAAGTTAATAGAAATCTATGAAATTTTGACACAAAGTTTATGACCATAAAAGAACGGTTGGGATTGATTTTGGGAGTTTTGGTTTCAACAGTTTAAGAATTAGGGGCCAAAAAAGGGCCCAAATAAGCATTATTCTTGGTTTTCGCACAATAACTTTAGTTTAAGTAAATAGAAATCAATGAAATTTAAACACAATGTTAATGACTACAAAAGGAAGGTTGGTATTGATTTTGGGAGTTTAGGTCCCAACAGTTTAGGAATTAGGGGCCAAAAAGGGACTCAAATAAGCATTTTTCTTGGTTTTCGCACCATAACGTTAGTATAAGTAAATAGAAATCTATGAAATTTAAACACAAGGTTTATGACCATAAAAGGAAGGTTGGTATGGATTTTGGGAGTTTTGGTCCCAACAGAATAAGGGGCCCAAAGGGTCCAAAATTAAACTTTGTTTGATTTCATCAAAATTGAATAATTGGGGTTCTTTGATATGCCAAATCTAACTGTCATGACTGTTTGATTTTGACAAAAAATGAATCAGTTAGGTTCTTTGATATGCTGAATCTAAAAATGTACTTAGATTCTTGATTATTGGCCCAGTTTTCAAGTTGGTCCAAATCGGGGTCCAAAATTAAACTTTGTTTGATTTCATCAAAAATTGAATAAATGGGGTTCTTTGATATACCAAATCTAACTGTGTATGTAGATTCTTAATTTTTGGTCCTGTTTTCAAATTGGTCTACACTAAAGTCCAAAGGGTCCAAAATTAAACTTAGTCTGATTTTAACAAAAATTGAAATCTTGGGGTTCTTTGATATGCTGAATCCAAAAATGTATTTTTTAATTTATTATGGGCCCAGTTTTCAAGTTGGTCCAAATCAGGATCTAAAATTATTATATTAAGTATTGTGCAATAGCAAGTCTTTTCAATTGCACAGTATTGCGCAATGGCAAGAAATATCTAATTGCACAATATTGTGAAATAGCAAATTTTTTTTTAATTAGAGTTATCTTTCTTTGTCCAGAATAGTAAGCAAGAAATATCTAATTGCAAAATATTGTGCAATAGCAAGATTTTTTTTTAATTGGAGTTATCTTTCTTTGTCCAGAATCAACTTAAATCTTTGTTATATACAATATACAATGTATATTCACTTTTTACTACCAACTGATAAATTAAAATAATCTTTACCATTCAGTGATAACAAGCAGTTTTTTTACATCTTAATATTTTATGATGTATTTAAATGAGTAGTTATTGTTGCAAACTCCATCAGAAATTTTAATTGAGATTAGTTTTGGAATAAGGGAAAGGGGGATGTGATTAAAAAAATTGGGTTCAATTTTTCTCATTTGAAATTTCATAAATAAAAAAGAAAATTTCTTCAAACATTTTTTTGAGAGGATTAATATTCAACAGCATAGTGAATTGCTCTAAGAGAAAACAAAAATTTTAAGTTCATTAGAACACATTCATTCTGTGTCAGAAACCTATGCTGTGTCAACTATTTAATCACAATCCAAATTTAGAGCTGAATCCAGCTTGAATGTTGTGTCCATACTTGCCCCAACCGTTCAGGGTTCAACCTCTGCGGTCGTTTAAAGCTACGCCCTGCGGAGCATCTGGTTAAGTTTAACAAGGGAAGTAACCTATCCTTGCTTAAATTATAGTATCACAATTGTTGCATAATGCATGCTTTCTAGAAAAACCATCTTGAATCTTGATACCTCACAAAATATTACAGCTGAAAATTGATAATGACGTTTATTTTTTACAGTAACAACAGATTCCTCTGATGATGGTTGTATGAGGAGGTTGAATTTTGCCAGATTAATAACATTATATACCAGAAAGTTCGAATCAACAGATGCTAGAGAAGCTTTACAGTATTTCTACTTCCTCAGGTAAAATGGCATGTTCAATCCATACTGGCCTGAGAACACAGTTATTTTGAAGTGCATTTCGTTTAGACAATAAATGAAAATTTAAAAAATCCCACTTGCACTTTCTCAATGATATTTTACTGTGTGTTTTACTACTTTTGGGACAATTTATATCAAAATTATTAAAAAAACTTCATCGGCTTGAAGGACAATTTTATGTTAAGGGTTTTTTGAAATCATTTGACAGCTTCCAAAAATGCTAGTTTTTAACCTTTTTCAGCTGGACCAAATCACTACTTTACTTTAAAATTTATCACCAAATTTTTTTGCAGTGTAATTATATCCCCCTACTTGCTATTTTTAGGCATAAAACAATAAGAAAAAAATTTGGAAGGGATATACAAAATTGTCCACACTAGGGACTCTTTCTTGGACTATGAAAATAAATGAACATTAACTGTGTTCCCGGTTCTACTACTGCATGGATAGGGCTCTATTTTCTACACTTTTTTGTCATTCCATTATATTTCAATTGGTTTTGGAACATTTGTTAAATGTACTGGTTAAAAGTAGTTTGCACTATTAATCAAACAAGTTAATAATACAATTCCATCAGATGTACTGTTTTCTTTATTGCCTTTCTGATTTTTGTAGGGACTTAAAGACGGCACAGGGAGATAATTTCTTCATGTCATGTGTCAGTGAACTTGTACTGGATACCAGAGAGGTCAGTCTATATACCAAATAGAAAATATAGAAGATTGTTAGAAAGAAATGAATTAGAATAACTTATCAAAGAATTCAAATAGAAAAAACTATACAAGTGACCCAACAACATATTGATTGATAAATGAGCCAACCCCTTTGTTCTTGGGTTGGGACCCCACCCCCCTTTTTTGAAAATGACTGGAACTGACACTTTTAACTGTCATTCAATCTACATTTTAAGTTTAATATAACAAACTAATAATTGGATATATTTTATTGTGATATTAGATAGCCATAAAATGTGCTGTACATGTTACTATTACTGAAAATAGAAAAATTATTATCGGCTGACTTAACTGCCACTTGGTCTCCTTTCTTTATATTTAATATAATACTGGTTGTTCCAGTCTCATGTTTAGGACCTAGCAGCCAAGTGCTGTGTTGTTTGGTATTATTAAGAGTAAGGTAGACAACCAGGTATTTTCCAATATCAGTTGTGACTGTATAAGAAAAATGATAAACTCCAGGAACTAGTGCAGTAAAAATACCAGTAGTTGGATTGTAGCCATTGAGTATATTTGTGACAACTTTGTCAAACTTGATAGCTTTACCATTTCCAGGGGTTAGTGAATTAGTCAGCATAGCTGAAAAGGCTGGGATGTTGGTTCTTCTCCCACACTGACAGACTTTATCTAAAATAGATATAAGCAAAACTGAAAATCACTGTTATGTATGCCACATAGTAAAGAACAAATCAAAATTGCTTAAATTATAAATAATGTTATATTAGTCTTTTGGTTCAATGTGACAACTCAATAGAATGTTAGATAAAAAGTGTAATGAAACATTAAATGGGCTGTTATTGTATGCAATGATTTTTTGCAATCGCATGATATTTCTACCAGCCTCAAAATGTTAATAATTCCATTGATAATTAAGATCAGAGTTTTCAATGCAATTAACTTTTTTTTTCATTGGGGTTGCTGTCTCAATAATATTTGCAATAAATCTGGTTTAATCCATAAATATAATTATCAAGTTCTACAACTCCACATACATTACTATTCATGGTTTGTTTTGATAAGAAGGTTTTATAACATTTTATTTTTTACTAGTTTTTGGTAATAAAGCTTTAGACTGCAAAAATAATAGCTCATTACTTGTATAAAAGAAATTATATATGAAACGTACCTGGACTTTTATGTTTCATTGCCATTTCTAGCAGATCACCAAGAAGTGAACATTCTGAAATAAAACGTTCTATTATAAAAAATATATTTTGAAAGTTTGTTTTTTTGGGATACGATTGCTTTTAAGCAATCTGTAGACTTGTACCATTGACTCAGGGCCATGCCCTCACGTCAACCGTTTTATTTTAAACATCAAGGAACATCTCAGATTCTTGAGATTGTCTTGCTTTAAATGGTATAAAAAACAAAAGGATTGAATTTAAACAACTGTCCTATAATGTTCTTCTCATAATCTTCATGTTTCGATATTTCCCTTGACTGGTATGCATGTTTTTAACAGCACGGAAAATCAGAATTAAGCAGTATTTATATTTAGTGTTTTTATAAATTTAGAAACATGTCAGAGGGAATTCCCCAGTTTTGATAACATGCGAGAGTTCTCTGAATTCCGATCGATAAATCTATTTCTGTCATTATAAGAACTGAAGTGGAGTTTTCTTATATGTCACCATTATGAAGCTGATATTTGATATTGTACTTCCAAAAAGAAATGGAGGTCGTTTAATAACATTTAATATAAGTCCTTACTACAAATCACAAGTCTAGGCTTTGTTTAGGTAATTATGCGCATGCGTATAAGTTTTCTTGACTTGAAGGGGTATTGGATTGAATGGTTGCTCTGGATTCCCTCCCCACTCCATTGATTAATTTGAAACTCACGAGATCCTTTCTATGTCTGTCTGCTATTGAGGGTTATTGTTGTTGCATAATTTTAAATCATATGCTTCATTTAAATTAAAATAAATGTAGTCCACAACCCTAAAGGTGTATCTAGAACACCCATTCAGCCTGTTATCGCTTAGAGTTGTCTCCCTTTCGTAAGAAACTTTCATCAAACCACGATACGTCGAGACAAATTAACTCGTTCTGTCGATAGACGTCTTATTATATTAAAACCAATCTTAATTTAAACAGAGGAATGTGTAGGGAAAGGAGTCATGCCCACTGACCCAAAGGATATTTAAATATTTAAAGAGTTAGGAATGGGTTTCCACCTAGAATTCACGTACTGAGTAAAATAGGTGATAAGGTACGAAGTGAAATACCTTCTCTCACTCTCAGTGACTGCTGTGGAAAGTAAACTTGGAATTGATAGTACAAAAATAAAACACAATAAGTACATTGTTCATATACTTGTATCGAGGATTGGCTATTTTTAAAGTTGAATAACTATTCAGATTACGTAAATTACAATTTATGAGCATTTTACACGTGCAGTTGAATTATTTTTGAAAAGAATACTTATACATGTATCACTGAAAACAATTGCAATCGTATCCCTCAGTGCAATCTGCTCTATGATTCAAATTCTTTTTGTACCTTAATAAATCAACTTCATGATGATGTACACTAAATATTTTCTCTTGTTTCTGATAGAGAACTCACTAAAAGTATTAGTTCCTTTTGATAAAATAGGAAAACATATTAAAATATTTTCTTCTCTGAAAAAGACAGAACAAATCTGAGTGTTTACTTTAAGTACAAGTTCGGTAAATAAATCTATATGTTTTGTTATCTTGTAAGCTTTTAAAAAAACATTATGATATTATATACCTAATTTTCTGTCAGACTTGCATGTTCCCATAACCATTTCTGCACATAACAGTATCATCAATATGCAAGTGAAGTGGTCAGTCAGTATCATCTTGAAACCTAGACTTTGAAACAAACTAATAGTTTCTGTGCTGTGACATTTTTATATGGATGGAATTGCCTGACTTGATGAAAAACAAGCCATCAATTAAAATGAAATGGATATTGTAAATGAGCTTTTGTCACACACTTTGACATGTTAGCAATATTCAGAATTTAGATTTCATGTCTTTTCAGTGATAGACCAATGATAAGTTGCATTACTATCAGTAAATATCAGTTTGAAGACTATTTCTAGGTAATCTCTAGGTCAAGGCCCAGTGACTTTGTATTAACTAGCTAATTTCAATGTTTGATAGGAACTTTTATGATAGACAATGATGTTTTCTATTAAGTTGCATAACTATCAGTTCATCTCAGTTTTCTCAACAATTCTGGCCCTGCCACCTATGTAGTCCAGTGACATTGAATTAATAAGCAATGCTGTTATCCATCAATAATTATATGACAATTTGAACATAACTTGTACTAACAGATGTCACTTTTATTTTCAGTTTGAGATGCTGTTAGGAAAAATAGAACGGGATGGAACAAAAAGGGTAATTATTAAAAAACAAGAATTGAATGAATGCTTTGTAATAGGGACTTTATCTGTCATTTTTATTGATTTAACCCAAATTCTCAATTTTTTATGAATTACATACTACAAGTATATCCAAATTACAAATAATCCAAAAGAAACAATTTAAAATGCATGGACTTAATTGCATTGTCTACATTGGTGTACTGATATGGAAAAATGTAGTCCGTCTGCTACAATATCATATTATTTAGCAGTATGGTCACTATCAATATGGTAGGAATTGACCAATATATACATTGAGTCTGCCTGCTACAATATCATTATTTAACAGTATGGTCACTATCAATATGGTAGGAATTGACCAATATATACATTGAGTCTGTCTGCTACAATATCATATTATTTAACAGTGTGGTCACTATCGATATGGTAGGAATTGACCGATATATACATTGACTACATTGGATGTTCTTGGTTTACAATTATTGCATCTGAGCTTTTTATGCCCCACTTAGGGGCACTATGTGTTTTGGTCTTTGCGTCTGTTTGTCCTTCCTTCAGTTCATCCATCTGTCCTACTTCAGGTTAAGAAAATTTGGTCAAGGTAATTTGTATACACCTGCCATTAATTTTTGGGATCGTATAAAGGTATGATGTCGTCTGCATCGTTGTCTGCGTCCTCCTCATAAGACACATTTGGTTTCCGGACAATAACTTTAGTTTTCATGAATGGATCTCTATGAAATTTAATGAGAAGGTTCAATACCATGAAAGGAAGGTTGGTATTGATTTTGGGAACAAGGGGCCCAAAACAAGCATTTTTCTACTTTCAGTATAATAACTTGTGTTAAGTGTATGGATCTCTATAACATTGTACCACAAAGTTCCATATCACAAAATGAAGGCTGAGATTGAGGTTGGGGGTTATTGTCCCATTCATGTAGGAATTAAGGTGGTACTTAACACTACAGGGAGATAACTCTGTAAAATCACCTAAACGTTTTAATGACATTGTGTTTTTAAGGGAATATTAAGCTTCTCAATGATCAAAATTAGTGTTTGTCAAACTGCTATATAACCAGTGTAATTTTTCTGATAAAATGCTTGATTCAAATTTTTGGAATTTTTTATATTTTTGTCAAAGGGTCAAAGTAAATACTTTGCCAAAGTTTTATGAAAATTAAACGAGCCAAATTAATTTTAGTGAAAGTGTTGGGTACCACCTTAAGGTCCAATAAAGGACCAAAAACAAGCATTTTTCTAGTTTTCGAAAAAATAACTTGTGTTTAAGGGTATGGGTCTCTCTGAAATTTTACTACATGGTTCCATACTACAAAGGAAAGGCTGGGATCGAAATTTTTCAAATTTCAAATTTTTAATCTTTAATTGCACAGTATTGAGCAACAGATTTGTAAAATCTTGACATTTGATATGTGTCAGAAACCTATATTGTGTCAAAATTTGATAACAATCCAAATTCAGACAGTGTAAAGCTTGAATATTGTGTCCAAATTTGCCCCATTTGTTGAAGTCCAATCAACTTGAAACTTAGCACACATGTTCTCTATGATATGATCTTTTTTATTTTGACGCCAAATTAGAGTTTTGACCTCAACTTCACAGCCAACAGAATATAGAAAATGATAGTGCAAGTGTGTTGTCTGTGTATTATGGAAACATTGTTGTTTTAGCATGTGACTGGGTAACACTGGTTTTAACTTTTAGTACTCAACTCTTCAGCTATATATAGCTACATTTTTGCAAACTTTATATCAAAAAAATCTGATCCTTTTTTAGTTTTCTGTTAATGTTCTCATTAACCCTTTATCTCATGTTAAATGTTATCAACAAACACAATTTTACACTTGATTTATCATCATATTAGGTGTCAATAAACATAGTGGTCAGAAACTAGTTATCTGGGTTCTTAAAAAGTTAGGGTATGAAGGTTTTGAATCTTTTGATCTCAAAATATTGCATTGGACCACACATTTTTCATTTTTGGTATTATTTGATAGAAATGATAGTAAGAGCCAGCAGATTTTCTTCAAGGACTACCTGGAACAAAAAGGATTTTGAGAACTCTTGATTACTATAGAAACCTATTGGAATCTACCAATGAAAACATTTGATTTGTAACTCAATATAATGACCAAAGTTTCATGTACTCCAAACATTGACAAAAGTTAGTTTATAGTCATTTATCTCAAGAGGACATACAAATAAATTGCAGATAACAAAGATATCATATCAATTAAGTTTGACTTATCATAATTATAATGCATTGAACAAACTGAAGTTTGACCAGGAAGACTTACACACCATATTATTTGATGTATTAAGTCATGTGATTGTATGTAGAAGTTTTCTATTGGCTGACCAGACTGTATTAGACCTAATTAATTCTATGATATCATTGAATACATTTGATTTCTTTATCTAAATTTGGTGTTAACTACGAAGTTTCAACTAATTTTCTATAATCATTAAAAGAATAAGAAGAAATACCTTTTACAACAGCTGCTTATAAAGTATACTTATGTGTAATTTATTACATTCATATGCAGCAAATATATTGCATCAAGATCAGATTGATATGATATTGTTACGGTTAATAAATGGACAGTCACAAATTGTTCATATGTTCATTTTTTTTAATTTTTTTTTTAAGAAAAGTGATTCAACTCCCCATGATGTTAATGTAATAACACTTTCTAGAGTGACAAATGATTTATAGCCAAATGTCAGATGTTGATATAGTAACACGTTTCAAAGTAACAACTGATTTAACACCCTACGATGTTAATGTAGAAACACTTTCCAGAGTGACAACTGATTTTACACCACATACGGTTATTATTGTACAGTCTTTCGGATCTTGACTTATTTAAAACCCTGTGTAATTAATTTTGTACAGCATTCCCGAGTTAGAAGTTCCTAAGATTGTGTGACATCCTAAGTATAATACTGCAAATGGTCCTTCCATAGTTATGGCTAGAGTTGTTGGAAATAGTATCCTGATGTCTTTAGTATTGTAGGTGGTCAGAAGCTGACCGTTGTGGTCCAGTATATGTAGTGTATGATTGATATCATCAGCAACAATAACATTGTCTAATGGTGTGGCTACTATTGACTTAGGACTAAACTCGCCATACCTGTTGATAGAGGGTGATCCTACATAGTTATTGATGATATCTTCTTTCCCTAAGACAACCACACTCTTTTTAATTGATGTTTGTATCACAAAAATATTCCCATTAATCATACTGGTTATTGAACAAATTAATCCATCAAATATAGATTCATTGTTTTTATCCTTTTCATACCTTTTCAGATGGTTGCCATTTGTATCCATAACAACAATGAGAGTTATTCCCCCTACTATCACTCTTCCTTCATTTGTCACATGTACACTACAGAGACTTGATAATTCTTCACAGTATACCGAGTCTGTCACATAAATAGATCCTGCCTTGATCTGCTTCAGTCTGGATTCTGTTGTAGCCAGTAGAATGTCATTGCAAGGAGTAAAAGCTATATCACTTACTACCAAATTAAAACTGTTTCTGATTGTGAATTTATCTCCTACAAGTTTACCACTCTGGAGTGCTTTATATGATCCAAAGAAACGGGAACTTTCCTTATCTCCATTACCAATCCATACTATATAATTCAAGGATACCGCCAAAAATTTTATGTCCAACATATTGATTGGATATTCTTTAATGTTTATTAGTTTCATGTAAGTTGGAGAAATCTTGAATTGTTGGAAACCAGATAGGGTCTCCACTTCCTTGCCTTGTGCCGCCTCATTGCTTTGTTGTCCCTCTTCTTTTTCTTGTTGGCCGACTTCCTTTAGATCAAGGATTTTATGTTCTTTGTCAGCCTTGAATTTAGAATGTACTTTAGCTTTACAGTTACTGCACATTAATAAGTCACAGTCAACACATTTCCATTTGACTTTAGGATCCCTTTCACATAAATGGCACTGTATGGGACATTGTCCAAGAGGATAGGACATAGCCATATATAAAAAAAATGTACAGCTTTTGTTTTGATTTTAATCAGTAATATATATGTACCTACAAATCTAAGATTAGATATTTTTTGTATGTCTGAAGATTTGATAATTTATAAAAGATAAATACTGTATGCAGTGGTAGAAATACAGGTTATAGTTTATTATCTGTACCAAGATTGATTTTCTCACTTGAGCGGAGATGACCAATGATAATCTGTTTATTGCTACTGGTATTTTCCCTGTGACGAAGTTGTTACTTTCATTGACAACCGCCATGTGCGTCCTCAGTTTCTAAGGATAAATTTTCATATCACTCTACAATGCTGAGAAAGGAAATTATCAGTCAGTAAGATCAAAGGTAAATTTCTTAAAATAGCCATAATATTATCATTCATTTAACCTTGAATCCTTTGAGAGATTTCTAAAGAATTGTTTTTGAGACTGCTTTACCAATTAAAAACCCAATAACTCAGGAATTATTTTAAAGGTACCTATAAAAATGGAACCTATTTACAGGTTGTGGTGACTTTTTTTTTCATTGTACCCTATCAGAATTGTATAAAAAATATTTTCTTTCCCTCTGGTCGGGTTGTTATATCTTTGACACATTCCCCATTTCCATCCTTAATTTTATGTATAAGATTAAACACAAATATAATGAGAGTCATTTTAAAATCCATGCAAATGTAGGTCGCCAACACAAATATATACAGCTGTGACTTTCATTGTTATCAGCAAAACATATTTATCTTTGTGCCCATTGTCTTACAGGTGTATGTGAGGAAAAACAATATAAAAATATGTAAATAATATAAAATCAAAGTCAGTTGAGCTAGTAATTTTATTAGATATAGAATCATTATTGTTATTCAGAGGCTTTTTTTTTTTATTTCACGATTTTGTTTCTTCACATGTATTTTCTATGACCTTTTCAAAAAAACCATCCATTGTGTTTGTTATTAATTTACACTAAGAATATAAGAGATGAATTTAGTCTTTACTAAACTATTTATGTATCAATTGAACCAAGAAATCTGCTGTAATGTTAATTTTGCGATACCGATTCAAGTACAAATGTACAATCATGGACAAAGAATGATAACTCAAATTTATATTTATAATTTGCCCTACTTAAATACAATTAAATGTTTCAAAATTACAAGCTATCTTTACCCTTCAGTGCTTACAAGCAATTTTATTTTTATTTAGAATGAGACAGTCTCAGGTATAAATTTAGGTATCCCTACAGATAATTTGGGCTACAGTTCTTGAAGTTGCCAAAAGGATACATTCAGTATGTGAGGGTTATTTAACCAATGCATTCACTATAAGTGCAGTTAAATAGAAGTCCTCAAGACTTGATCATTCATTAAAATTCAATCCATTGATGATAATATTGATAATGGCAACAAGAAATGTTAATACAAGTACACATGTGTTCAATCTGTACATTAATCTTTTCTTTCTTTTTCTCTCCTCTTTTTTTACGGGATCTATTCCAAATGAAGTTTTATCGTCATCTGGACCAATTTGATAAGAAGCATCTGCCATTGTTTCCTCCTTTATATGTTTAGAAATGTAAGCCTCCTTTTCTCTATCTTCCTCTTTCATTTGTTTGACCATGTACTGTTCCCGTCTAGATAAGATAACAAGCATCACTCCTACAATTATCTGTAACATGATCGACAAACAAATGAGTAACACGCCAGCAATACAAACAGTTTGAAGCTTACATTCCTTCTTCTGCAGTAATGTTTTTACCAGGCTAACATTGGAGAGAAGTAAAGCAGTAGTAAGACTACCCTGGGCTTTAGCTTTCTGGTTTACATAAGAATTGTTCATGGTCCCCTTGCTTTTTATCACTTGAACTTTTTCTTTGTTCATTTTGGCTTTAATCTGTATATTGTCTGAAAAGTATAAAATACCAAATATATGTGTTTAATTTTATTTCGTTTATGTGTTTAAGAGTTTAGTGTGATGTCCATTTTCACTGAACTAGTACACATATCCCCCTGGATCAGCAACTGAACATTTGCTTCTGTATATGTGACATAGATGTGGTATTTCTGTGTCAACAATTGTTGAATATAAAATATAAGGAGACATGGCATGATTGCTAATGAGAAAACTTTCTACAAAGGTATAAAATTGTGCAATTAAGCAGCCATAGGTCAAGTTTGATGTCATTTCTGAAAAAATACTGTGTCAGAAATCTATGTAAGTTAGCCTTACATCTCATGGCCATGTCTTTTACCTTTTATAAAATTAAATCTTGCATTTTGTATAAACTAAAACTAGGTCTGACAAGACAGAGTCTTGAAAAACAAATTGAATTAAGATCTATTACCAAATTAAACATTGTAGAGGCCAAATGTGAATTAAAGAGAGAATAATAAGAATAAGAATATTTATTATTCCAATCAAGAACCGTTGATGGGCGGCATAAGCATAACATGTACACATAAAACAATATATCATGATTTGTAACAGAAAAAACATTTTTATATGGAATTATGCTTTTAATCTAAAAAACACAACAACATTATTTTCACGGGCAGAATCAATTTGCGCCAATTGCAGTTTTGAAAAGGTATTAATTGCGCCACTGTCTTTTATTTTGATGGTATTAATTGCGCCAATAAATGAAATGAAATTGCGCCAGATTTACCTGTAAATATTTTTTACCTATATCATACATGTACACGTTTTACCAATATCATACATGTATTATAATTAACCTTTCCACTGAACACTTATCAAATTTAAGAAAACTCACCAAAAAATAGATTGTTTAGTAAAAGAATATTTGTTCACGAGTCAAGATGTCTGATATACCATTCAAAAACTAGAGTCTGATAGAGGAAAACCGGTCATCATTGTTGAAGAACACAAATTCCGTCAGGCATTTGTAAAGAACTAATGAGTAGAGAAGTAAGCAGAAAGGAATCATGGGAATATGTGTCTTTTCTCAACTACAAAAACCAGCCTTTAATTCAATGATGAACAGAGACATTTTATATGGTTTTAACTGTATATATATACGGGTGAACGTTTTAATTCAGCATACATTTCGTTATTAAAATGACTTTAACTCCGCCAGTCGGTAAACTGCCGGACCCAAGCCCAAAAATAGGAGGATGAAAGTCAATCATTTAGTTGTTATATGAATAAAAATAAATAAAATTGGCGCAATTAGATGATTATTTCATTGGCGCAAATGATACCTATAGTTTTGAAAATTATGTGGCGCAAAAGAAGTATTGGCGCAATTAAGTTGAGGCGCAAATGAGTTACTTTTTGGCGCAAAAAGATATCGCCCATTTTCACTGTACAGATAAATGATTGATTTATAATATTGTGGATAATATGTTAATTATACTTTCTGGCTTTCATATTAGGCTGCATGTTATATAATTATATGTCCATCTACTTACAGTAATTGACAATGTTCAGAATATAAATTTTCGCCTTGCATCAATTGAATATTACCATTGATGTTAAATTATATAGTTTGTTCAGAATCCTATTTCTTTATCAAGGTCATTGTCCATGAAAAAAAACCTTAGTAATAACCATTTTTAACTCTTTAAGGATCTATGCAAAATGTGATTAAAACTTTATTTTTGCATTACATCCTTATAGGTTATACAAGTTAAAATCTGCTTTAATTTATGTCTCATTCTTTGAATATTAGAGAAGCTTTTGTACATATATCATATAATTGTTGCCAATTAACACTTTTCTTAGGGTAAAGTTTTCTTTAAATAATTGAGAGTGAGTGGTCAATTTAAGAAAAATATATCTCTTCTTTGAAGATTAATGTTGCCACAAGTTTTATTTTGTCTATAAAAAAAAAAATTAAAAAAATACTATTTTAAAATTTTTAAGGATCTATTCCAAAAGAGATTAAAATTTATTTTTGCATTACATCCTTATCATTCTTATAGGTAATACAAGTTAAAATCTTTTTAAATTTATGTCTCATTCCTTTAATATCTCCAAGAAAAGCTATTGTACATATATGTACATAATTGTTGATTAACAATACTATAACTAGAGTGAAGTTTTCTTTAGATATTCTAGACTGAATGCTTAATTTAGGAAATATATATCTCTCTTTTGAATATTAATATAACTACATTTTTCTTTTGTGAAGTTTTTATGCCCCATTTATGGGCATTATGCATGTTATGTTTTCTGGTCTGTGCATCCATCCGTTCGTCTGTCTGTTTGTTCGTCTGTCTGTCCCGCTTCAGGTTTAAGTTTTTATACGACTGCAAAATAAAATTGCATTTGCATAATGGTATGATGTCTTCGTCGTCGTCATCTGGGTCGTCCGAAGACACATTTGGTGTCCGGACAATAACTTTAGTTTAAGTGAATCGATCTCTATGAAATTTAATAAGAAGGTTCAATACCACCAAAGGAAGATTGGGATTAATTTTGGGGATGATGGTCCCAACCATTTTGGAATTAGGGGCCCAAAACAAGCATTTTTATACATTCAGGATATTATCTTGTGTATAAGTATTTCAATTGCTCTGAAACTGTACCATAAAGTTTTATACCACAGGTAGAAGGTTGGGATTAATTTTTGGGGTTATGTTCCGAATAGTTTAGGAATTGGGCTAAAAAAGGAGCCCAAATAAGCATTTTTGTAGTTTCCAGTCATTAAATTGTCCGGACAATAAATTTTGTTTAAGTGAATGGATCTCTATGAAATTTACTAAGAAGGTTCAATACCACAAAAACAAGGTTGGGATTGATTTTGGAGATGATGGTCTCAACTGTTTTGGAATTAGGGGCCCCAAAACAAACATTTTTCTACTTTCAGTATATCAACTTGTGTATAAGTATTTCAATTGCTCTGAAATTGTACCACAATGTTTTATACCATAGGAAGAAGGTTTGGGTTAATTTTGGGGCTTACGGTCCCAACCGTGTAGGAATTTGGGGCCAAAAAAGGAGCCCAAATAAGAATTTTTGTAGTTTCCAGTCAATTATAAACTTGATACCATTCCATGACGATCCTTAAATTTCCTGTCAATTTTTTGAGAGCATCTGGTTGGATGAAGTTGAGGTCAAGTCATATTGAAACTTAGTACACATGTTCCCTATGATATGATCAAGCATTTTTTTATGTTTCAGACAATAACTTGTGTGTAAGTGTATGGATCTCTCTGACACTGTACCACAGGTTCCATACAAGAAAGGGAAGGCTGGGATTGAGTTTGGGTTAATTGCCCCAAACATGTAAGAATTAGGGGCCAAAAACAAGCATTTTTCTAGTTTCCAGGCAATAACTTGTGTTTAAGTGTATGGATCTCTCTAAAATTGTACTACAAGGTTCCATACTACAAAGGAAAGGCTAGGATTGAGTTTGAAAAGTTTCAAGAAGAAATCTTCAATTGCACAGTATTGTACAATAGATTTGTAAGATCTTTGACCACATTTCTTTTGTGTCAGAAACCTATAATATGTCAAAAATTTGATCACAATCCAAATTCAGACAGTACTCAGCTTGAATATTGTGTCCAATATGCCCCAACTGTTCAGGGTTCAACCTCTGTGGTCGTATCAGGCTGCACTCAGCGAAGCATTTTATTAATTTCTAACTTTTATTTACAGCCTGGTGCAATAGATAAATTCCATGGAGATACACATAAAATCATAGATTTAGTTGCCAAGGATACAGAAGCCAAAGGATTGTTTGAAGATGCAGTGAGATTATATGACCTTGCTAAGGTAATAATGAGATAGGTTGCTGAGGTAATACTGACCTAGGTTGTTAAAGTAATAATGACAAAGTTTGCTGATGTAATAATGGTGAAGGTTGCTAAGGTAATCATGACAATTGGGTGTTGTCAAGTTATAATGACCTAGGTTGTTATGGTAATAATGTCCAAGATTTCTAAGGTGATTTTTACTAAGCAGTAAAGTTGCTAAGTGTGATTGTAACCAAGGTAATAATGATACTAATATTCTCATCATATTTGTGTAGTCAATTTTCATGTTTCTGCTTCTCATTGACAGAAAATTTTACATGAGCAGTGCTGCAGATGTTTTAAAATTTAGTTTGAATATTGAACATGTTAACTATGTAGAATGATCATGTTTTAGAAACACGACAAAGTGTTGGAATTACTGAACAAGTTACTAAGTCAAGTCGTATCACAAGCTAGTTCTACACAGTCATCTAGAGATAGATTAAGAAGTCTGGCCTTTGGTATTGCAGAGAGGTATGTATTTACTTTTTAAACCCCAACTCTAGGAGTGGCATCTTTGCTAGCCAAGGGTTACGATCCAGTCTTCTTCTCTCCACACTTGGCAGATTAAGCTAACATTTGTCATTGCAATCCTGTGCCATCTACTTGAAAATAAAGTCACGCCCATTTTGACACACCATTCTTGACCAATGGCAGCATGTGAACTCTATCCAGTGTAGAGGTTTAAAAATAGTCTATTGTTTTCAAATTTTGTGAAGCAGAAATTATAAGTATACATTCCAACATTTTCACAAGAAACATACCCAGGCACTTCAATTAGTAAATTAAGAACTTTAAAATTGTCACCAAATATCGTTCTATAATTTGCAAGTAAAGACTTTTGTACAATCAGCATGTTGTAATTGTATATTTACATGTATTACATCTGTCACTTGCTTTGCAATAGGATACAGTATATTTATAAGTATCTTCCATTTGAACTGAATACTTTTGTGAAAAAATCAAATATTCTCTGGTTGATTAAGTGAATAAGTGAATAACTATCTTGAAGAATAAGCTGACAATATTAAGCAATGTCTACTGCAAACAAACTTTTAAATGATACCAAATTATAAAATAAGAAACAAGTCAAAGTTAAAAAATCTTCTAAATGCTCAGTTAGATGTCATGTCTCTACCTTAATACTGTGGATTCATTATTATTCGTTGGATAGCAATTTTCGTGGATTTCGTGGGTACCGGGAAACCACGAATTTAAATATTCAACGAATTGCAAATTTTCTGAAGGAATATATGCATACTTTGTCAAAACCACGAAATTAAATATCCAAGAATATGCAAGTTTTCCTCAAACCACGAAAATTGGTACCCACGAAAATAAATGAATCCACAGTAATATAATTGATCTTACAACTAAGTGAAATATTTGATTGTACATACTAACATTAAAGATATGTATATTTTGTTACTTAGGTACAGAGCACAAGGAGCTGAAGGGAACTTATCCAATGCTAGTACATTCTTCTTGTTACTTGACCTTTTGACCTTCTTTGATTGTTTCCATGATGGCAACATGGATGAAGCTCTAACCGTAAGTTATTATCTTGGTATTTTTACAAATTTAATTAAAGATAAATTGAGGTTAAAATTGAAATGTCTTATGTTTTAATATACAATTGAGTTCGCTTTTTTCTTTTAAATTTGATAAAGAAAACATATTCAATGTAACCAATATATGACATTAACATGTCATATACTTTTAATAAGTGAAAGGCTTACAACTTGTTGGTTACATTGAATATGATTTCTTTATCAAATTTAAAAGACAAAAGCAAACTCAATTATGTCAATCTTTAAAAGTCTTCCTTTTTTTTGCAGATTTATAGTAATTTGGATGAGATTAAAATTCATAGTTAATATTAAATTTGATTGAGTTTTAATACTTATAATAATAAAGGAGATGCGGGTATGATTGTTAATGAGACAACTATCTACCAAAGTTCAAATTAAGTGGATGTAAGCAAATTTAACTGTAAGAACTATTAGTATTGAATGCTTTGGCATCATAATCTTTTAGCTGTACACAGTATTTTACACAAATAGAATTTTATTAAAATATTTTGTTGTTTCTTAGGTCATGAATATAATTTATTATAATATTTTGTTGTTTGCTTAGGTCATGAATATAATTTATTATAATATTTTGTTGTTTGCTTAGGTCTTGAATATACACATCATATTTGTATTTAAATTTTCAATTTTATTTCTAGGTGATTAAACAGTTGCAGTTACTTCCCTTGGCAGAAAATGCTGTAGAAACCAAAGTAATGGCCTTCAGACATTATAATGATGAGGTAAACATACATGCTGTTTAAGCCTTGATTTTAAATCTTTATATTAGTATGGAGGCATGTTCTTAACTAGATTATTACCTGATATTTTATATATTTCCTTCAATTTTACTTCACATATGTGTTTTAAAGGAGATAAGGTATTGAGTGACTGCCCCTAAAAGGAAGTACATCACTAATTCAAGGTCCCATTGCTTTCTATGTTAAATTCCTCCATTTTAAGTTCAAATAAAGTGGCAATCATTGCATGTCAAAGCAACACTTTATAGTATCTTCTACTGAAAAAATCAACATACCTTTAATGTCATATAAGAAAGAACTGGTTCCCAGAACTTCGGATGTACCAAAACAGGTACTTCACATCTGACAAACAGACAAAATGTACCCTCTTTTTAAAATTTGGTGCAGTTTTTTCAATATTTAAAAGTCCAAAAGTGTTCTACATTGATCACAAGCCCTTCAGCTTTTATTTGATGCCAAAAATACCTAAATATCCTACATATTTTGAAAGTTACACTCATGCGTAGGAACTATTTTGCGTTAAATATGTACTACTTTTTGGTATGTGCTTTCTGGCCAGGCCCGAATTAGTGGTGTTACACCTAAAGGGGTAGACTAACTATTTTCCTATTTTCTAATTTATGTTGATTGAGGAATAATTGTATTTTCATGGATCGTAATTTCGTGGTTTTGCCAAAGTCTGAATACAAGCCTAAAAAAAATAATGTATACTTAGATGAACATTTAAATTTGTGGTTTGCATTTACCCACAAAATGCATGAGAAATGGTATCCCATGTGTAATTTTGCTTCCACAATTATTGTAAAATTTTTAATCTGAGTATGTGTTATCTATATATTCAATTTCTCGCTACATTGAAGACCTGTTGGTGACCCTCTGC
Organism: Mytilus edulis; assembly: GCF_963676685.1. Taxonomy (NCBI): domain Eukaryota; kingdom Metazoa; phylum Mollusca; class Bivalvia; order Mytilida; family Mytilidae; genus Mytilus; species Mytilus edulis. The sequence continues at coordinate 93,212,156 of NC_092348.1, forward strand.
TGTTGTTTTTTATTTGGTCGGGTTGTTGTCTCTTTGACACATTTTCCATTTCCATTCTCAATTTTATTCACATGAAACCAGATTTTCTTGTAGGAGGACATATTTTCATGAATTTTATTATAATGAAATCAGATAATTTCAAATGTTTATTCCTCTGACACATGTCCTTTGTCCAATTATTTTATTTTGCAACTGCCTAAAACAGATGAGTAAAGTTTAACTTTGTGCAAAATAGTTTGACTCTGAACTACTATTATAATTTTAACTATGAAGACTACTACTATTTAATAGTTGTCTAGAAAATCAGTTAAGGTGGTACCTAACACTTTCACTAAAATTAATTTGGCTCGTTTAATTTTGATAGAATTTGACAAAGTATTTACTTTGACCCTTTAACAAAAATATAAAAATTTCAAAAATTTTGAACCAACCATTTTGTCAGAAAAATTTCACTGGTTATATAGCAGTTTGACAAACACCAATTTTGATCTTTGTGAAGCTTATTATTCCCTTTACAACACAACATAATTAAAACGTTTAGCTGACTTTACAGAGTTATCTCCCTGTAGTGTTAGGTACCACCTTAATTAATATTTTTGCTTTGAATATTAGTCTTATTATATATTTGTAAAGGAGACAACTTCCTCCCAAGGTCAATTAAGTGGATGTAAGCAAATTTATTGCGAACCCTATGATAGTTTTCCATAGATTCACCTGCAAGTTACCTGTCAATTTAAACTTTTGGCAGTTCTATTGTCCCATCTAACAAATACAACAGGTATTGTTCTCTGTGTAGTTTATTCACTGGGACCTTTAAATTTCTTCCAAGAGAAATATATCACTCATTGATTAATTTACCTGAACAAAAAATTGAACTGTCAATGATGAAAAAATACTTATACCAATACTAAGTAAGGACTCACAAAACTGCATGTGGTGTTGTATTTATTCAATACCAATAACTCGTTTTTAATGTGTTCAATATTAATAGTGATTCAAAAATTAAAAGTTGATTTCTGATCAAATATTCAATATTTTTGTGTGTTTGATAATTAAAAATATGAATATTATTATTTTTAAATTAAGGTCTTTATAAACATAAGTCTATAAATGAACAACAAAAAAAAACATGTAAATTCATAGGAAAATACTAAAAAATGTGTCTGAAATAAACTTTTTATTATTAAACCAGATTTTATATTGAACAGATTGAAAATATATTAATGATATATTGAATAAATATAATATTGTATACAGTTTATGTGAGTTTATAGAAGTATTTCAATAAAAAAAGAAGGTAATTTTTTGGTCAGGTAAATTAATCAATGAGTGATATATTTCTCCTAGAAGAAATTTAAAGGTCCCAGTGAATAAACTTCACAGAGAACAATACCTGTTGTATTTGTTAGATGGGACAAAAAAACTGCCAAAAGTTTAAATCGACAGGTAACTTGCAGGTGAATCTATGGAAAACTAAGATAGGGTTCGCAATAACTGTAAGAACTATTAGTATTGAATGCTTTGGCATCATAATCTTTATATTGTATATATATTTATATTTGGACGGAACTGAACCAATAAGATACTAGTTGAATCAGTTATCTTTTCGGCAGCTTATAATTTCAGATCTGTGTCTCATGGAACATTGAAAATAGAAAATTGACCATTCAGAGATGCAAACTTTTGTTTTTCCTCGATTAGAACTTTAAAATAATGAAACCTCACAGTTTGGAATTTAATGCAATGGGACAGGAAGACTGATTTTCACAATGGTAGAGTTTACCTTTACAGACTTTTTCCCTTGAAAAAATATGATTATTATTTTAAGGACTTTAAATTTGATCATTTGTTTTGACATTTTTGTAGGTGAGGAGATGCTTACCAGATATTTTACTAGCCACAATGAACATTCTACACAGTCAGTATAAAAATGCCAAGTAAGTTTAGTTAAGAACTTTAAACTGACACTTAATATCAAAATGATTTCAGATTAAAAAGTAAAATAAAAAAATACTGAACTGCAATGAAATTCAAAACTGAAACTCACTTATCAAAGGACAAAATTAAAAGTTTCAAACACATCAGGCAAATGGATAACAACTAAAGTGATCCTCATCTGTGATCATCTCACATAATGTCAGATTTAATTCTGTTTTTTATATTATTTGTTATTGACTGATATTTATAAAATACGGAGATGTGTAACGATTACCAATGAGACAACTCTGCACTCCAGACCTAATGATGTCGGTGCAAGCAAGTAAAGGTCACCTGCACAGCCTTCAACAATGAGCAAATCCATACTGCCTAGCAAACTATAAAATGCAATATGTAAAACAATTAAAATATGAAAATAAATGCCCTAATTTATGTACAAAACACCAAATGAAAAACATATGTACAAATTTTCTAAACACATTTAAAGTAGAATTCATCAAGCCATGAATCAGATTATCTTTGATATCAGCATCCTTGAAAATAATGAATACACAGTATATATTGATTTTTTAATCTAAACAGACAGGTAAATCTTAAAGTTAATTGTTTAATCTAAACAGACAGGTATATCTTAAAGTTGATTGTTTGATGATTTATTTTTTAACAGAACAACAACATCACAAAGTCCATATTCTGGCTGGACAGGGCGAGGTGAAGATGGCGGCAAGGAAACTGTAAGTTACTAAGTCCTTTATTTATTCATGTACTATGTTTTGCCTTCCTGTTTAAGATGAAAAAAAATACATATGATTAGTTTTTTTATGCCCTCCCCTCTGTTTGTAGTTAAATCTGTATATGGTAAAATTGTGGTCAAGGTAGTTAGGCCTTTAAGATTTTGGGCCCCATTATCAAATTGGTTTACATTGAGATCCAAAGGGTTAGAAATTAAACTATGTTTGACTTCATAAAAAAAATGAATTCTTTAGGTAATTTGATATGCTGACCATAATAGGTAAATGTCCAACTTGAAAGTTTTAGGTTTTAAGACCTCATTCATTTTGTGTTATTAATATATTATATTTAATTACAATCCAAAATTAGAGTGTAATCAAGCTTGAATGTTGTGTCCATATTTCTCCCAACTGATCATGGTTTGTCCTCTGTAGTTGTATCAAGCTGTAGTATGTTTGCCAATTAGACAACTCTCCAAAAGAGATCAAATGACACAAAAATTAACAACTATGGGTCACTGTACGGCCATCAACAATGAGCTGAGCCCATACTGCATAGTCAGCTATAAAAGGCCTTGAAATGACAAATGTAAAATATTTTATTCGCATTTAATTAAGAAACAAGCTCATATTTTCCCATCCAAACATAGTGTCAAAAGAAAGTTTTGCTTTTCAGTCATATTTGGAAAACATCCTTGGTAAACGTGTAAAAGTTTACTATATAAGGTTATACAATCTACAGTATATGTCCTTGAAATGATGGTTTAATAAAAGCTAGGTAAAAGGTTGTTACAAAAGAAACACTATTTTAGTTGCAAATTAACAAGTTTTTATACTTGTCTGCTGGAATCTCATTTGTAATTATAATAAGGCTAATTGAATAGCAGACATTCTATTTCCGTATGTGGAAATAAGAAAAAATTACCTCAGAATCATCGACAACAAGTATCAATTGATACATGATTCTGAATGATGACCTTATAATCATTGACAACAAATATCAAGTGATACGTGATTCTAAAAGATGACCTCATAATCATTGACAACAAGTATCAATTGATACATGATTCTAAATGATGATCTTATAATCATTGACAACAAGTATCAAGTGATACGTGATTCTAAAAGATGACCTCATAATCATTGACAACAAGTATCAAGTGATACGTGATTCTAAATGATGACCTTATAATCATTGACAACAAATATCAAGTGATACGTGATTCTAAAAGATGACCTTGGTTGTTTAAAACCAATTTAAGAGGAGTAAAGGATTTTATACAAAAGTTTAACTCAATTTGATGTACGGAATAAAAAGCAACATACTATTCCACCATTGTTCTTCCCATAATGGACTTTGTTAAATTGGCATTTTTCAAAAAAATTGTACATAAATTATCATTGTTTTTGATGTAGAAATACTTTGCTTGAATAAAGTTATATCCTGTTTTGTACTTAGTACAGAGAAAATGTCAAACAACAATTCATTGCAGATATAAATATAAATAACCATCACTGAAAGTAAACCAATGAATTTTAACAAAGTCACCTGAAGTTTCCAAATATTTCATAGGAACACCAAATAAAAAAAGACTGGAACTTTGAACACAAAATATATATTTATGACTCAAAAAAAAATCTGCAATAAAATGCAGGTTTAACTAATTACCTACTTTTTCAACTCTTATTATGCCTTAATTTTGGTGGAGGGTCATTAAGTGTTGCCCTTGTCCCATCCATCCATATTTACTGCCCTTGTCCCGTCCATCCATATTTACATCCTCCTAAAATTACTTTTCTCTCTCTAATTTTAGTTTACCTCAACCAAATATTATCAAACTTATACACACGGCTTATTTCCACAAAACACAGATGAAGATTGATTTGGGAGGTGTCATTTTTACCGTTCTTGAGTACTGTTCCAAGTAACGTTCTATGCAAGCGAAGGTCTCACTTGTCCTATATGAATTTCTAATAAAATCAATTACTTAAACACATTTTTCTTAAGCTTCTTAACTTAGGATCCTAGCCAATCTAAAATAAAGTGTCACTTAAAACTAAAAAAAATAATAGAAAAAGACAATTTAAGACATTTTAAATTGATATAAATACAAAAATTCCATTGACTTTGATTGACATGAGAAGAATCATGTATTTGAAAGTGAATAATATGATTTGTCCTATAAAGTTATATTAGAGATATAATATTTAAGGTGAATTACAGTTTTTTATAACAACAGCAGTTTGTAACACCACATGCAAAAGTTATATTGCTATAGTTTTTTTGAAATGCCAGTTCAGAATATGAATGAAATATGACTTTTGCAAATGTTTTTGTTTAAATGACATTGCTTTAAGGGGGTAAGTGTAAGACATAAATACTATTCTATTGTTCAAGCTTTGAGACTGTCAAAACATTTTTAATTAGCACCAATTTACACCTATAATTTACAACTTGTTTTAAGTGCAGACTTTGAACATGAAATAAGCAATATAAAAAAAAATTTGGATATGTTATCTTATGTTCTCACACACTACAGAAGCAGCTGGCTGCATATAAGTATTTTTTTTTATCATCATCATGGATTTATTTTTGCAATAGTTTGGTAGGTGAAGAAAAAAAATACTTCATACACGAGGATTGAATTCTATTCCTTCAGATGCTAATAATTTTCAGAAGTAAATATGTTAAACCAAAATTTTTCAAAATTTGTCCACATCCAATATGGACTGAATTTTCAGTTGAAATGAGATTACAAAAAAGAACAATGTGACATAAGAGGTGTGACCTTTTGATTTAGGTTTAAAATAATAGGTATCACTACAGTGGGAATAGAGTTCTGATTGGACAGGTTTTTGCTTAAGTTGACCTTTCCACCCGGTTTGACTAGTTAAAAAAAAAAATTAACTCTTTACATATCCTTTTGAGTCAAACTCAATATTTAATAGTTATATTTTTCTGTTTTTATGAATTTTAAAATCACTAGAAATTCATTGCCTAGACACCATAGTTTTAGCTAGTACATTGGTTTTAGTACCGGTACTAGATTATTTCTTTCAGAAAAGTACATACAAGCTGAATGAATGAGGAACAGAAATCAATTTTTATTTTTTTATTTTAAATGTGTTACTAAACTAAATAATACGCCAAACATAATCAATCATCACGTTTTTTGTTTGTTTATTTCAGTATCTGAATTACATAAGAGGGCAAGCTAAAGCCCTGATCATGTTCGCAGGAATGCTTCCATACAGACTACCAGGAGATACCAATGCAAGACTTGTTCAGATCGAGGTTTTGATGAACTAAGGAGAAAGATCTCAAAAATTACTGTTATATATTGTAAATTTTCATATGTAAAAAAAATTGAAATAAAAATCATTAAATATAAATCATTCATTTTGACTTCACATTTATGATTAAACATTCTAGGTATCAGTTAGGCTAAAATAAAAAGTATGTGTGTTTATTGTACCCCTACCTACCCTAAAGTTTTTTTACCAATTTTATTAAGCACTGTTAAAAGTCAAATTGTTGCTCTTAGACTCAATGTAAAATAAAAATTAAAGATAAAAATAATTCCGTACCTACCTACCCTGATTTTTCAGCATGTCACAGTAAACACACATAATTTTTTTGTTTGACTGTAGGTTGAAATGGGTATAATGGGATTTGATACATTTCTCTACAGGTTGTGTTAACTGGGCCAAAAACTTCATAAACTGAATAGAAGTTTTTTAGGAGTCAGGACTCACAAAAAATAAAATTGAGAACAGAAATAGGGAATGTGTCAAAGAGACCACACCCTGATCAAAGAGCAGAAAACAGCTGAAGGCCATCAATGGGTCTTCAACACACCAAGATAATCCCTCTTCTGTATGCAGGCTTTGGATGGCCACTAAAACAAAACTGTGTACTAGTACAGCTAAAATGGACATCACACTTAGCTCCAAAACATAAATGAAACAATATTAAAAGGTCAATGTGTTATGATTGCCAATGAGAAAATTATCCACTAGAATAAAGAGTGAGGATGAAAAGAACTTGCTTTTTAATTATGAGTTATCTCTCTTTACATTTAGTGAACATTTGGAATTCTCAAATTTGATTATAATAGCGGCAAAGGACTTGTTTTGTTGTAAATTACTAAAGTTAACAAACATGAATAACAGTTGTAAAGGTACAAAATCTTGTCTTCAACAATAGACAAGAGCTTTAACCATATGTCAAACTCTTAATTGGTGCTTAGTTTTAAATCAAGTTTGTTTATAATGAAAGAAATTGTTTAAGAGGAATTTTGCTGGTAGAAAAAAGTTTTGAATTTGGAAAAGCACTATAAAGAAAAAAACACAATTAGTAAAAAAAGTTGTTTAGAACAGGGTAACATGAAAAAGTGAGATATATTGGTTTACAGTAATATATTCAAATACATGTATTCCAGAAAATACCCATTTTCATGATTTCTCTCTTTTGTAAATCTGTGCTTCCACATTAAATTTAATATGAGATTATACATAGGGATTCTTATGTCTATTTGTCCATCTGTATGTGAAACATTTTGTTAATTACTCCCATAATAAAAAAAATCATTGATATTTAGATAAAAGTCCGATCACCATGACCTTCATTTCATATTTAAGCAAGTATGGATAAGGTCCTTAAAAAAAACATTCATTTATTAATGATATTTTACCATTACATTAAAGGGGCACTAGCTGTCAAATTCATGGTCACCGATTTGACTAAAATTCTCATATTTGATTTATAACAATGAAAAACATTTATCCAAACTATCAAAAGTCTAAAATAAACAGTTTACAGAGCATGGGGTAGATAATATATAGGTTCGTTTCGTGTGTATTTTAGTCCAGACGCCATCTAATTAAATATCTATTTGACCTCAGATGACCATATAAGCGATGTAAACATAAATAAAGATATGAATAGATTAAACCAACACGTGCAATTGGATTTTTAACCGGATTTTTGTGACAAAAATGTCTGTTATTGATTTGGGGATGTACGGCGGGCGGGCGGCAATCAAATGTTGTCAGTGCATTAACTCATGAACCGTTCAACCAAAGCTTTTAATTATAGGTCTGTTTAATTTGATTTTATAGATTAAAAATAGATATTTCTCATTGTTTTTAACTGTATAAGAATGATTTTATGAAATGATTTACTGTACTTTCACTTTCATTGTTGACATTCTTTTTCTTTAAATAACCAGTACACTTACAATGCATGCGTTGTCAATCTGTAGCTAGGGGTTAAATTGCAGTTCACATGAATACGGATTTAAAGAGGTCGACTCATTCACTTGCAAGTGAATTACTAATTATCAATGTTTCTTAGCGTAATTTGACAAAATTGAACCTTTTTGGCTGCAAAAAGCGAATTGCTATTACACTATTTCACTTTCATTATTGATTGAACAGAAAAAAATCAAACTTTAGATTTTTTATATATCTCGTAGCTAGTGCCCCTTTAAGAATATATTATTTATATTTAAACAAGTTTGAAAAACACAGTTTTTTGTTGAGCCTGCATCTTTTGTCGCAGAAAGCTCGACATAGGGATAATGATCCGGCGTCTACGGCGGCGGCGGTGGTGTTAGCTAACTTCTTAAAAGATTTATATTTTAGAAGGTGGAAGACCTGGATGCTTCATACTTTGTAAATGCCTTATGTTAAGATGTTTCCCTCAGTCACATGTCCAATGTCCTTGACCTCATTTTCATGATTCAGTGACAACTTGAAAAAAAAAGTTAAGATTTTTTGTAATGTTAAATTCTCTCTTATTATAAGTAATAAAATAGCTATATTTGGTATGTGCGTACCTTGCAAGGTCCTCATGCCCGTCAGACAGTTTTCACTTAACCTTGACCTCATTTCACGGATCAGTGAATAAGGTTAAGTTTTGGTGGACAAGTCCATATCTCAGATACTATAACAATAGGTCTAGTACATGTATATTCGGTGTATGGAAGGACTGTAAGGTGTACATGTCCAACTAGCAGTTGTGTCACCTTGACCTCATTTTCATGGTTCAGTGACTACTTGAAAAAAAAGTGAAGATTTTTTGTAATGTTAAATTCTCTCTTATTATAAGTAATAAAATAACTATATTTGGTATGTACCTACCGGTACCTTGCAAGGTCCTCATGCCCGTCAGACAGTTTTCACTTGACCTCGACCTCATTTCACGGATCAGTGAACAAGGTTAAGTTTTGGTGGTCAAGTCCATTTCTCAAATACTCTAACAATAGGTCTAGTATATTTGGTGTATGAAAGGACTGTAAGGTGTACATGTCCAACTGGCAGGTGTCACCTTGACCTCATTTTCATGGTTCAGTGGTTATAGTTAAGTTTTTGTGTTTTGGTCTGTTTTTCTTATACTGTATGCAATAGGTCTACTATATTTGGTGTATGGGATGGTTGTGAGGTGTACATGTCTAGCTGGCAGCTGTCATTTGACCTTGATCTCTTTTTTTCATGGTTCAGTGGTCAAAATTAAGATTTTGATTTTTTGTCCTTTTTCCTAATACTATATATGCAATAGATCAATTATATTTGCTGTATGGAAATATTTTATGATCTATATGTCAGTCGCGTAGGTTTTATTTGACCTTGACCTCATTTTCATGGTTCGTTGGTCAATGTTTAATTTTCTTGGTTAATGTTAAGTTTATGTGACAGTTGTAATAAAGCTTTATATTTAGGACTCCACATAATATCAATGATTAGTAAAGAAGGCGAGACATTTCAGTCTGTGGACTCTTGTCTTTTATAAGCATGGGAAAAATTTTAAAATAGCAATGTACTTAGATTTTGGATGTTGCACCATAACATGATAATAGGTAAATGTTCAATTGCAGATTTTTAGTTCTTTGACCACATTTATTTTGTGTCACAAACCCACGCTGTATCAAATTTTCAAACACAATCCAAATTCAGAGCTGTTTTAAGCTTAAATGTTGTGTCCATACTTGCTCAACTGTTCAGGGTTTGACCTCTGCAGGAACATCCAGTTTGTTGTCGGTGAGACAGCCTGAAGGTTTGGTACCATTAAAACGTTCAAACCCGCTGCAATTGTTTTCACCTGTCCTAAGTCAAGAATCTGATGTTCAGTAGTTGTCGTTTGTTGATGTGGTTCATAAGTGTTACTTGTTTCTTGTTTTATATGAAGATTACAATTTTAGTTTAGTATGGCGTTCATTATCACTGAACCAGTATATATATTTGTTTAGGGGCCAGCAGAAGGACACCGCTTGGTGAGGGATTTTCTCGCTGCATTGAAAACCTGATGGTGACCTTCTGCTGTTGTCTGTTCTATGGTCGGGTTGTTGTCTCTTTGACACATTCTCCATTTCCATTCTCAATTTTAGATGGTTGGTTTTCCTTGTAGAATGGTTTTACACTAGTAATTTTAGGGGCCCTTTATAGCTTGTTTGGTGTGAGCCAAGGCTCCTTGTTTAAGACCATACTTTGACCTATAATGGTTTGCTTTTATGAATTGTGACTTGGACTGAGAGTTGTCTCATTAGCACTCATACCACATCTTCTTGTATCTATTTACTAACAAAATTCCTCTCTCTAAGGGTTATTTTCATATTGAATGGTAAAAGTATGTATGGTATGATATGTATGTAACACAAAAGAAAAAACGAATATTTACTCAAACATTGGTGAAAATTGAATGTATTGTTCACCAGATACAAAAAAACAACATAAAGTCTAATGTTGTGACCATGGCCTTTATTCAAAGGACCTCGAAACCAGGATAGAGCAAAAGACATTATCAAACGAATGGATGCTATCTGAAATGAGTTTCTTATAGGTTGTGCTCTGGATGTGATGCTTGAATGTTAGGGTGTAAATGTATTCAAGAATCAATATTATTCCAAAAATTTCAGTTTTCTTATTGCAATTGTTACCTTGACCTTTGACCAACTGACCTAAAGGCTGATATGGATTTGTTATGCTACAAGGCCCATAATCCAACAAAGACATCTAAATATCTGATGTATTGCTTGAAATATATTGTTTGGAAATTAAAAAATCACTTTACTGATTGGCACTCTGATCTTGGCTTCTAATGTGACACAAAAATCAGTAGAGGTCCTGCACTTTCAAGTGCAGACCTATATGGTTCCAAAATTCGGCTAAAATTCCTGTTTTTCAATTGCTGCTATGACCACATCCTTTGACCAACTGACTTCAAAACTAATGGGGATCTGTTTTGCTCCTAGGCACATAATCCAACAAAGACTTGTAAAGATCTGAAATATTTTGTCTGGATACAAAAAAACTAAAAAAGTTAACGTTTTTGATAGGAACTGTGACCTTGATTTTTGATGTGATACAAATATCATCAGAGGTCTTGCACTTTGAATTTCTTAAGTTATTTTCATGATGTCAGACATATGGTACCAAAATATATACATTTATACCTAAAAACGAAATTCCCGCTTAAATTCCTGTCTTTCAATTGCTGCTTTGATCTTGCTCTTTGGTCTAGTGTCCAAAAAGGAAACGTGGTTTGTCATCTATTAGTAGGAAATTATTAAAATTCAACTTGGTAGAGATCTGATTTTTGGATGAAAAAATATTCAAATTAATTTTGGGGCCCTTTTATAGGATCTCAACATTGACGACTTCAAGTCTTAACCACCTGATTCCTGATTATCCAAATTCACATATAATCTGGCTGATCACGTTATTATAGGTGACCTCAATCTTGTCAATAACACTTTCCTGCAAAATGTGTTATCCAAAGCTCAGAAATATCGTGAGCCTAAATCCATCAATTGAAAATTCAAAATACTGATGGATTCAGTCGAGGATTTTGCCAGGCAATGGGGCTAAACGCGAGAAGGAAGACGTAGATACTCTTTTCGAATATATTTAGGCTGTATTAAAGGTCGTTGATACAAATCAGAATTAAAAAACTGAACGGGTCTATCAGTACCCATGCTACATCAATCTTTAAAGACCCATATGTTGCTAAACACTTCCTACCTCCATGACAATTATGTTGTTGTCCCCGCAGATAAAGCCCTAAACAACATCGTTTTTGTGTGTAAATCTCATTACATAAACTCAACATATACCTTAACCATACTAACCAAAGAGGAAATCCTGGATAATCATAGGTCTGTTCTATGTTCCTTTGGAATTTCAATCAAAGACGAAGAACTGGATCTTCCATCATTGTACTGGATACCTAAACTACATAAGTGTTCTTACAAACAACGGTATACTGATGGGTCTTCCAAGAGCTCCACGAACCCTCTTTCTAAATTATTACCATAATTTTATCAGCAATTAAAAGCAGGCTTCAAAGTTATTGTGAAACTGCCTGTTCTAGAGGTGGCGAGAATCAGATATGGATACTAAAAAATTCCAAAGATATTTCAGAGTACATACAATCAGACTCTTTCATCTTACAATAGTATTAAAACATTTGACTTTTCTTCAATCTACACAAGTATTCCCCATTCCAAACTAAAAGACAAATTGAAAGAGTTGATATTGCTTTGCTTCATAAAAAAGAATGGTCAATGTAGATACAAGTATCTTGTTTTAGGGAGGAATAAATCCTACTTTGTAAAGAATCACTCTGATTCAATTTTTTTTTTACTGAAACTGACATTATCAAGATGCTTGATTTCTTAATTGACAACATATATTTGTTACGTTTGGAGGACGTCTTTTTTCAACAGACTGTCGGCATTCCAATGGGAACCACTTGTCCCTCTGGTATCTTTCGTCCCTCTTTTATATCCTGCTGTTCGGTGTGAGCCAAGGCTTCCGTTTTGAAGACTGTACTTTAACCTATAACGATTTACTTTTATAAATTGTGACTTGGATGGAGAGTTGTTTCACTGGCACTCATACCACATCTTCTTATATCTATATATGAAAAGGAAATGTGACATCTAGTATATACTAGCTTGATGTTGATTTGTCAGGAACATATATATTGATAGTACTGTTCAAAGATTTGGTACTAGCAATTTGTTTTTATAGAATTACTTACCAAACGAATTTTCATTTATAGAAATGATTAGTTTTTCGGAGATACCTATAGAAAACAACATGGATTCACCCCAGATGTAATTATCATTTATCAAGATATTCACTTTTGAATTTTTAAATAGCTATATGTTTATGGGCAGTTTCCCAATTTTTACCAAATTGCAGTGGAAAAACATTGTCAATAGTGCGATAAATCTGAGTGAGAGTCTTCAAAAGGAAGAACGAATGCGTATAGTGAAAACTATTTTATACGATTCCTAAGATTGTCTGAGAACAATGGCTATGATTTCTTGTGGCAATATGCAAAAAAATAATATGTGCACATAATTTTAAACACAAAGACACTTGCTATATCAAACATAATATAATGGAAACACAGGGTTTCCGTGAAAGCTAATCTGGGAGACTGCACAAACCGTATCATACACCGCGACGGACACCAAGCATATTATTTTTCTCATTGTTGAAGGCCTTACGGTGACATGTAGCTGTTAACTTCTATGTCATTTAGTCTATTGTGGGGAGTTGTCTCATTGGCAATCATACCACATCTTCTTATTTCATATCATAGGTGTCCATGTATGCATTGGTTCACATTGATGAAATTTGTGATCGTTGTAAAAAAGATGTCTGTGAAGTTTTCTAAACTAATTCGTTACTTAAACGTGACACTGACCTCAATGCTAAAATATTTTCTCTAATGTTGAAAAATCACAGGTGATGAAATTTAAGGCAAAAAATCCTCACTGGTGCTTAAAGTGAGTAATGATGTTAAATGGCAATAAAATGAAAGCATAGTTTACTCTCTGAGGAAGAAAACACATATATACATGCTGTTTGTGTTTCAAACACGTCAGTGGAGTCTACTGGTGGCACCAACGCATTTAATGCTCTAAAAAATCGGGGCAAACTTAAAATAGAGTTTTCTCCTTCAGCTTGATATCAATTGAATTTGTATACGGCATGCAATGACATAAACAGTTCAGCTTAATATCAATTGAATTTGTATACGGCATGCAATGACATAAACAGTTCAGCTTAATATCAATTGAATTTGTATACGGCAATGACATAAACAGTTCAGCAGGAATACAACAGAGCATTATATTTGCGCACATTTCCATATTACATCTGCGAGTGCTATCTTCAAATTTGCGCACATTTCCAATTACATTTGCGAGTGCTATCTTCAAATGTGCGCACATTTCCAATTACATTTGCGAGTGCTATCTTCAAATTTGCGCATATTTCCAATTACATTTGCGAGTGCTATCTTCAAATTTGCGCACATTTCGAATTACATTTGCGAGTCACGACTATCTTCAAATTTGCGCACATTTCCAATTACAATTGCAAGTGCTATCTTCAAATTTGCGCACATTTCCAATTACATTTGCGAGTGCTATCTTCAAATTTGCGAACATTTATTTTTTCAGCGGTTAATCAGACATATTTTACAAGTTAACACACGTACATGTTAGGAAGATATCAGCATAATTATAATTTTCATAAAGGATTACTTGTTTTGTTTATTGAATGGGTGAAAAGATTGGTCCTGGAAGCAACAACAAAAAAGCATGCACGGAAACGGGCGAAAGCCTTCAAGAGATGACTACGATTACGTATTTTTCGAACCAAAAAAAATGCAAAACTTACAAAATAAAAGCCTTGCATCTTTGATAATTTTTACAACCTGTTCGACGCCACTGCAGGAGTACTTCTCGTCCACGGGGGGTCTAGATTATCACCGGCCCAATTGTCAGCACTTTTACGTCACATGAAATATCATTGATGCTGGGGGAATTCATTTTTATATTAACCTGTTTTGGGCTTTTTCAAGGTGTGTTTTAACTGTTTTATGAAATAAAAATAAACTGTTAACTTTTAACCACCTGTCTGTTATCTGTTTTGTCAAAATTTCCCATGTTGAGCCTCCTCATGGTTTTTTTTGACTATGTGATAACTATTTTTGAAGTGATTATTTGATTACCAGACCAAATATTTTATGATTATTTGATATTTTAGGACTGTATTGTTGATTATTAGAAGTATCTTGTTTAAAAAAAGAATTAATAACTATGTGATTATATTGGCAAAAACAAATGTGATTATGTGATTACTTGGACACCCCTATGTTTAACCCAGCAACATTTTTTCAATGTCTGCATGCCTGTCCAAAGTTAGTAATTTGTGGTTGTCGTTTGTTGCTGTATATCATATTTGTATTTCGTTCGTTGTTTTTTCATTAATCAAGCCGTTAGCTTTCTCGTTTGAATTGATTTTTTTTTTGCATTTCTGGGACTTAAAAGCTGATTATGCAGTAAAGGATTTTCTTATTGATGAAGGCCGTGTGATGACCTATAGTTCAATATTAAATTCTATGTCATTTGGTCTCTGGTGGAGAGTTGTCACATTATCTTCTTACTTTTACATTTTCAATGCAGACAAAATGATAAAGCAAACACATTAGCCATGCTTTAAATGTTCATCCCAAAAAATTCAAGACATGTTTGTAAAAGATCAAAAATACAAAAAAAATAGACGTGAATGCGACAAAAAAGTTTTTTTTCCATTTTTTAAAAGACATTTCTCGAAAACAAATCAACTTATTTTTTTAATGATTCGATATTGCTATGACTGAACATTTAAATGTATAAACTTTGTTAAATAATTTCCATATTTTCAAGGCCAGGATATTCATTTTCCGGCTACAATACTCTTGCCCACACCATAAGCATATGAAATGTTCGCCCCCTTATATATCTCGAGTCTCTAACATTTTTATCCTTCAGTTTTTCGTACTGAAATTGAATGCATGACAAGTTTTTCCACTGCGCGTTAAGCAAGCAAATTCCAATTAATCATAATATTTATTGCATCGTCTGTATTTATTTGATTTTACTAAGCTAATTATTTATGATCAGTGGAGGATCTAGAAATTTTCATAAGTGGGGGCCCACTGGCTGCCTAAGAGGGGCCAGCTCCCGTCACGCTTCAGTGATTCGCTATATAATCAACCAAATAGTTTTCCCAAAAGGGGAACCCGGGCCCCCTGCCCTCTTAATCCGCCTCTGTTGATTAGGAAAATATTGAGGATCTATAAAAAATTTGAAAAATCGATTTTTGCGACGTCATGTCTAAATCAACAGGTGCGCGATTTCCGATCCTTCGAGTTAATATTTTGTTACACTTTTATTTCCCTTTTCTTTCTCTCTGAAAATATAAAAACTTCTGTTCGGAAATTATTCTCTTTGACATAAATGGTAGTAGCATGCCTGTCAACAAGAGACATTAGTACTCGATCATACATGTATATTAAACTTAAACTTTGGAACGAGTAAAGTTGCTTAATTGATAATACATCCAACAGCTGTAGAAAATTAATTATCTGTTTATTAATATGACATTTAATTTAATATAATTTTGAACTTTACGTTGGCCAAGAATTTGTGTGACCAGCAGAGACATATTATTATATGATACCGTTATGTAACGGTACAACACCCTTGTGAGGTTTTCTTGTTTTGTAGTAAAAAAAACTACACATGTTCACTGGCCGTTCACAATCTAATATTAGACCAACAAAAAATGTAGGTCAACGGTAAAAAAAAGTCAGTTCAGTCGCTTCAATCGATTTTTACGTAATCTACCAACACGCAGTTTTAACAGGACAATATGTTACTTTAAAATGTTAGAAAAATATAAGAAAAAAAACATCCTTTTTGACGTCAGTTGGAGAATTGTGCAAGTGCGCAGACAGTCGAATGCGCAAATCATCAAAAGTGATGGCGGGTCTGTGTATATCGTCTGAGAGTTAAGTCTGCACAATAAATAGGATATATGACCACTGCAAGGGGAACCGAGACTCTATGCATCATCCCGTCGGAGTGGGAGGGTCTCTGTTCACCTAGACATGCTATTTTGTTTTGGTCTTTTTGGTAAGTATTTATTTTTTAGTCTTTGGAAATCACGGTGTCTTAGGTTCCATGTGGACTTCCGGTCTGTAGGTGCAATTAACTTCCTGCAAATTTATTTAATTTTCTCTTCTTTTGCAGCATTACTTTTGTACAACACGGTCGTTGCTAACGGTAAGTTTATTTTTGCATTTTTAACTTTTGTTTACATGTGATGTCATTTAGTGTATTGGAAGGGTTATCAGCCCCAGACAGTCGGTAGACGAATTGACAATCAACAAAGCTGAATGTTTGATTAGTGAGTTACTCTTACGTAACCGCAGACGGGGCAAAGTTTAAGCAAGGTAGACTGCATATTTATTCATTGCACGACAATGCTTTGCATATATTATTTCATTGTATCGAAATTATGCTAAATTATATATGCAGTAGTGAATTAAAATATGTAGAATTAGTCTGGACAGTGACAGGTGAAAAGTTATTTATATCTATAGGTG